>NC_090929.1:326919881-327222912 GCF_040938575.1 Ambystoma mexicanum
CTGTTTGTTCTTGTTAGCAGAATTCCTTTGTTTTTGGTTGTTGATGCAATTTTCTAAGTAATATTGCAGAATTGTGGGGGCAGTTAGATACCTGTTGGCGTATTCTAACTGTTTCCAGTTTTCCAGTTTTGCAGGTTATGTTTTCAAGCACATTCGTTTTTGATGGTACATTTACATTTTTCAGTAGTGTCCGCCTTTCTTTTTTTTTTTTTTTTGAACAACTTTATTTATTTCGGTTACAGCGTTAACTATGCATTCCATGAGTCATTGTGACTCCCTTTATAGTTAGTATGCATGCAGCTTGCCCCCCCCCTCCCATTGGTCCCACCTCCGCCATCCCTTTAGACTGTGGTGCTCTGATGGGCAGGTGACCCGCCAGGGTTTTGGGGGCCCAAAAAAGTTTGCTACCAATCGGGATTGAAATGTTAGCGTCAGGAATCGCGAGTGGTCGTCCAATACTGGTGCCCAGCAGTCGGTGAAGCGATGGAGAGCCCCTTCCTTCGCCGCTGTGACTTTGTCCGCCACCAGGATCTCCCAAACTTTATCCACCAGAGTGCCAGAAGAGGACCCTCCTGAGCTTTCCACTTCCGTGCCACTGTAATTTTAGCTGCTAGCAGTAGGTGTGTGAGCAGTTTGGCAGATCGGCCTGTTTTGGGGTAGCAGTCTGGGCTCGCCACTCCACCTTCGGGTCCATCGGCAGTTTGCGTTGGGTGATGTCTTCCGCGATCTGCAGGATTTCCCTCCATAAGGTCTGTACTATCGGGCATCCCCACCACATGTGGAAAAAGGATCCCCGCTCGATGCAGTGTCTCGTGCAATGGTGCATGCAAACTGGGGAATAATACCAGCGGTGAAGGAGCTTCAGGGTGCATTCCTTGTTTGTAACGCATCTGGACGTCGAGTTGATCCTGGACCATATCTCAACCCATGTCCGATCTTCTATGGTGTGTCTCAGGTCCGCTTCCCAACCAGACACGTATGGCGGTCTAACTCTTAGCATGTACTCCTCCTGGAGGAGGCGGTACAGTTTGGTAATCTGACCTCGGCCTGTGCTTTCCTCTGTTGCCAGTTGAAGAGGGTGGAGGTCCCGGGTGGCTCCCCGACAGACCGCGGGCTGCGAGATCCATGTGGCGGAGTTGGATGTATGTGAACCTCTCTCCTTCTGTCAGCTGAAAGCGGGCTTTGCATTCCTCAAAGCGGAGTGTGTTGTTGTCCTCGTAGAGTTGGGAGAGGGTTCGGAGGCCTCCTTTGGTCCATCGGCTGAAGCGAGCTGCCTACATTCCTGTCCTGAAGTCGGGGTTCCATATGACCAGGGAGAGCGGGCTCTGGTCCCTGGGCACCTTCCTCCTCCGACATGCCCATGCCTCAAGAGTTGCTTTGGTGGCTGATAGCATCTGCGGTCCATGGCTTTGGTAAGGCCCTGGGATACATAGCAGGGTGTGTGGTTGCGGCTGGAATCTGAATTGCTCTATGCGGGACCATTTTACATGCTGTGACCCGTCCCAGTAGCGAGATCTCTTGGTTGTCCCAACATCGGAGGTCTTCCTCCAATTCCTTGAGGAGTGGGGGAAAGTTGGCAGTGTAGAGCTGTTTTGGATCTGCTGTGAGGGGTACTCCCAGGTAGGCAGTTGAGGAGGTGCTCCATGCTAGCGGGCAGAGTGCCTGGAGGCTGGCTACGAGGGAAGCGCTCGGGTTGACGCTCAGTGCCTCTGATTTGGAGTAGTTCACCTGGAATCCAGCCACTCTTTCAAACGCCTCTAGCTCAGTTAGGGTAGCGGGCCAGGAGGATTGACAGTTGGTGATGGAGATCAGCACACCGTCGGCATATAGGGAGATCTTGAATTGTTCGCCGTTTATCTCTAGCCCAGTGATGTTCTCGTTGGCTCGCGTCCTTTGGGCGAAGGGCTCCATGACCATAGCAAAGATCAGCGGGGAGAGCGGGCAGCCTTGTCTCGTCCCGCACGAAAGCCGGATCGGGGGGTAAGGTCTTCTGATTTAGGCGGAGTGATCTTCTTGGGGCTTTGTAGTTTGCTATCACCATTTTCTGGAATATCGGGCCAAACCGGAACGCCTCCATGGTGAGGCGCATGAAGTTCCAGTTCACCCTGTTGAATGCCTTGGTGGTGTCCAAAGTCCAAGACCTCCAAGCCCTGATGCTCTTGGGTCGCGATTTCGATTAGATTAAGCGCCCGGCGGATGTTGTCCATGGTTCTTCTCCCTCTGATAAACCCTGCCTGGTCCTGTTCTATGATAGTTGGAAGGATTTGCCCCAACCTGTTCCCCAGTACCTTTGAGTATGTGTTAGCGTCCACATTGAGCAGAGATATCGGCCAATACGAAGGGCACTCCTTTGGGTCCTTGCCGGGTTTCAATAGCAGGATTGTGGTGGACTCTTGCATAGAGGGCGCGATAGTGCCAGAGTTCCAAAAAGAGTTAAATGGCTCCGTCATTGGGTGTAGCAACATGGGCGGAAGAGTTTGTAGAACCTGGATGGGAAGCCGTCTGGGCCTGGGGCCCTGGGTTTCAGATTTTTGAGTACTTCCTCCACCTCTTTGGATATAATTGGGGCTTCCAGGGCGGCTCTGTTCGCTTCTGAGATGTGTGGGAGCCGGGGGTCTGCTATGTACTGCTCCTGGAGGGTCTGTGGGCGGGGGGCTGAGGTCTTGGTGTCGGTTAGATGGGCTGCTGCCACCTGTAGTTTCGCCCCTTCACGATGGGGTTCTACCTTTCGGGTCCCTCAGTGCGGTAATGTGGTTCTGTCGGTGGGTTTTGGCTAGTTTGTTCACCAGGTATTTATTAGCTTTGTTGCCATTCACGTAGTAGCTCTGTTTGGTCTGGAGCAAGGTCTGGGCTGTGTCCTCGGCGTAATGGGCTTCCAGCTTCGTTCGAGCTAGTCTGACCATCTTGGTGGCTTTGGGTGACCACGTCTTTTTTAGGGCCGTGTCTGCCTTCCTCATGTCCTTCTCTAGTTGGTTTCTGTTCATGGTTCGCCTCCTCGTATATGCGGCAGCCTGAGCTTTCAGTTCCCCTCTGATTACGGCCTTCATGGCTTCCCATCTTGTTGCTGTAGAGGTGAGGTCGGTGGTGTTTTCTTTAAAGTAATTGCTGACCACCTTGGCTATGGCATCGCACACCGCCATGTCATGCAGCATTGGTTCATGTAGGGACCATCTACGTCGCTCTGGAGGATCCGGGTCAAAGACCCTTGCAGTAAGGAGGATTGGGGTGTGGTCTGACGGTACCCTTGCACCGATTTCCACATCGTCTGTGAACTGCAGACACTGCGGGCTAGCCAAAATAAGATCAATTCGGGATGAGGAGCGGTGGACGTGGGAGAAGAAAGAGTAGTCCACGGTGTCTGGGTGAAGGACCCTCCAGGTGGTACCACGCCCAGTGTCCTGAACAAGTGACAGAGGCCCAAAGCCAACCTGAATTCCTTGTTGGACGGGGGGCCCGATCTGTCCAGTGAGGGGTTGGGTACCCCATTGAATTCCCCGCCCAGGACCACCTGTCCTTCGAGGAAGGTGAGAAGAGTGGATTCCAGGGTAGTGTAGAAGGCCGCCTGGCCGTCGTTTCGTGCGTAGACCGCGTTCAGCGTGTGGAGCTGCCCATAGAGATCTCCTTTAATCGCCACAAATCTGCCATCTGAGCTGCGCAGGGTCTCTGTCTCTTTTTAAAGGGGATACCTTTTGCTAACAGAATCGCTGTGCCGCCTTTTTTGCTGTGGCCAGCGGCAAGGTATTGTGTTGGTTATGCTCGGCATCGCAGTCTGGTGAAGTCCTCTGCTAAGGGTTGGGTCTCCTGAAGGAACCCTACTGAGGCCTGAAGGTCCTGCAGGCGTTGGAGGATGGACTTAAGTTTTGTGGGAGAGTTCAGGCCCCCGACGTTTAGTGAAATGTAGCAGAGTTTGGTATGCGCCGGAGGTGAGGCCGGCGGGGCGCCACTAGGGTTCAAGTGGGTAGTGAGTAATCCTGTGCTCAGGGAGGTCCCCTGGGGGACTGATGTCGGCACGAATCAGCTGCAACCGAGTTTTAACTTTGTCCAATTTAGGGCCAACCGGGCCCCAGTAACCAGTAACCAAGGGGGCTGAGGGAGAACCCAGCCCAACTAAAAGAAAGGAAGGAACTAAGATTAACCAATCTGGCCCATACGGGCCTCGGGCCGGAGTGACTGTCCATCCACTCGGCTGGGCATTGCATGGGACGCCCGGGTGCCAAGAGTGCAGGTTCCAGCATGGAGAGCTGAAGGTTTAGTTACTGGTCGTGTGCGGCGGGAGTTTTCCCTCCTTTTGGAACTTTAATCCAGCGGCTATGCTGGGGCTTTGGTGTTGAGCTGCGTGGTTTATCTGTCGGGGAGGTAGATGTGTCTTCCTCGGGTGTCGAGGGCTCGCACCCCATAATGCTGCCTGCCTCCTCCAGGGCATGGATTACCCTCATTTGGCCCTCAAGAGAACCCGAAGCGAGGCCGGGTAGAGCCACCGATATTTGATTTTCCGTTCCTGCAAAAAGGTTGTTGGAGGTCGAAGGGCTCTCCACCGCTGGACTGTGGGAGCGGCCAGGTCCTGGAACAGCTGTAGGGCGGCTCCCTGGTATGTCAGGTTGCCTTCCGATTGGCTCGCTGTCATGATCTCCTGTTTTGTCGAGAAAAAATGGACTCTGGTGATTACTTCAGGGCTAGCCGCCGATGGGGCGTTCCTGCGGCCTCGCAATCTGAGTGCGATCGAGTAGGAGTAGCGACTTATCGCAGTCCGGGAGTCTGGAAGAGATCTCCGATGGAGGCAGGAAGGGCCTGGTCCGGGATCGAGGCGGGGACCCCTTTGTTGCAGATGTTTCTGCGGGTCCTGTTTTCCAGGTCCTCCTGTTTGCGCTGCATAGATTCCCCATTATCCTCTAGAGTCAGAATTTTCTGTTGCAGCTCCACAATCTGATCTGAGTGTTCCAGGACCTGGTCTTCTGTGTCCCTGACCCTATGTTCCACCTCCTCAACGCGGTTGTCCAGTCCGTCTATTTGTGACTTCTGCCATGCAGTTGCGGAATTTGACTTTGATGTCGGCGAGGAGGCACTGAATGTCATCTTTTGTAACCCATTGTCCTGGGGTCCTTGTGGGTGAGGGAGGCTGGGTCGGGGGGGGGGGTCCGGCTGTTTAGATTTCTCCCTCAGGTGGAGCAAGTTGTCTGTCTGCCATCTTCGGGCCCTTCTGCTTATCTGGTGCCTCGGTCGCTGTCAGCCTGGGTGAGTTATGACCACAGTCTATCGTTGAGAGGAGAGGGCAGTTTCAGGTGAGGCCCCCTTTGTGCTCCAGCTGGCTGTGTAGATCCTCCCAGAGCATCTCGGGGGAGGCCCTGCCTAGACAGTGCCGCCTGTCGAATTATCGCTGGTAGGGGCTCTTGGCCAGCTACGCAGCCCTCCTCAGCGCTCCACAGGCTAGTGTTTGCTGCGGTTCACTACAAAGGGTGGGGTCTGTGCCGCAGTTCTGCCGAACCTGTTCGGGCTGCCGGTTCTTTGCTGATCTTCAGGCTTCCCAATTAGTGCCGGGAGCGCTACTCAGGCGGGTCCTTCAGCATTGCCTGTGGTGGCAGGGGTCCGCTGGTTTCAGAAGAATGGTCGAGATAGCTAGATAGGACTGGCGCGGTGGCCCTCTGGCCCTCTGCTGTGTATATATAGGTGGGAGCCCCCAGGGCGGTCCGTTGGGTCTCCGGGGACCGAGGCGAAGGGGCGTTCAATGGGCAGATGGAGGTCGGGGGGGCAGCCCTGGATCTCTCCAGGCCAATGTTCGGATCCGCGGGACTACCCCAGGCCAAGAGGTGTGATGTTGCGCTGACAATGAAAGTGCCCCAGCTGGGCCTGTGTTGGTAGGCGTATGGGCTACCGGTCTCCTCACCCTCCCCAGGGCCAGCCCGGAAGGATCTGCTGGTGGGGTTGTGCTGTTGGTGAGGGGGGCCGACACTGCCTGTGGGTTCATGGCGGAGTGTTGTTGGGGCTGAAGGCGGGTGGCTGGAGGCATCCCCGTGGCTTCCCGCTGCTGCAGAGCCTGGGGGTGAGTACCACCTTGTTAGCCCCTCACTGGCGTCGCCCCAGAGACTTCCACAGTGGGGTGGAGTGGACATCGGGGCCACCCCTCTGCTGGTGTCCTGAGGGGGAAGCGGTGCTGAGCGGGGCCGCAGAGTGGAACTCAGAGGCCCAGGCACCTCCCACACAGCTCCCCCAGCCTGGCGGCCACCTTTCGCACCTCCAAGGACCAGCTGTTGCGGGGGCCTGCAGCTCCCTTGGTGTGTCCTGGGGCCCCCCCACCACTCAACCCCTCTGCTCCAGACTCATTTGGGGGGGCCTAGATCGAGCTGGTGTAGTGGGGGCCTCCTGCCTTTCTGAGGCCCCTGCTCTGGATCCGCTGTTGCCGCACTCCTCTGTGCTTCGGGATTCTGCGGTACTGCCCAGGCCGATTACCTGGCGGGCCTGCAGTCGCTTGTCCCTGGAGGGTCTTTCCGGCAGCCGGCGAGTGGGCGCAGGCACAGGGGCTGCACGCTGCTGGGGTCGGGGGTGGGGGGGGAATGCTCGTGCAAGGGCGCAATGCAGGGATCAGTTCCTCCACCCCCGGCCCAACGCTGTCAGGAGGCCGCCATTTTGGCTCTGGGGACTCGGCCCCCGGCGCTGTCTACAGAGTTACGTTTTTCAGGTGGGAAGCCTCTCCGATTTCGTTCTGCTTTTAGATGGCTGCACCAGGGGAGGTTCCGCTTCCCGTCGGGATGTTTCTGTTCCGGAATCGGGCGTATAATGCAGGCATTTAAAGGCTGAAACCCGGGCGTCCCACGGAGCTCCTAACGAGGCGTCTGCATTGCCAGCGCCTCAAGCCACGCCCCCCATGTCCTCCTTTTTTAATATTTTTTTTATTTTTTATTTTTTTTAAGCACTATGGGTGTAGTTCATTTATTTGCCCATTTTGGATGTTGGCATGGGTATTGTTTGACAGCTGTTGCCTTAGTCTATCTGTGGTTGGTCTCATAGGACTTCTCTTTTTAATTAGTATGTGGGTATTCAGCAGTAAGTTATTCTACTTTTGTAGATTAGTGAGTACATTTTAGTTTCAGGAATATTAAGTAGGCATTGCAAGATTTGCTATTAATCTTTGTTTCAGAGTAATGGACGTATCATTGCATTCAAACCATGCACATTTCTTTTTAATGTATGCAGAATAGTGACCTGCACTGGTTGTGGTGCCTGTGTGGTAGATTATGCCTACTGTTGTAAAGGGTTTCTTGCCAAGTGATACTTGTCCTTGTGTGAAGCTAGTAAGCTTGCAGTTGTTTTTGGTTCCATCTGCATTGTATCGTAAAAGCATTATTATTACGTGTTGGCTATGTGATTGTATTTATAAAGTGGAACGTTTATCGGAACTGCAAGTAGTACATAATATGCCATGGTTTGCATTTTGTACCAGCTGTTGAAATGGAATGGATTCACAGTTAGGTATGGATACATACACAAAGCGCTTTTTAGGGACTTGGTCTCCTGCACTGCATGTTTGCAGAGAGTGCATTTATGTTTCCACTTGTATGAAATCTAGATCATGTTTTTGCTTTCCAGAACTTGAAGTAAGTACTTTAGAAATGCTTGTGGATCTTCTTGGGTGTTTAGAGTGAATCTCGCCATTCCTGCAGAGTAGTCCAATTCCTGTCTTATTCCAGAAACACTGTCGGGATTGTTTGTTGCATTTCTGTGAAGGACTAACATTTGCAAACACAACTGGTCTGCGCTGTTTAAGAAAATGTTTTCAAGAGTTGGTGGCAATTGGAATAGAACATTGTTTGCTACGTTTGCATAGCAATTTACACCAGTTGTATTGGAAAATTCGAATGGACCAGACAGTTATGTGTCTGAGTCATTTGATGGAAGTCCATGAGGTTTGTTTGTAGGGATAGTGGCCTTTGTTTGAGGAGGTGGGTATGCATTTGACTTTTCAGTACATCCTTTTTCTTTTTGGTAGTTATGAGCTGATTTCAGTTTTTGTTGGTGGTACTATTGGGATATTCTGTGTGTTCTGCTGGCATGAGTTTTCGTTTACAAAGGTTGTGTTTTTGAGGAACAGGATACATTTCCAGATGGGGTGTGTAGAGTGCACATAGTATTTTGTATTCTACAATGCAAGGAATGTCAGCATTGACTCTACATAGACATGATAGTGCTAGGTAACTCATGACTTCATTAAAAACTGTGCTGCTAATATCAATCAATGCTTGATCTAGGGTTACACCTTGCGATATATGAATGGCGACTGCGTATGCTAGAGATGGAGCAAACTGTTCTCTCCCTTCATACATGTCTTTGAAAAGAAGGACTCGGCTGTTGAGCGTCCTATCCTTTTTTTGTAAGTGCCATTTGATGTTAGGAGATAGAAAAGAGATAGAAAAGAAAATCCTATTGGAATCATTTCTAAAGCAAGTGACAGGTTCTATGTAAAATGCCCAGAATGCACACTGACAAAGGAGATTGCATGTACATCCTATGCACAATTAACAGACTGCACTATTACTGGAAAAAACAAACAAATGCATGTCCATATTGAGAACAGTACATAACCACTTGAACTCCTTTTGAGAGGCTAGTCTGTCAGGCGACACTTGGTGTTATTGATCCTATTGCTTTTGTATCCAAACAAGTCCATATATTCTGTTGCGTCTAAACTGAGTTAGGTGGGAAGGAGTCAGCTCAACCACCTTGCAAATAACATTTAATCCACAAACTCAGAGTATAGGAACTGCGCCAGACTCTTGTGATTGCGTTACTCAAGTTTTTATTCCATACCCTATAGTGATGACACGTGTTTCGGCCACTGGAAGCCTTTCTCAAATCAGGGCTAGTGTTACTATCATAGTATCATATGTACAACATTGGGATAAATAAGTAAAAATAATAGTATTCAAAAAAATTGAAAGGAAAAAAATACCACAAAAAGCAAGCATTGGAGATTGCAGAATTCACAAAATCAAAGCCAAAAAGCACCAAAATAATAAGACACCAAAATAATAAAACACAGAGATTCGGGGTTGGAGAAGGGTCAGATTGTCGGGTAATTTGGAGAGTTTTTGAGAAAGATGGCACAATGGACAAAAGACAAACAACAAATAAACAAGGTCAGGTTACCACAATGTAAATAATAAAAGAACAGTGAACCATATTATTCTTATATGGTAGTGTATAAAGTTAGTGTTCCACGTTACCTTTGCTGCGTTGTCACAATAATAATCGTCGTCGTCGTATGTGTACCAATTTAAAGGGTCCGATCCCTGCGGGTAAGTATCGAATATTGCATTCAATTTCTCATATTTGATGTTACCGGATTGTTCAATTAGATTCTACATTCATCTTGTATTCTTTTTTAATTAGAAAAGTCTTCTTTTCTCAATTGGGTTCCATTAATAATATATGCACATAATATATTCCCATCATTACTTTTAGTCTATTGCCATATCTTTCATGGTACCATTACTTCAGTTCATTTTTTGTTTATGCTGTTCGTTTTATAGAATATCCGCTGTGGATGTGCCCATCCTTTGTTCCCTTTATTTATGTTTCTGGGAATCGCCCATTTTAAAGCCCTTATCTTTCCTCTTTGATTCAAGTACAACACATTTCACACATGTGCCATTGCATGTCCCTATGGCTATATATAGTCATTGTGGCGAGTGCGGTGGGTTTATAATTTAGATTCCTAGTTTCGCTCTACGTGATCTAAGTTGATCTGATTACATCTACAGTCCCTTACCTGTGTGTCGCACGCTTCGGCGTCCCTCACGTTGGCTCAATGTTGCAGCTCGCGTTTCAGCAAGGTTAGTACTAAAGAGCATTCAGATGTTGCTCGGGCAACGGTAGCTGCTTAAGTCCTTCCTTTGAGTTAACTGGTGCGATTAGTGCAAATACAGCGGCCATCTTTTAGGGAAGTTCTTCCCTTTGATTCTATTAAAAACTCTAGGTACTATTTACATATTTACCGATAATGCTTAGTTATATTTTAGATTCCCATATATGTTTTGAAATGATAGTTAATGGGGTGTTACGGCCCATATTTAGGGTTGTGCAAAACGTATAATCTCAAAGCCTAAGACCAGGTTGGGGCACGCGCCGTTGCGCTTAATTCTCGAATGCTAGTACCTCTTGCAAATTATATTATAACATTGTGTAAATGAATAGATCATTAATGTATTTTTGGTACGATCTATAATTATGCCGCATTGCGGTGTGTAAGGTTGCTTGAATCTAGTCATCTTCACATATATTCATTGCAGCATGGGATAGTTTTGTCTAAGTTCACATTGTGCACACACAATAGTTAATTTACAATTGACACCTTTCTTACATCATGATAATCAAAACAGTTAGTTCAAACAACATTTAATACATTTAGGATATATTATTCAAAGGAATTACACCATTTCGTTGTCAGAGTTTAGTCCAGTTATAGTACTATTAAGTACACAAATGGTTCTAGCTTCTGCTTGACGTAATGCTTTTTCTCTGTCTCCTCCTCTTTTTCCCATTTGCACATGCTGTAGGCCAATGAATTTAAGGTCACTTTTATTCTCCATTTGATGGCATTTTTGCCAGTGTGCTGCTAAAGGCAAACAAATGTCTTGGCTTCTGATTTTTGAAAGATGTTAGAAACCAATAGTAACAAGTAACAACAGATCTGATATTGAATCTGTCTGACGGAGTAATTGCAGAAAAAGAAAGGAAACTACTTAACAAAGGCCTACCCTTTGCTCCAACTGCAACATGCAACTATATTGACCTACGCATTGACTTGCACAAATTTATCCGTAAATTGAAACTGAAAAAATACTTTGCGACTCGGGCCCCTGAGACGTTTGTAAGAAAGGATGAAGAACAACCGAGTGAGACTAGCATACAGGAGATAGAAGACGTACACCTTCTCAGATCATTAGGAGAAGTGGAATCCTTCAGCATAGAAGATGTCCTAAAGGAACTGAATATCCAACAAGGAAACATGCCTATGAAAGAGTTGAAACTTCGATCCAAATTTGTTCCTCAACTTGCCCCTGACAATGTTATAGACACCTTTTTATAAAGCTGTATCAGAGGACTTCTACAAATTATCAGAACAGAAAGACAAACATCCGTGGAAGTACAATTTAACATTTAAGGAATATAAATCCATTCAGAATTTGATGGAAGATACATCTGTGGTGATTAATGAGGCGGACAAAGGAGGAAACAGTGATCATGGAAAGAACAGACTACCTACAAATGGCTAAAAATCACTTAGATAGTCCTGATTACTATAAAAAAAATACCAGCCAACCAAAAAAAGAAATTGTATCCGAACTAGGGAAAATTATCACAAAGTGGCATGAGGATGGACTCCTAACAGACGATGAAAGAAACTTCCTAACGATAAAAGAACCTGTCACACCCATCATGTATTTTTTGCCTAAAATTCATAAAACATTTGAAAGCATACCAGAAGGCAGACCCATCCTCAATGGTATAGGTTGGGCCACAGTAAATATTTCAGAATACTTCGATCATATACTAAGACCCAGAGCAAGCCAACTGAAATCATACATCAAGGACACCACGAACATCATTATCAAACTAAAGAACTTTCAGTGGAATGATGAATTCAAACTGGCCAGTTTGGATGTTAAAGCCCTATACGCATCTATACATCATCATTGAGCAATTAGAACTATTGAATACTCATTCAAAGAAGAATCTGCATCAATGTTCCTAGAAATTGAGTTGATCAAGAATATGTTGAAAGCAACATTAGACTACAATATTTTCAATTTTGACAATAACTTCTATCAACAGCTAAAGGGTGTAGCAATGGGCACTAAATATGCCCTTGCACTGGCCAATCTATTTATGGGGCTAGTTGAGGACAAAGTGGTCTATGAAGACACAGCTTTTCCCAGACCAATTAATCCAATAGATGCAATATATAGACGATGTGCTGCTAATTTGGAAAGGCACTGTGGCAGAATTCAAGGTATTTACCAATAAACTTAACAACAACCAATTTGGCATTCAATTCACAGGTACCTGTGATTCAAGAACAATCAACTTCTTAGACCTTACAATTTATGTGGACAACGATCCTCTTAAAACAAGAACTTTTTAGGAAAGACACAGAAGTTAATTCAAACTTGCATGCAAGCAGCTGCCACCGACAATCTACAATACTCAATATCCCCATGGGGGAATATGTAAGAGCGAGGAGGAACTGTTATGACCAGAGCACCTTTGAAGAAGAATGTACCCTACTAAAGACCAGATTCTGGGAACGTGGCTATCCGGACAAGTGTGTGACGAGTGCCTACAATAGAACTAAAACCTGGACCCAGGAACAAACACTCGCCCCGAGAAACACAGCTAAGAACTTTGAGACACATTGGCAAGTTGGATTCTTAACTAAATACAACAAGGAAAGCCGCAGGATCCATAGAATACTCCACAAACACTGGCATCTTTTGAGATTAGATGAACATATTAGACCGCAAGTGGGAGACAAACCAGGTATAATCTTCAAGAAAGCAGACACTTTAAAGACCAAATTGAGCCCATCACTTTTACCAGATGTCAAAAAGAGCAATACCGGGACATGGATACCAATGACCATCAAGGGCTTCAGAAAATGTGGAAACTGTACAATGTGCAAGATACATTCAAGGATCAAACTGGCAAAGAAATCAAAATTAAACAAGCTATCAACTGCCTCACTAAATATGAAGTTCATGGCATACTATGTGTATGCAGTATGGTGTGTGTATATATAGGGAGCACAATTCGAGAGTTGAGAATCCAAATAAGGGAACATCTTTCAAAAATTGGAAGCCAAGTGTTACACTTCGGCAGAGAAAAACATCCCTGCGGCGTACGTCCCATTCACAGGCTCCTTTGTGGAGCAGATACAGGTTGCCACGGCGTCTGTACAAGCTACGGCGGAACCCGTGTCCGCTGATACGTCTCGTACGTGAAGGACGTACAACAAGGCACGCCCCTCTTACGGGTTTAAAACTGCCGTCTTCCAGCGGGCTTTTTGCCGCTAATTAGTGTTAGTTACTATTTGCGGTTACGTCTGTTTTCCTTCGTGAAATCTTGTCACGAAATTCCAACTTGATCTCCTGGTTCCGACCCTCGCCCGAACTTTTGGATTGTTACGTCTCCTATTCCATTGGCACTTCTTAGACCACTACGGTATCGACCCGGACTGTCCCTGGCCTGCCTTCTCTACGCCCTTATCATTGTCGTGATCATCTTGTATTTGACACAGAACGTTACTTGGATTGTTCTTCCCTGCTCCTGCTGTCTTTGCAACTCAGTCGTCAGCAGTTACTCGGAACACTTCAATTGCTCCAACCCTCGTTTGGGAAGCGTGTGTTTCAGGTAACCAACTGTGTTAATTTTCTTCTATTTCGGCCAGCGCCATCTTTGACTATTTACCTATTGCTCTGTTGGTATTCCTCTCTACTGGATTTGGGACATTCATTGAACTACAACACTCAACAAACTTAATTTCAAAGTGCATATTGACGCTCTCTTGATCCTGCACCAACCCGGCTCTAGCGCGACCCTCGTGCCGCCTGGGTTTACTTCCCTGTACTAACTTCCCTGTTTATTATTTTTTCCTGTCGTTTTCTCCAATCCTGGAAATCGTTAACCCTTGAGAGTCCCACAATTCAGGTCTGTAGTTTTGGCTAAAACTCTCTATAGGAAGAATCCATTAGATTAATTCACTCATTTGGGTTTACTTCTTTACTTGTAGGTCCATTCCGGGGAAAGTTCCACTCCAATCCCTGCCTAGGTATTTCCTGTCCCATACTGTGCTTGATTGCTTACTTGTTTTCTCAGCACTGTCTAATATCTTTGTATTCCTTTGCAGCTTTGGTATTGGCGGTGTGTGTTCTCCCCGCTCTTTTATTCATCTGACATCTCTGCCTGTTCCAATAGAAACGGCAGAGAGGTACGTTGTAAAGAAGAGTCCCTCTCTTGAGGAAGCCTGAGTCTTGAACTCAGGGGAGCTGGAATTGGAGGCTGAATATTGATTCCTGTGTACATATTGTCTCCAAGGACAACTATCTACCTTCCTGACCTGTTCATGGAGCAGTGAGTAACACCAAGACGTTTGTTTGCCTTTAGCAGCACACTGGCAAAAATGCCATTAAATGGAGAATAAAAGTGACCTTAAATTCATTGGCCTACAGCACGTGCAAATGAGGAAAAAAGAGGAGGAGACAGAGAAAAAGCATTATGTCAAGCAGAAGCTAGAACCATTTGTGTACTTAATAGTGCTATAACTGGACTAAACTCTGACAATGAAATGGTGTCATTCCTTTGAATAATATATCCTAAATGTATTAAATGTTGTTTGAACTAACTGTTTTGATTATCATGATGTAAGAAATGTGTCGATTGTAAATTAATATTGTGTGTGCACAATGTGAACTTAGACAAAACAATCCCATGCTGCAATGAATATATGTCAAGATGACTAGATTCAGGCAACCTTACACACCACAATGGGGCATAATTATAGATCGTACCAAAAATACATTAATGATCTATTCATTTACACAATATTCTAATCTGGTTTGCAAGAGGTACTAGCATTTGAGAATTAAGCGCAACGGCGCGTGCCCCAACCTGGTGTTAGGCTTTGAGATTATAAGTTTTGCACAACCCTAAATATGGGCTGTAACACCCCATTAACTATTATTTCAAAACATATATGGGAATCTAAAATGTAACTAAACATTATCGATAAATATGTAAATAGTACCTAGAGTTTTTAATAGAATCAAATGGAAGAACTTCCCTAAAAGATGGCCGCTGTATTTGCACTAATCGCACCAGTTAACACAAAGGAAGGATTTAAGAAGCTACTGTTGCCCGAGCAACATCTGAATGCTCTTTAGTACTACCCTCGCTGAAACGCGAGCTGCAACATTGAGCCAACGCGAGGGACGCCGAAGCGCACAACACACAGGTAAGAGACTGTAGATGTAATCAGATCAACTTAGATCACGTAGAGCGACTAGGAATCTAAATTATAAATGCACCACGCTCGGCACAATGACTATATATAGCCATAGGGACGTGCAATGGCACATGTGTGAAATGTGTTGTACTTGAATCAAAGAGGAAAGATAAGGGCTTTAAAACGGGCGATTCCCGGAAACGTAAATAAAGGGAACAAAGGATGGGCACATCCACATCCACATCGGATATTCTATAAAACGAACAGCATAAACAAACAATTAACTGAAGTAACGGTACCATGAAAGATATGGGAATAGACTAAAAGTAATGATGGGAATATATTATGTGCATATATTATTAATGGGAACCCAATTGAGAAAAGAAGACTTTTTCTGATTAAAAAAGAATACAAGATGAATGTAGAATCTAATCGAACGATCCAGTAGCATCAAATATGAGAAATTGAATGCAATATTCAATACTTGCCCGCAGGGATCGGACCCTTTAAATTGGTACACATACAACGACGATTATTATTGTGATAACGCAGCAAAGGTAACGTGGAGCACTAACTTTATACACTACCATATGAGAATAATATGGTTCACTGTTCTTTTATTATTTACATTGTGATAACCTGACCTTGATTATTTGTTTTTTGTTTTTTGTCTTTTGTCCATTGTGCTATCTTTCTCAAAAACTCTCCAAATTACCTGACAATCCGACCCTTCTCCAACCCCGAATCTCTGTTTTATTATTTGGGTGTCTTATTATTTTGGTGCTTTTTGACTTTGCAATCTCCAATGCTTGCTTTTTGTGGTATTTTTTTTTTCCTTTCAATTTTTGTGAATACTATTATTTTTACTTATTTATCCCAATTTTGTACATATGATTACTTATGATAGTAACACTAGCCCTGATTTGAGAAAGGCCTCCAGTGGCCGAAACACGTGTCATCACTATAGGGCATGGAATAAATACTTGAGTAACGCAATCACAAGAGTCTGCCACAGTTCCTATACTCTGAGTTTGTGGATTAAACATATTGAGAACAGTGCCATTTGAAATGTGGATAAATAGGTGTGTTAAGGGGGCAGTGGTTTTAAAAATGACAGAATGAATGAATGAAGAGAATAGCAGTTTGCACATTACAATGAGTGATATGGGTAAATGAACACTTGGACAGCACAGAGGTTTGCAAGCCACTCTTCATCATAGTAGATGGGAGAAATTACAGTATGTTTTTTTGCACGTTATACAGGGTTAGTAGTAGGTACCCTGTTCATATACATTTATAAAAGAGTTGTAAATGTACTGTGCACAAAATATTCATAACTGTAGTTTGTGTTGATGCATGTGGATGTGGATGAATCTGGAAGCAGAAACCTTGGAGAGTTTTACAGTAGTTTTTGCTGTAGGTGCTTTGCAATCACAGGAGACTTGTACTCAGAGTGATGAACAGTACATCTAAAGTGCTGAACTGTGATGACGGAGTTAGATGTAGAGTTCTTGGATGTGATTGGTGGATGGTTGTGTGACGGTTTAAAAGTACCAATGAGGGAGTGGTGCAAAGAGTGAAGTAAAGGGAAGAAGGGCTATCCCTTTGTTACGGGTTCCGTGGACACATCGGTTGTCCAGGGACAGGGCGTGCCACATCTGGGGCTTCTGAGCATGCATGCCATGGACATGGGACTGGCAGGATTAGCCAACTAGGTGTTGAGGGTGTCATTCATAGGGAGAGAAGGAAATCATTTTTTTCATAGCTGTGTGCAGTGGAGATGGCTGTGGTTCCAGAGATGGAGAGAGTTAGTGTGTGGATAGTGGGAGATGGTTTTATCACTGCAGTGGTATGCAAAGATGTGTGGCATTTCTGCCAATGTTCGATTGCAGGGAGTGGAGGCTATGTGGTGTGATGTGCCAGAGAGAAATTTGGATGGTGTGTTTACACTTTGTAAAGATATCTTGGCGGTTAATTGTGGTGGAATGTATTTGGGGTATCTTAGTGCAATAAGTTTGCAGGGTGCTAAAAGAACTGATATACCTATTTCCATCTGCAAAGACATTTTTTCCCAAATACCACCTGGGACTGCATGGATGTCTTGTGGTTCTTTAATACTCAACAAGACATAGCAAGATGTCTTGTTAATGAAGGAATATCTTCTTTTATGTATTCTGTAGGCATGTCCTTATTCCAAAATGAGAACCTTTTGGAAGATGGTGCAATTTTGTTTTGTGATGGAATGACTTTCACAGATTGTGGTAATGCAATATTTCCTAGTAATATTTAGAGCTCAATCAGAAGGTTGTTGTGAAGTCATTTAGCAGCCAAAATCTGAAAAAAGGAAAAAAAGGCTCTTTTCAGAACCACAATCATAGAGGAAATGTGCTACTTTGGTTGTAATTTCTGTATCCTCCCTCGCCATTTGCATGATATGTCTGCGGACACCGTGGTAGTCCGCGAACATATCGTGCCACATCCGGGGCTTTTAAGGCTAGCAGGTATGGGAATGGGACTATGCAGGCTAGGGGATTGCTTAATAAGGTTTTCTGGGTGTGGTGTGTAAGGAGAGACAGTGCCACAAGATCTGATTGCTGAGAGGAGAGCAGATGGCTATGGCTATGACTACGACTATGGCTAGGTCTTTTAGGAGGCAGAGTGTCTGGCTTTTGGGAGACTTGTGGATACATTGGTTGGACGTGCATGCACAGAAATATGGAGTGACTGCAGATCTCATGTGGCTGTGCACTGGTATGCAGTGCGCGGAATGAAGTGGCTGGATTTGGTTCCTCTTTGTACCACTTTGGTGACATAACCGTCATCCAGACATTATTATTAATTGTGGAGGGAACAGTTTAGGGCATGTTACTGGAATCTCGTTGCAGTTTGCGATGAAAAAGGCACTTGGGGAAAGTCATGGACATGTTTCCAAACTCCAGAGTAATTTTTTCTCGTATTGCACAGAGACAAGTAGCTGCACTCTTCTTTATATGGTCCGCAAATGGAGAAAGCGAGACGCAATGTCAACAAGGCTGTTTGCGCCTTTTTGAGAGATGTTGGCATGTTCTCTTTCCACAATGAAAATATTGTAGTACAAACATGTTTCGCAGAGATGGAGTCCATCTTACTGATGCTGGCAATTAGCTTTTTCTGCAAAATGCATTGCAGCCCTTTTTGCAAGTATAGCAAGCTTTTTTCCAGTTTGTGTTGGCCACTTTTAAAGCCTATGCAAATTAAAAAGGGGGGTCCTGGGAGTCCCTCTGCCAGACATTAGTCCTGGTTGCGAGAGACTTACCCAGAGTCTTTAGCTCACTATCTTTCACAGAGAAGAACTATCCTAAACATATTAGTCTTTGTCCTGCCCTGGGGCAGTCCAGCACCGAAATGCTAGGCAATTCTCCTCTGAACAAGAGTACCAACAGCATCCCCAGACACGTGTTTCGGTCTGGTTGGACCTCATCAGTAGGGAGGAGCTGTGCCTCTCTAAGAATAGTGAGCAAGGGGTCCACGTCTGGATTCCCCTAGTAACTTAGGGTGAGACCCAAAGTTACTTGCATATGCAAATTAACAAGGGGGGTCCTGGGAGTCTTTAGCTCACCAATGCCTGGCAGAAGGACTCCCAGGACCCCCTTGTTAATTTGCATATTTAAGTAACTTTGGGTCTCACCCTAAGTTACTAGGGGAATCCAGACGTGGACCCCTTGCTCACTATTATTAGAGAGGCACAGATCCACCCTACTGATGAGGTCCAACCAGACCGAAACACGTGTCTGGGGTTTCTGTTGGTACTCTTATTCAGAGGAGAATTGCCTAGCATTTTGGTGCTGGACTCCCCCAGGGCAGGACAAAGACTGATATGTTTGGGATATTTCTTCTCTGTGGAAGATAGTGAGCTAAAGACTCTGGGTAAGTCTCTTGTAACCAGGACTAATGCCTGGCAGAGGGACTCCCAGGACCCCCTTGTTAATTTGCACTTTTAAAGCCTTCCAAAATCAAACAAACACTACAAAAAGGCTCTTTTAATAGCCACCACTTTCTCCTGGAGAACAGTGCAATGTTTTTGATAGTGCTGCCGTCCACATTTTTTATAAGTCAGCGAACTGTCCGCTCACTTTACAATTTGGGCAGGGGCCTGCACCATTTCATTGGCAATTCTATTTTTAAACTGTGAAAGGTGGCTCTGAAAAGAGTCTTTTTTGGGGGGGGGGTTTGTTCTGTATTTTTTTTTTGGTTTTTATACACGACACACTAGGAAGGGAAGGGAGGGTAGGGAAGGGGCACCAACCACAGGGATAAGAAAGGGCAGGTGGAGAGAGGAAGATGTTGGGTGGGCCTTACTTCGGTAGGTGGCAGACTTTCTCATGCTCTCGGACACTAGCCTCGAAAGCACTTCAAAGTGTCCCCCCCCCCGCAAAGTACTGCGTCGCAGTACATACACAATATAGTGACTTTCGAAAGGTAAGAGTCTTCTGCGTTGCGTATGGCCTGTGAGGCTGCTTCAGGGATGTGCTGTCCCACAGGAGTATCTCTTGTGGTAACAGGAGCAGATTCGGAGCATGTTGTAAAGGAACTCAACCTACTACTTTGATCGCAGGGGACGACCCTCCGAATTGCCGCCATGTGAAATGATCTTAGGTGTCGCTGCATGGAAGTGGTCCTGTAGCTATACAGACCCGGTTTGCCACCACTGAGCACCATTTTGCACTTGCCTTGGGTACCTTTCCAACGGTGGCAAAGAGCCTCCACACCCAAGACTCACGCTGGCTGGCAGTAGTGGGGACTTCCACTACCTCATTCTCGTCTTCCTCTTCATCACTCTCTGCATCTCCACACCGGTTGCCCTCTCCAAGCCCTTGGGGAGGTGGTGGAGGGGTTGAGGGTGATGCTGAAGCCGAGGCAGCTTTAGAGGTGGAAGCCATGGTTGCCATCTGGGATGTAGCACAGCAGGCAGAGGACTATTGTTTTCCAAATGTGGCACAGCAGACACAGCACAGCAGGCAGAGGTCAGCAGCCAATGCAATAAAGCACACCAATATCGAGCAATGCTCTCTGGTAGCCAAAAACCGAATGAAGAGCAGCTCTTGTGTGTGACCTTTTATAGGGGTGCTGGGGAGTGCTTTGCAGACAGCCGCACCATCCGCAGATACTTTGGACACCAAAAAAGGGCTGAAAAAGTTCCAAAAAGTATCCAGATAGGCAGGTGCATGGTCTGGGACATGTTCAAGGGTGAGGCTTTACAGTAAAACACCTTGGATTGCTTACAAAAACACTTTTTGGGTGTCCGGGGGCCCGGACAGTGTCCGCGCACAAGGGCCCATGCTCTGCGTGGGTGCAGTCACATGATGACGTCGCGGAAACGTTCGCGAATGGGTCGACTGTCCGTAGGACACCTATTACCCAGGATCGGTTGTACGCATGCACAGGGGTGTTCTACGGACAGGGGTTGGGTCCCTGAACTAATTAAAAGTGCGACGCACGTGCGGCGGACAGTTATGGACAAGCGTGATGTTCGTAGGCCCCAGAGGGTGGGATGCACATCCGCAAGAGTGTCGCTGGACCGGATTGGGGTCCCCGAACTAATTAAAGGTACATCACAACATTGCGGACAGGTTATGTGTTCTACGGACACCTCCATTTTGATTGCAGACTATACGAACAGGCATAGTGTCCTTGGGATACCCCTATTTTGGATAATTGCGGACATTCAGGACAGTCGCACCGTCCGCCGGCTTCCAAACAGCCTTTAAAAAAAAAAGCTACATATAGGAAAAGTAGACATAATAATGTATTAATATACACAAATATAGAAATTATGAAAGGGAGGGGGGAAGCAGAAATGAAGACATATACAGCGAATTGGGGTTTTCTACATGTAGGGTGGTAGGGGCGGAAGGGATTGAGGTCTCATCATAACATTTTTGGTGATGGGGAAATTTTGGGGATGGTTGACTGGGACATGGAGAAGGGGTACAGGTGCATGTGGGACAGTGATATTGATTTATTTTCCATGATATGGTTTTCTACAAAGTTCTTCAAAATAATGAAATTGGTCATTTATTGATCCATTTTTTGTTCTAAATGCTGTAGATGATTTTCCACAGTGTCTGTTTCTTGTTCCATTACTACATGATGTACTGTTTGAGTATTATTCTTATTTTCTGTATGTACTGTTAAAGATAACAAAAATGTGTTCGGTACATGTAAAATAATGAGTATTACTTGGCTTACTTTGAAAACTGCAGTGTATACCATATATCACTGTTTTCACTCATTGCATCTCGGGAAACATGTTCTTCAAGCCACTCCAGAGTGCTAGCCATTTCTGTGTAAAAAAAAAAAAAAATTAAAAAATTTAAAAAAAAGGTTTTTTTTTTATTTTTTTTGGCCTACTAAAGAATGTTTATAACTACAGGAATTAATATAGTGTACTTACCAGTTTGTTTTTCAGTTTTGCTGTTACTGCTTTGTAGGTGTACTGTTGATAATTGGTTTGCAGTTTATGTATAAAGAATCAGTGAGGTAATTCCGCTGGAGGCAAGTTATTGTTGCTGAGTTTACCATAACTGGCGAATTTCAGGGGTTTTTCTTGTAACCATAACGTCCCTTTAACAACGTTTTTTTTCACTGAATTTCATAGGTTTTTAGTAGCCCAATTTAACCATAACATCCCTTTAACAAAGTGTTTTCACTGATGGATATATATATATATATATATGTGTATATATATATATATATATCTATATCCAAGATTTAAACGACGAACATAATGCCATTCCCGCGAGCAGCACTCCCAGTTTGCAGATCCTTCGAGTTTCAAAAAGACGCCGCGAACAAGAACCAGCCAAAAAAACTGCAGAGGGTGAGCAATTTTACAACCTTAATTAAAAAAATTGCAATTTAGAAAATCCCGGTTTCCCAGTAACAATAAGTGCCAGCAGGCAGCTTGACGCGTTTCGCCACAAACTAGTGGCTTGAACACAGTAACTCCAACCTTGTGAACACAAGCTTTAAAACACCCAAATGGTGAACCCTGAGAAGGTGACTTAGTGGCATGTTGCACATTATACAGCCATTTTGGTTAGGGCTAGCCAGAATGTATAGGATATATGATCTTTGTTAAAACCTCATGTAGAACCAGTTACACTTTTGCAGTTATTAATCATAATGTTCTGTGAATCAAATGTTTAGTACATAATCTGTTTTGAGTAATGGTACGATCTGTGTGTAAAAATACTTAATTCAATTGATCGTTCTTTCATAATGAGCTGGTATCGCTTTTCATTGCTCTTTACTATTGTCACTGCATACATATTGTAAGGTGCGTTGTGCATTTCTGTAAGGATGATTGCCATATACATTTAATTGTTGCATCGTGCGATCAATAAAGTGCGTACTGCACTCCTATAAGAATTTGTTTAGTACATAAAAAACAAAGTGCATTCCTATACGTTTATGTAAGCAATACCACTCTATATGGCCAGTTCCACCATGTCTAGTGTGTCTTCATGATACATATTGTATTTTATCCATCATTTATGGAATGCTTGGAACATATAATGAAAGTATGTCCG
Organism: Ambystoma mexicanum; assembly: GCF_040938575.1. Classification (NCBI taxonomy): domain Eukaryota; kingdom Metazoa; phylum Chordata; class Amphibia; order Caudata; family Ambystomatidae; genus Ambystoma; species Ambystoma mexicanum. The sequence continues at coordinate 326,942,445 of NC_090929.1, forward strand.
ATAGAGGTGTCTCATACATCGTATATCAGTTCAGACATCGAGGCATGGTCTGGTCTCATATGAGATTCGTATGAGTGTTACAATAGCTTCCACGAACTTGCAATTGCTCTGGCACAAATTAACATATGACAAACATCAAAAGTAATAAAGTGCATAATGCGTTCCTATGAAAGTTTACACTGCATATAAATGATAAACAATAAGGTCCATAGGGCATTCCTATGGTACTACGTAAACAGTTCTACGCCATATTACTGATGCTGCTACATGTGCAGTACACCTTGTATACTCCATCCATTATTGACAAGATACAAATTGCCTACTGTGATGTTATATTTGATAAAGTGCCTTGTGCATCACGTTTCAGAATCTTTCAGTGGAGCATGTGTGGTTCTCATATGGACATTTGCCCTGCTGGTACAAACTCATAATTTGCCCAGAACAGATTAGCCTGTGGCAATCATAAAAGAAAACAAGCGCAAGATGCCATCAATCTGTCATGATTCCTGCCCCTCATGTCCCCAGCCCTCCAAGATGTCAGGCTGGAGCCAGGCCACAATCACCTACATGGCCCTCAAGGGCCTCTCCATCCCTCCAAAGACCCACTTGGAGTCAGACTTGGCACTTGTGGCACCAGACTCACTCATTCCCATAGGATAACATTGGGTATTGGACTTGTAGTGCATTGATGGGGAAAAGATGGATGCCCCCACATCGTTTGGTTCCCAGAACTGCATGTGCTGTCTATTCTTTTGGGTGTAGTTCAGCCCAGAGACACCTGGCATGCCCACAGACTATTTAAGCCACACCCAGGCTGAGAAACATGCTTTGCGTTTTCTGCACCTGCAGCATGACACTCGCCGTATTCGGATCGGTCTCCAGTAGGCCTGCATCTTTCTCCTGCACTCAGCTCCTGCAAGAACAAGAACACCATTAGGAAAAGCCTTACCTTTCTGCGCTTCTGCCCATCATTCATCGCTCCTTCTGTTCTGCGGGCATCTTCGGCGGTGTCATTCCCATCCCGTCACGCCGCTTCCTAGGGAAAAGAACAGAAAAAAGGCATTAGTAAGCATTCTGCAAATCTTCGCTTATTTTTAAATACTGTTTGAGCATCAAACGCTTACCTGAATCCCAGCCACTCTGGGGGAACTCTGTCTCTGGAACTTCTCATCCACCTGCAAGAGGGAAAAGACACTCCAGGTTAGCATGGAAACATCTAGAGGCACCGCATACCACGCTTCCCCACCGCATTTGTTCTTCATAACCGGCATCCACGCTGAAAACCTCGCGGCACCTAAAAGACACAGAAAAAGAACTCCGTTCAATGCAAATACGAAAGGGGTGCATCGCGCTCTCACTCACCATCAGCGCTACTCCTCTCCGCAGCACGCCGCCATCCCCGGACGCGGGCCATCATCTAAGGAAGGAAAGGAACGAAGTTAGAGAACTGTTCAAAAGACGCATTATACTTGCCTGTCGGACTCTTGCCAGTGAAGTTACTAGGCAGCAACAAGCTCGCATCAATGCGCCCCTGCGCTGAAAGCAGGACGGAGAGCACACTATCCAAGAAAACAAGGCCCAGTCTCCAGTCGAATAGCCTCCAGGGAAGGGTTCAAGGTCGTAAGAGGTCAGAACAGGCTGAGTGACGTCCCCGTGGATACCAGGTGAGCGTTACAGAATCTGTGTGATGGTTAAAAATAAGAAGGGACCCAAAAGGGAAAAGGAAGAAGAGAAAAGGAAACATAAAATACAGTCAAATATGTGATCAGATATACAATCTCCATAGCACTTCTTTATATCAATTATTTCATAATTTGGAAGAAAATGTCTTCCCCCAACACTATAGGATTCACATGTCCTTTTGCATATTGTCAACAATAATGTTTTATACCCCCAAGAATGTGTATAATTCTTCGACATTATGGCCGACAGGATTCTTACTCTCAAAATCAATAATGAATCTTGTTTCTTGCTGTCAGAGTAGTTGTTCTGGATCTCCACCTCTAGGGCCAACAGTAACTTTGTATAGACCAAAATATGGCAAACCTTTTAGAATCTGCCTCATGAAATTCCGAAAAATGTTTGGCCATAGGATACGCACCATCCTTGTTAATAATTGCTCTCACATGTTGTGAGATGTGCATCTTGAGTTTACATTTAGTACTTCCAACATACCACTTAAGGCATGGGCAGGTGAAGATGTAGACAATAAATTCCAATACACATGTAATGTTGCCCTTGATGTGAAGGGAATGTCCCAGAATTGGATGAGTATAACTATTACAATTCTGAGCATATTTACAGATTTTACATCTGGTACACTTGAAAAAGCCATTTTCCCCCTGTAGAAAGCCAGTTGGAGCTCCAATATTTTCAGGAACCATATAGCTGTTCACTACTGTATCCTTGATGGAAGTACTCTTTCGAAAGGTAACATCGGGACTATCATTGCCTAGATCTTTGTCGGCCTTTAGTACTTTCCAATATTTATTTATGATTCGCTTAATGGTTTGGGAATGGCTTCCAAATGTTAATATCAATCTGGTAGTATTGTCCTCTTCCACACATATTGAATCGGATTTCTGTGTTGTCAATAGTTTTTGTCTGTCCATTTCTCGTATCTTTTTAAGTATGATCTTTCAATCACTTTTCTTGGGTATTGTTGCTGTAAGAAGTTTTGGGCCGTGACTTGGCTAGCTAGGTCAAAGTCGGCAATATCGCTGCAATTCCGTCTTTTTCGAATAAATTCCACATATGGAATGCTCCATAGGAGATTTTTTTGGATGTGCCCCATTGGCATGTAGTGGGATGTTGGCCTCTGTGAGTTTTCTGTGCAATTCACACCCTATTTTTTTTGTGCAACGATTTTGACTTGCACATCCAAAAATACGATGGAATCTCGGCTGTGATCTTCCGTGAACTTGAGATTATAGTTGTTGATATTCCGAGTGTTCTAGAGTTTTCTAGAGTGGGTTCCCCATTAGTTGTATATCTTTGCTCCAACTGGAAAAACAAAAAAACAAAAAAGTTGTTTATAAACAAACCTCACAATGAACATGTACTTTGGTAATGTTGAACTTTAGGTCCATATGTTGGCACCGTCGGCATCATGTCACCCATCATGCGGCTCAGGAATCTTCATGTTGTTCTCACGTACTGTAATGGGTAGGAAGGATAGCTCAGGGGCACTGCATTTGTCTTGGAAGCAAGACAACGCAGCGCAAAGCAGGCTTGAACCCGAGCCCGCGCTTAGAAACCCCTTGCTGGTATTCAGTATGTTTATAAAAGAACAATTATAATTATGCATCCCTCATTAAATCCTTGCCTACAATCTCCTCGCGATGTGAGAGGAGCCAATGCAGTTAGACAAGGTATTTCCCTTCCTCCAAGGAAGAGATATCCCAAATTCCAAAACTCATAATCACCTGTTGCCACAATAATCTAACTGTGCCATCTGTTGAACATCTTAATATGGATACAATCAGCCAGGACTCCTGTGGTATAAAAGTAAATAAAAGCTTGTCTCAAGCTCATAGAGCTAGACACTTCCCTAACTCCAAAGGGGGTAATGGAAGAAAGCTTAAGAATAACTGCCAAAAACCTAGACCGTCTTATTTCTCTTTCCAAACAAGACTGGTGCATGATTTTTATGATACTCCTTCAATGAAGGTTGTAGAGAGCAATCAAATCATTTAAACATAAAGAGGTAGAAAAGCTAACTTTGCTGGCAGGGACTTCAAGTCCAATAATTCCCTCAGTACTGGGATGAGGAGGAGGGATGCAGAGGAGCACTGCTGTGGGAGCGGTCTGCTAATTGGTGTAGATGACATACTGAGACTGAGATGCTTAAAAAGCCCCTTCAGATGCAGGGGATATGAAAAAAAGGAGCAGCAGAAGAGGAGGAAGCAGCACATGCCGTTTTTGCAGCTGAAAGTGAAGCTGGAGGCGAGAGAAGACGTTGGGACCACTGTAACGCCAGAAGTGGTGGCGGGTCGCGACAGAGTCTTTGCCTCAAACTCTCCCTGTTGCAAAGTCGTGCTTCGGGAAGCAAGCATAAGGAAAAGACTCTTGCCCAGTGAAGATTCGTTGTGCAGAGTTCGCTCAACGGAAAGCAGCAGTAGCGAGGAAAGTAAGCTACCTTTAAAGGTTCCAGATGGCTGGGCTGCACCTGTCACTTTGGAGCAGGGGAAACTCCATTTCTCAGTGGCGTGAGCGGAGGAGGACCAGAGAAGGCTGTCCGCCATACCGCGAGGAGCCACAAGCACAGAAGACATGCGCAAACCAAGCTGAGCGTGATCGAGTGACTTACCCAGTGAGTTCACAGCTTGTAAGTGACTTCGGAGCGCTCCAACGCTCTCTGCGTGTTCACGGCAGGCATTTTCATTTGCGTGTGAGTGAAAGCAGCAGAGACTATAATTTTGAATACCAAACTATACGAAACCAGCCAAAGTTATACCTGTTGAGTCAAAGTGACTGTGCAAATACGCATGTGAGATTTTGGAATGCCCAGTAACCCAGTGGGGAAGCTTTGAGAAACCCAAAAGCTTACAAGCAATTCCCAAGCCAAAAGTATGTTAAAATCCAGCAATACCAATATAATAAACAGTGCTCAAGCCAATAGGGGACTGTTGGGAAGCAAAACAGTTGTAAGACTTGCTGCTTATGTGCTATGAAACACAGATCATCAGGTGATAGAAACGTACATTGCCAAAGCCGAGATCAAAGAAAAGTGATACCATCTTTTGGTCACTATTTTGTTGTTGGTGTAGAGAGGAAAGAAAGGTGACAAACCGGCTGCCCCGCTGGAGAAGGTTATCCAGAGGGGGAGGAGCATGTTTGGGGGCGGAGCTAGCCAAGGCCCGCGAAGTATGCTCCCTTGGTGAGCTCTGTCATCCCTGCCCTTTTAACTCCCGTGCAGCAGGTATCCGAACGACACCAAAAGCGGAATCATGGAAAACGGAATGTGAGGAGGACACTGCCACATACCAATAAAAGCTAAAAACAAGTGCTGTGGGTCGTCCAGGAGAAACAAAACTACGGATGCTCATGATCCAAAATGGCGGGCGGAACGATGCAGAGCCTCCACGACCGCACACTGTAATGGCTGGGAGCAAAGGAAACAGAACGGAGTCCCAACAAACTCTGAAGCAATAGCCCAGCCCCGGCTCGATCGATGCAACAGCTGTGAGCAGTAAGGAGTAGGAGGCTGAACGGGGAACGAAATGTGCCCGCACCGGTAAGATGCAGCAAGCGGGGGGAAATGTCATGATCTCTGCTTCCAAAAGGTCAGGGTTTTCCCAACTCCCTTGGAAGCAGATACATAACCCAGGTTCCGAGTGCCAACCAGTCCCAATTGGGACCTTTTGGACCCAGTCCTGGCGCCAGTGGCACCAGGCTCATAAATATGCCCAGTCCCAGCGCTGGAAGCGCCGGGCTCATAATGCTTGGGTGGACTTACCTGCAGCAGACCATGCTGCTTACTTGCCTGCCAGTTGAGCCTCTGATCCTCTTCTGTTTGGAACTACTTTTCCTGTTGGGTGGGGCAGGAGCCACTCCCTAGATTCAGATCACTGGAACTCTTCTGGAAAGCAGGAACTCTTTTCTTACCTAGGCGTGGCTGTGGAAGGAGACACCTAAGCACTACAGGAGGCTATTTAAACCACACCCGATGGATGAATCTTGCTTTGCGTTATTCTGCATCCTCTGCAGCAGAACGCTCATCGTGTCTTCTGCATCTGATCCTGGGCCTAAGGAAAAAGGCTTACCATCCTGAATCCAGTCTTCAGCAACACCTATAAAGACAAGAAAGAACAGGTTAGCATTACGGTCTTCAGTGACAGCTCTTCACTTACCTGGTCCATCGGCTGTCACCAACGCCTCGCGCTGCATTCCGGCACCTGAAAGACAAAGGCTTACCTACTCTTCGTGCGCTCCGGAGGTCTTCACACTGCATTCCGGCATCTGAAAGACAAAAGCTTACCAACTCTTCGCACGCTCCGGAGGCCTTCGGCGCTGCATCCCGCATCTGAAAGACAAAACAAGGTGTGTTTAAAGACATTGGGGAACTTTAATACTCACGTGCCATTACTCCTTTCCACATCTAACCCAGTGGGTATTCCGGCACCCTGCAGCCGCTCCGAACTTGTACCTGCAAAATAAAAAGACAGTTAGAGCGCATCGTGAAGCAGGCAACAAGCGCTTACTTACGTGCTTCCAGGCGCTTCTATTCATCACACGGGCTCCATCTTCAACTCACTTCAGCCCGTCATCCGCCATCGCTGGAACCCTGCAAAACAAGAAACATCATTACTAAAGACTTTAAAGACATTAGAATTACTCGAAACTTACCGTTCGTGCAGTAAACGACGGACAGCAGTCCTCTGAAGTCAAGAGGCCTGCTCCCCTTATCCAGTGAAGAAACTGGTTACAGCACCCTGCCCCGAGGCAGATGGAGAGCACGGCGTTCACTTACCTAAGGTGAGAGCGTTAACCTTTGGGATTCTACAGGAGAAGAGAAAGGGAAGAAGAGAGGGACATTCAATAACCCAGTTCCTTAATCCCATATTTTCTATCTGCAGACATCTTACCCTTCGAGTCAGACATACAGTGCACAGAGGTCCAGCCCAAAGAGCCAGCCGTGTGCTACACATCACCTTTGAAGATACGGTATACGCCCAGTCAAGACCGGCGCCTCTACGGGAATCAGGTGAGCGTTACAGGAAAGGAGACATGGGTGCGCGTAACATTGATTCCACGCGCACCTCAAGCATGAACGGAATGAACAAGATAAGGATCCGAAACTGATTATTAGCGCAGCATTAGCAGGCAGCCATAATCGCTGAGGGCATATCAAAGAAACCAGAAGAAGGAAGGAGGGGAAATGTACGCGCTGTTGGCACGGTAAAGAACATGTGTATACCCGCGGCATAGTGTGAGTAAAAGAGGGACTCCCTGAATACATGTGAAACACAAGAGGGGAGGTCTGCCAACATAACAATTGGAACTAGTCACCAGTACACAGGGAAGGCTAAAATATGAAAGCAAAAAACAAGGGGGATCCTGGGAGTCTCTCTGCCAGACATTAGTTCTGGTTGCGAGAGCCTTACACAGATTCTTTAGCTCACTATCTTTCACAGAGGAGAAATATCTCAAACATATCAGTCTTTGTTATGCCCTGGGGCAGGCCAGCACCGAAATGCTAGGCAATTCTCCTCTGAACAAGAGTACCAACAGCAACCCCAGACACGTGTTTCGGTCTGGTTGGACCTCATCAGTATGGTGGAGCTGTGCCTCTCTAAGAATAGTGAGCAAGGGGTCCACGTCTAGATTCCCCTAGTAATTTAGGGTGAGACCCAAAGTTACTTAAATATGCAAAAAACAAGGGCGGTGTCCTGGGAGTCTCTCTGCCAGACATTAGTCCTGGTTGCGTGTACCTTACCCAGGGCAGTTCCACCCTACTGATGAGGTTCAACCGGACCGAAACACGTGTCTGGGGTTGCTGGTGGTACTCTTGTTCAGAGGAGAATTGCCTAGCATTTCAGTGCTGGACTGCCCCAGGGCAGGACAAAGACTGACATGTTTGGGATATTTCTCCTCTGTGAAAGAAAGTGAGCTAAAGACTCTGGGTAAGGCTCTCGTAGGCCCTATGCGTTGGAGGGGGCTGGGTCTGGATAGAGGCCCCATTGGTCCGGTTAGAAGGACCTTATAGCTGAACTGATAAAAAGTATGAGAAACACAAATTGGGAATTTTTGAAATGTTGGGGGGAAAAAGTTAAGCTATGTATGTTTAAATGGGTAACAAGGGGGAACGTCATGACACATATCACAATATGGGAGAAAGGGAAGGAGATGAAGCAGAGCGACCATGGCTAAAATGAACACAATAAACATTGTAACCCTGAACACTCGGGACCTGAATTCACCAATGAAAAAACGCTCCATACTAAAAGTATTGAGGGACCTACAGGCACCCATAGTATTCTTACAGGAGTCCCACCTACTAGCTATTGACGAGAAAATAATTTCACACCACGCATTTCCTAACCAATACTTTGCAACGAGTGGGACAAAAACTAGGGGGGTGGCAATCCTGCTGGGGGCGTCATTAACATTTAAGACATGGTTTTGCTATAAAGATCCTGAAGGGAGATTCCTGGTCCTCCAAAGGCACATTGGGAACTCGGACGTGCTACAGAAAATAGCCTGCTGGTGTGAGGGCCAAGTAATAGTTGGATGAGATTTCAATTGTGTTATGGACCCCAATTTGCACAAGACGCTCCCCCCTCCAATAATGACCAAATAAAACGACAAGCCCTGGGGAAATTCTTCTGCGATCTTAATGTAATTGAAACTTGGAGATTCTTCCATAATAATGAAAGGGAATATACACACTACTCGGCGGTCTACAAGGGTTATTCACGTATAGATATGGTATTAGTTTCAGCTACCCTAATATCCCAAGTAATAGAAATCAACATAGGAATAAAATACCTTTCGGACCACGCCCCACTACTGGTCCAAATAGAAGCTCAACCAGATAGTAAATCAGGCAAAAAACAATGGAGACTCAATGAATTCATACTAAAATATGTCGCACTGAGAGCCCACATGGAGCAAACGATAACTAACTACTTTAAGGAGAATGATACCAGGGATGTGGACTGGAGGGCGGTATGGGATGCTGGAAAGGCGCTAATGAGGCGGGAATTTATCTCACAAGCAGTTACATATTCCAGGAAAAGTGAGGTCACCCAAATCGAACTACAGAAAGAAATACAAAAAGCAGAAACACAATATACAATCAAACGAACACGGAACTCACTGCAGGACTTGCAAAGACCTAGCACCCAAATGGAAGCTCATGTAGCAGAACGCTCAGCACAGTCCCTGTTGAACATCGAACAAGTTTACTACACTCAGGGAGGCAAGGCCAATCGATTTACTTGCAGCAAAATTACAAAAAAACACAGCTCGTAACTATATCATACAACTGCAAGATGAAGAGGGTAACCTACTGGTGGGGGAAGGAGACAAAATAAAGATCATGGACAGATGCCACGCAATCCTGCTAAAATGAGAAGAGCTAGACCCAACACTTCAAACACAATATATAGGGAAAGTGGACTTGCCGCAACTGAGTGAGGATGAAAGAGAAGTCCTGGAAAGCCCTATCACAGTAGAGGAGCTCAATGAAGCCATAACTAGGTTACCCTAGAATAAAACACCAGGACCAGACTGATTTGGTAAAGGATATTATAACACCTTCAAAACACAATTATTACCACCCATGACGCGTATATTTAATAAAATCAGGGAGGAAGGGAAGGTGTTGGAGGATATGGGCAGACCCATCACGGTCCTGATCCCCAAACCAGGAAAAGACAAAACCGAATGTGCCAGTTACCGCCCAATTTCCTTATTAAACAGCAGTGCCAAATTATACACCAAGATCCTGGCAAGTAGACTTGCGCTTGTATTACCAAGAATCCTACATGAAGACCAGGCAGGATTTATAATGGGCAGGCATACTCAGGATACTGTTAGACGGGCGGTGGACCTAATACAAGTAGGTAAAAAATGGAACAGAAATGCTCAATTATAGCATTAGATGCGAGAAGAGCATTTGACAGTTTAGACTGGGGATTCCTAGAACGGGTACTCAAGAAATTTGGCTGTGGATGAACTATTAGACGCATGGTGCTGGCTAATTTTCAGCTCCCATCGACAAAATTTATGGTAAATGGGGCATACACAGACCAGATAAAGATTCAGAGGGGGACTCGTCAGGGCGGCCCACTGTCGCCATTGATTTTAGCCATGGCACTGGAACCATTCGCAGCCATAGTTAGACAGGATCCCGAAATTTTAGGGAGAAAGGTCAAGGGAGAACTGCATAAATTAGCCCTTTATGCAAATCCTCTTCCTGAGGAATACAAAATAATCACTACCAAGAGTAATGAATAAATTACAGGAATTTACTGAGGTCTCGAGATTTACAATAAACTTTAACAAGTCTAAAGCCCTCAATATAACGGATAATCAAGATGAAATCTGGGAACTAAGCAAGGCATACCCACTAACCTGGGGAGATCAAACATTAGAATATTTGGGAATAAAATTAACAAAGGTTTATGAGACACTATATGGAGCAAACATCCCCTCCCTCCCCATGGAAGAAACTTGGAGAAGACTTACACAGAGGGACACACAAGAACTTTCATGGTTCGCAAGAATAGCCGCAGTCAAAATGACAATCATCCCTCGACTGCTTTATGTCATTAGTTCACTTCCAATAAACATACTAGCCAAAATAATAAAAACCCTACAAGATGAGATTATTACATTTATCTGGAATAAAAAGAAACCTCGGATACGTTATTACATTGATCTGGAATAAAAAGAAACCTCGAATAGAGAGGAATATATATATTTAATATATTAATTACTCCGACCGTTGTGGACTGGAGGTTTGGGCGTCCCCGACATGAAAAGGTACATACTGGCGGCCCAGATAGCACTTATGTTACGATGGTCAGATCTAGACTCTCAAAAAGGCTGGAGTAAAATAGAGCAAGGAGTAACTACCATCCCCTTAAACATGTTACAATCAATACGAGCACAGAATAGGCTGGCAGGAGGCCAGTTGCTGAAGGCAACCGAGGAATTGCTACTAAAATGGGACCCTGCAATGAAATGGAGTGCGGGGGGTCACCCCGGGATTGGGACCACACAGTCCAATGTGCCATAATGCAGACTTCTCTCCCGGCCTAAGGAGCGCCTATTGGGAAAGGTGGGAGGGAGGTGATACTCTGAGATTAGAGGATTGTTATAAGGACGGTATGGCACATCTATTCGAGGAATGCAAACGTAAATTTCACATAGGGGAAGCAGAAAGATACGAATATATCCAAATTAGACACTGGATCTACCAAAGGGCAGTGAAAAGAGCGGGTACTCTAACATCTCTGGGGCTAGAGCTGACCATGCGAGAGGGGGTACCTGCAAAAGGGATCTCAAGGTTATACAAACTGCTTGACAGAACACAATACACACCAGACCTACCATACATGAACAAATGGGATGAAGACCTGGGTATTGTCATTACGGAAGAGGAATGGGGACAGATTTGGAGGAGGGCACAGAAATTATCCAAATGCACTGCTATAAAAGAGTTGGCCTATAAAATTTGCCAGAGGTGGTACCTGACACCACAAAGACTGAACGCAATGAACAAACCACTCCCCACTATGTTGGAGGCAATGTGGGGAAATAGGGACGCTGGGACATATGTGGTGGACATGCCCTGAAGCAAAAATCTTTTGGAAAGAAATTCTAGGCCACATCAAAGAGATTACAGAGACACACTTACTTGAATTGCCAGTAGTGATACTCCTAGGGGCAGAGGTATAAGGGATATACGCAGCACCAGGTGGGAATGCTACACTTGCTACGTTCTTCTTGACGGCAGCTCGTATGACCCTCGCACAAAACTGGAAAGCACCATACGGCCCCCTAATTGAATGTTGGTGGGGAAACATTTGAGGAGTATTAGCAATGGAGAAGGTGTGTGCTCTCAAAGCGGGGACTTATCAAAAAGTCTTGAAAATCTGGCTCCCTTTTCATGAACATGTCAAGGCTAGAGAAGCAGTTTTATAAACCACTAACACTCACAAAGATTTGCATAATTTGCAACTAAACTGAAATGTCCTATGCAATGCAGACAAAGGGAATGTGACCAGCAGGAAAGAAAGATGTGTGGTGTCATGCTTATTACGTTGTCATGTTGGGAGGGGGGATGCCTATGGGGTGCACAAGGGAGAGTTCAATTATTATTTTATAATGTTGACAATATTACTGAGTTACTGGTTGGACTATGTGAAAAGACAAAAGACTCCATGCACCATAAGAAGGCATCATAGAAGAAACTCCCAGAAATTGACTCTGTGAATTTGATGTTGTAGCAACTAACTTGGAGAAAACCATGTAATGTTATGGAAATGTTGATGCATTGATTATATAAATAAATAATACAGAAAAAAGCACTAATGGGATTCCTTGTTTCCTCGAAACTGGTTTAAGGTTTGATCACAAAGAAGTCTTGTGAAGTTGTTGTTCTAAGTTGGAAGTTGCCACTGAAGCACTTTTCTCTTCCTTTGGTGAAGTATTAGGCAGGCAGGCATGTATACCTGTATGGCAGGAAGTTGTTGCTTTTAAAAGGCCTGGCACAGGAATAAACTAGGTTGTAGTTAAAGTGCTGAACTGTGGTTCTAACAGAGACAACTCAAAATTGTGACATTTAGAGAAGTAATGTGTAAATCTGTTGAAGAGGAATTGCAATTCTGCAAATACTAAAGTTGCTGTAAATCATCCTGACAAAGGTAATTTTTGTTCACTTGACGAATACAAAGGTGAAACTTGTTGTCACTCCAGGAGGAATTGGAAAACCTACTATTTCTCTGAAGTCAAAGTTGTAGCAAGTTATCGTGACAAAGACAATTGTTGTTGTTTATTTGGAGAAGACAAATGTGAAACTGTTCTTACTCCAGGAGAAGTTGGAATATACTATTGCTTTTGGTACATTATTGAGACAACAGACATTTTTGTTATGAAACACTTGTGTACGAGCGCGATAGAAATAAAATATCAATCAATCAAGTTCAAATCCTTAAGAACTGTGTTGAAGCTTGTTGGCAAATCAGGATTTGCTTGATTCTTTTGAACTGTGAAGCAGAAACTTGCTCAGATCTGGGGAAGGGAATTCGGACAGGTTATGAAAAGATTGATAATATTGTGAATTCAATCACATGTTATATATATTTGTTGAATTGAACTGCCATGCATTTCCTTTTTGTTATTTAATGTACAAGTGTGAGGGACAGATATTCTTTTGTTAGTGTTCCTTTTAGTTTATTTTAGGGAGGGTAATCCTCATCAGGGTAGGGATAGTGGTGCGGTTATTCAACCTTCTGGAAATCCTGTGTCCCAAGAACAGGAGACTCAGCCATAGGAAAAAGTTCACTGTCTTTATTAACAGTTAAAATGACAGCCATCGCAATGTGAACAACAAAACATTCTTCGCAAGATCTCACTCTCCAGGCGCATGTCGTTCCATTTTGTCGACTAGTGATGTCTCAAAAACAGGGTTGTGCCCCAAAAACCTAACCGGGGAAGGGATTGGTTAATTAGGTGAACTACATATGTAATCTGTAAGGGATTAGTACGATCATTGGGTAAGCCATATCTATCTAGTGGCTCCTCCTGAGACAACCTCCAAAGTTACAGGTTAGTGTACAGATGATTGGCCAGCGCAACATAGTGTATGCGTATTGTGGAAGGTGTTTAGGGATTGGATAGTTACAGGCAAAGTGCAACTATTGAAGGTAGTGGGAATTACCCTGAAGGTGCTGCATGTCCCCAATAAGTCAGCATCTCTGATCTCCTATGCCCTGAGACAGAACATTCGTCTTTGAACCTGTATAACAGTTTTATCTTCCTGCATCTGATTCGATGTTATGTGAGTGAATTTATAGCACGCACTATCACCCGAAGGCATCCTGGTGCGAGGACTGAAATCAATACGAGCCACCGCAGTGCCCTAGAATAGCAAAGTTTTCGAGATTTCCTGAATTGGAGATGATTTGCTGTGGCTGTAAGGCCAGAGGGCAGACCATTCCATAGTCTACTGGCAGCATGTCAGAATTCCCGCTCTCCTACACGGACCCGGCAAACCTTTGAGACAACCACTCGGTTGGCATCTCTGGAACGCAGCAGTCTGCCAGGAACATAGGGAAGAAACTTGCCCTGTAGGTATTCAGGGCCCTGCTTAAAAAAGGCACAGTGTACTAAACATAAGGCCTTGAATTTAATCCTCTGTGCCACTGGAATCCAGTGGAGTGCCCGAAATACTGGATTTATATGGGCTCCACAGGGAGAGCAGGTTGCCACCCGAGCAGCCAATTTCTACATCAGCAGCAAGCGGTGCACCAACCCAAGAGTAAAGTGTGTTAAAATAGTCGATTAAACTCATGATCAGGGAGGACACCACTAAGGGCCACAGATGTTCAGGCAGAAAGGGCAGGACTTGGTGCAAGACCCTGAGAAAGAAATGATGGGAGCAATCTTCTCCGCCTGCCACAAATGAATAGGCTCTGTCTTGTAGCTTCAGGTCACGTGTCTAGGGACCAAGAAATGAAGCGCTCCTCCTTGTGGTTGAGGGGATTTCTTACTGTGTCCCTATCAGGTGTCCTATCGCCTATGTTAACTGGAAACTTTCCTTCCCTACTTGTCCTTGATGAGGCGGTGCACAGTGTCTGCGCTGGAAACTTTGTCTGCATGCTTCAGCAGAATCAGACTGTCAGCCTTTCCTTGTATTCTGAAGTTAATCTTGCTTTTCACATTCACTCCAATGTATCTATAGCTTCCATCTTTATTTGCATGGTCGTCCATGTTAGTTACAATTAAGCATAGCCAAGCCGTGCATATGTAGTCTCTGGCGTCTTGCAGTTTCCTCATAGCAAAAGGTATGCGTGTGTCAGTCCTCTAACTATGTGAGTCCTAAATATTTGCTTCATGTCGATTAGCAATAAACTAAAGTGTTCATGTAGCTTTGTGGAGGGATGCCTTTGTGCTTCATGTCGAACGTATCTATGTCATGATGTCAGTCGTGACATTATCAAAGTTCTTTGAGGTTCCAGTAGTCAACTTGTTCGATTGATGACAGCTGTATCTCTTCAAAATTGTCATCTGTGTATGGTCTGAATGGTTGTCTGAGTAGCGCTTTTCACACCTGCCATACATCGACGACGGTGAGGAGGGGCCCGAAGCGATGTACATCTCTTGTTTCTCTGTCACCGGGCTAAGAGTGGGATGGGTGTAATGAGGGCCAAGTATGGGTCTCCCTCTTCCACCCCCCCTTAAGTCGACCACATTCCCTAGACGATCTTCTCTATTCACTTGTAGTCTTGGGACCCAGACTAGTCACTCCTCCCAGATGTCCATGGTATTTTACGTGTTTGTCTAAGCTCCAGGCCATATAACTGCTATCTCCATTAGGATGGCACCATACCCATTTTCCACAATAGTTACGTGGATCAGGGGGAAAAGAGAACGCTCTACCTGGCGGGAACAGAGGGCACTGCGTCAAGTGTGATTTCAACATGTCAAGAGTCTGTGTTTCTCCATCAGTCTTCGTCTGTACGTCCAGTAATATTTTCATCCCTATAGGCAAATGACACTAGTACTAAGGCTGCCATCCACTATGGTATCCAGGAAAAGATGTATGTTAGCAAGTCTTCGTCTTGTATATTTGGGTATGTCACTGCCTCCATTCCAGCGTGCAGGTCTGATAATTGCATGATTGCCTCGGTTAGCAGGAAGGCCCGATTTTGGTGCAAACACCTCCTTCCATAGCTGTAAAAAGATCCAGGATGTATCTGTTCTGCAATGTCCTCAATCTGACCGCTCTCAACTCTTCTTTGATGGCGTTAAACCCCTTAACGGTCGAGTTTATCATCTGCAACAGTTCCCATCTGGTGCCACTTGGCGTTCACATTAGTCTGGATTGCTGGATCGATTGACGCAAAGAACGTCTGGGTACTGCTGAATGTGTGTTCTAGTTGTATCGCGTCTAGTCCATTTTCGATGACACATAGTTTCCGCTCTTCACTCATGTCAGCTCTACAGACCTCTTCTTCCTCTGGTGTGTATACATTTTGGGGAATCCATCTACTTGTATGTCTTTTCAAGGCACTACTAATGATGGTGTGTTCAGCTGTACTAGAGAGCATATCCCTCCCCAATCCCTCCCGTTTGGCGGTAGTTGCATGTAGCGATCCATTAGCACTGCAGTACCAATTTTCATGCCTGGTATCATGGATATTCGCTTGCATTCTTTATTCTCTCCAACCTTCACTGGACCATCGTTTTGGACAAGGACGCATTCACGAGTGGTATGATTGGCATGGGACGTGCTTTGTTTTCCACCCAGGTGAGCAGTTTGACACTTGCTGTCCATTCTTTGAGGCAATCGTCATTTTCCTTCTGTACCACTTCCACTGGAATGTCAAAAGTGCATGTGCTTTGCTTCCTACCATCCCTTCCTTCCATCCTTTCCCTGTGAATAACTGCCCGTATACTAGTAACTGAGGCGTTTCCCAGCATCCAGACATTCCCCCTATCTCTCTTTGTCGTGTATTTGGGCATTGTAACTCCATTTGTGTCACTATTCTGGCTTCTCCTTTGTTTGGGCCATCGGGAACATACTCTTTTCTCTTGTCAGTGCTCCAATACTCCTCTAACATTTCTTGAGTTTTAAAATAGTTGTCTTCATAAGGGAACGTCTTCTGCATCATCCATCTTAGTGTAGCCCATCTGCATTGGAATCGGCCTCTTGTTTTGCAGAGCAACAGGTGCATAAGTATTGCGCTCTGGCTGTTGGGATTTCTGTAGCTATGAATGTTTCTGGAAGCACTCATGGCATAGGGGATGAGAGAGCACACATAGCAGCTCTCCTTCGCTGTCTCCCTCCCCACCTTGGCCATATGCTTGTACCACATGTTGCTGGATTTGTGGGTGAATTGGCTAGGTATGGATTTCCTTGTTCAAAATCTATATCTGTGCTGCGCCTGAGTCGTTTTACTTCTCTGGCAGCGTTGGTCATCCTTCCAAATAATGCTTCAGTAAGAGCAGGAATAGGGGTTGTATTAACAGGGACCAAAGCTTTTGCATGCGACCATACAACCCTTTGTAGTGCAAAGAGGGTAAAGAAGTAGCACCCTGGCACTATTAATCAGTGTGATAATAGATGGGTTTCCGCGAGTCAATTCGGGATAAGTGTGTGCATCATGAAGAAGAAAAGTTAGGAGGTGTCATCTGTCCATATGTGGCTGCAGGTTTGGCAAAGGTGCTTCTCAAAGTTTGTGCAGGTATAGAATCATTAATCAAAACCAGTCCAAACTTTCACAGTGGTACCTAATGTGAGGAAAAGATAGTGTGCCTAATCTAGCTTTTCATTTTGTTCTGGTCTAGCTCTAGTCGTTGATCCTGTCTGCATTTGCTTAGGGGTTTCTTCTTCTTGTTCTTCTTGCGTCAAATCACCCGCGTGTTGGGCAGAGTAGGTCTCACCTCTGCTGCACTTGACGTCTCCAAGGTAGTTTCATGCCTTTTATCCCACAAGTTTAACTAACCTATCAGTGGCTTGTTCTACTGAATAGGGACCCTTGAACCTTGGCTTGTTCCAGGACCAGATGACGTTATGTAAATAAACTTGATCTCCTGCATAAAGAGGTGGTTGCTTGAGCAGTTCAGAGTCTGTTATTTCTGTCTTATCTTCCTCATCCTTCGTCAACCTTCCCCGCCGGAATTAAAGCCATCGAAAGATAAAGGAAGCATTTAATCACCTAAGACAGTGGCTGTGCCTTGGGGTGTCTGTCAATGCTCTAGTGGGAAGAGCAAGTGGGAGTTGCATGCATCCTATAACCACCCCATGGGGGGTTAAATGGTGGTGGGATCCAGGTTGATTGCCTACGCCTAGCCTTGTTCACATTGCACAATCTACTCATAACTTTTTCATTGTTTTTATTTTTGCTATTTTTTTCCTTCAAGCCATTGAGGTGTTCACAAATCCCATTGTGGGTGATGAGCGCAGGAAAACGTATTATTAATCCCCAGCAGGGCTGTGATGTTCTCGAAGGTTTTGTTTACAAAGTGAGGCCCTTTGTCTGAACACAGGACCTCGCGCACCCCCCATCATGGGAACACTTCTCTGATGAGGAATTTCGCCGCACTGAGGGCATCGGGTTTGAGCATGGACCATCTTCAATCCAGCGAGAAAAAGGGCACACAACTACAATCATATAGTGGTACCCATGGCACATTTGGATCATGTCTACATAATCTACGTGGAGTTGTTAGAAGGGCCCAATAGGGTGCAGTATTGCTCCTCACACTACATGCAACGTGTGACCAGCATTGATTTTTTTTTTTTTAGCATACTACACAATTATCCATAAATGTGGCAATGTATTCAGCCAGATTGGGACAGAACCAATCTTCCCCAATATTTGCAGCAAAAACATCCTTAGAGAGTGGGATAATTGAGCTGCGTGAACGCAAACTGCAACAATGTCGCTGGAATCCCAGGCTTTCTTGTGCTCTCCTGTTGCCATAATGCATCTGCAGGGGATATTGAACATCTTCTCCTCATCCAAAACTCCTTTTCTTCTAGTAGTGCTCTCCCCTGAAATCCTATTTGGGTAACTGCCAAAGAACTATTCCCCTTTCTCAGTATCATGTTACGCACACATATGCCTGTTAGACGGGGTATCAAACTCATTCATTTCTGTAAAATATGCTGCTCGCTTAGCTTCTGTGTCTGATGCCTTGTTGCTGTGGGAGATCAAGACCCCCCCCTCTTGTGTGCCTGCCACTTCACGACTGATATGGCTGATGGGAGCGGAAGTGCATCTATGAGTCTAGCCAATAGGGCTGCGTGCTACACTGGTATGCTGTCAGCATGTCGGAAGCCCCACCCCTTCCCCTGTGACAGTCCGGCATGTACTATGGACGTCCCCTAGGTGGAATTGGAATAGATGATCTCCTTGTTCTCATGCGCTTCTAAAGCTGTTATAAGAGCCACTAATTCTGCTGCTTGCTTGGAAAAATGTGATGGAAATCTTGCGCTTGCTACTGCTTAAACTGTGCCGCTCAACTTTATTTTTACTACTGCCGTCTCAGTATGTCTTTCTCCTGTCGTCTGTTCTATAGTTGATAACAGTTCAATAAAGAGTACTTCCCCTAGTACAATTGTGTATATAGTCTCCCTCATCGACTGGTTCAGCTATGAATGTCGTCAGGTTTACAATTATGCACCTCACTATTTTTATTGCCTTTTATTCGAGATGATCACCTCATATCCGGACGCTCTCTGCATGGTTAATGTGCTCTTGGGCTTTTTACGGATGGCAAAAAGGGGAATGCTCCACGTAAAGTGTGGTACTGCACTCCATTGTGATATTTGCAGATTTCTGTATTTCGAATTCAGCAGCAGCCAATGCCTGTTTGCAAGGGTAATGTCCTTTCATCACTGGGTCGAAATTTCAGTTATAATATGCCATTTGTTTGTGCCCTAAGGTCGTCTTCTGTGTGAGCAGCGCTGTCACTGTTGGAGTGTGAAAACAAATGGAATTCTTTACTGTAATCCGGAATCCCTAACACTGAGGACGTGCATATTGCCCATTTCAATTCCTCGAATACTTTAGTCATCTCCTTTGTCCATGTTAAATTACTGTGTCCCCCTCTTATCCTCCCGGAGCCCACTTAACAGGGGTCTTGTGTATGTGCTATAGTCGAACACCCAGGCCCTGCAGTAATTAGAGATCTACAAATTGCTGCATTTCTCTGACCGTTCATGGCGGTTGCGTTCCAAAAATCACCTGTGGTGTTTCTGGGGTTACTTGACTACCTTCCCATGATATTGACTGTCCGCGTTACAACACCTCATGTTGGCAATATTGCAACTTTGCCTTGTCCACATTGTAACCCTTTTCTACTAACACAGTCTGCAACTGCAGTGAGTCTTTTCAACACTGGTCTTCTGATTTGCTGCAAATCCAGATGTCATCTACATACTGAATAACTGTGATGTTCAAATGTATATTCCCTAGGTCCATCAGGAGGACCCTTTTGAATATAAAGGGTGAGTACCCCTGAGGTAATCTCTTGTGTTTCCACTTTTTATCTCTGTACAGAAAGGATGTTGGATCCTGTGTTTCCTCATGAAGTGGCATAGAGAAGAAAACATTCTTCAAATCTGTTGCTGTGAAATGGGTAGCTTCCGGCAGAATGCTACATAGTATTGTCGCTGGATTGGGAATTAATGGGAACTCTGCTTCAACAATTTGTTTCAAAAGACGTAAGTCCTGAATGAAACGCCATGATTCCCCTGTCGCTTTCTGCACTGGGTACACAGCCATGTTGCACTGCAATTCTGAAGGTACCAGAATCCCTTGCTGCATTAACGCAGAAATTGTCTCATAAATGTTTTCGTCTGCATCCCTGGACAAAGGATATTGTTTTGCCCTTGCTAAGATAGCCCCTGGCTTGAGCTTTATTCTGATGGCTCCTACCCCCTTTAGAGGGCCAACGTCATATGAACTTTTGGTCCATAAGACACTCGGTACTTGTGCCAAGTCTTCAAGAAATGGCAGCGGTGCCTTTTTCAGCGAGGCCATTCTCTGTGGTACTTCCCTAATACCCAACAGGTAATGCTCATAAAGAACACTGTCTCAAGATCTGAACGATCGCCTCGAAACAGTTCTTCGTCTGTCAAGTCTCAGTCAGTCTGTGCCCTTCTACCGCGATTACTGTTCTCCATGCTCATACTGTGTCATCAGTACCATGCAGTTCTCCTCCATCTACCCTCACTACAGCTGTCTCTAGTTCTAGTGGGAACACTTGCCCTTCCTTCTTGTCTTAGGGAACCTCTGGTCTGAATTAAAATTCATTGGGTGTACAAAGCAGTTTGCCCTGTATCCCTGGAAGCCATGCTAATATTACTTCTACTCCATTTTGGAACAATTTGGGGTTCACTGGCACCTCCCTCTGTACATTCTGCCCGCAATATGCCTGAATGAGTTCTTGCACATTCATGTAGTGAATTCCTGGGGTTGAGCATACTATCCCCTGATCTGTGAACAAAATGGCCCTGTTAAGTTGCCTCATCGTGTCCCTAACCATTATGTTGACTGGTGTCTGTGGGGAACATAACAATGGCATGGTCCGGTCATGTTCCCCTATGGAAATCAGAAGCTTGTCGGTGAAAGGAACCAGGTCTGTATCCCCAGTGAATCCCTGCGCATTCATGGCAATCCCTGACATTGGATATCTTCATTTCCTAAAACAGGATCTGGTCACTTCTGTATCTGTGAGAAAAGAGAATGTCTTGTCACCTATGGTCACACCTATACGTGGTTCCTCATTCACGTTGGGTGTAACTGATAGGATATAACCCATCAGGTCCGTCTGTGAGCTCTCCTATTGTGTGCATAGAGTCGTCCCTGTGAAAGATTACTTCCCACCACAGTCGTTCCCACTAGTTTTTGAATGGGAGTCTGCATATTATAGTCTGTGTGTATCGTGGATTCAGCATTCTGCTGTGCTAGTGCTTGCTGTGCGGGTTGTGATGGCTGCATGTATTCCCTTGCCTGTGGTGTGTATACCATGGGTTGATATGACTGTTTTGGTGTCCCTTGCGCTGGCGCCGGTTGCGGCACATGTGTCTGCGTCTACTTGTGATCTTGGGTATAATAGTCTGGTAGTTCCATTTGATACGCTGGCTGGTACGTCATCCCCACAGTCTGATGTACTGTACTTCACCCCTGCTTCTGCACACTCGTGATATGTGACCCATTCTACCACACGGCCAACATTATGGTAGACCCCCATCGGTCTCAGCTGCATTGGGTATCCGAACCTTCTTCCCTGGGGACCTCCCCCGCCCCGTCCTCGTGGCCAATAGTTGCCATCACCTCTTCCCACAAAACGTCCTCCCGCTCGCTACCTGTGGTCGGTTTTTGCATGTTCCGATCCACATCGCCCTTTCCATTGTATATTTCGATAGCTTCTTCTGCATTAATGTTGCTTCTTCCTGCTTCCTCTCCTTGTGCTTTTTTTCTCGCATTCCCCTGCTTTAGTCTGTATTAAAGTACTATAGTTGCTGAATTTCACACCATGGCTTCGCCATCATCCCCACAAATGTCTCTAGTTGTTTCTGTACCTGCTCTGGTAGCCCTTGGCTTAATACGTGGTTAAAATAACCCTACTGTTTTATCCAATGGTTCGATGCCAACTTTCTTGGATCTCCTGAATATATTGAAGTGGGTCTTCGTCCTCACGCATTTTGCGTGCCGTAGTCACATTTATGTCAGATGTGTCTGGGTAATGTACTCTTAGAGCTTGCCATACTGCTGTTGTGCAGTTATTGAACGGTGTGCCATCATGCAGCATGTTCTGTGCCGGCATTTTGGGATACCCTGCCAGTTTCCAAACATCATCTGCTAGCCCCCCACCCAAGAATGGCTGAGAGTAAGCACTTCATGTCGCCCACTGCCATTGTTGTCCCTGCCGTCAGTTTCTCTAGCTCATAAATCCATTTCCCCCGCTCCTGCATTCAATGAGGGTAACTTGTACCTCAAATTATCCTTGTCACTCTGTTGCCACAGTATATAATGTGGTAGGCAACCACACTTTTCTAGTAACAGAATTTTGTCACTTGCATTCCTCTGCCATGTCTACCTGGTAGTTCTGAACCCTCTTGTCATGCTAGCTCTTTTCCGTCCTAGTAAGGCTCTGCATATGGGGTAAATTCATCTGCCCTATGCGATCTGCCTCTGTGACCTCCTGCCGTCCTTCGGGTTCTCCCTCATTTTTCTCAGTGTCTTCCTCTTCTCCCCACAGTGTCTCTCTTTCAAGCTTATTTCCATGAAGGGGCGGCAAGGCCTCCTCCCTTCGTCATCGTCACTGTCCCCTGAAGTCTCATCTGACCCTATGGTCCCGTTGCTATCATCGCTGTCCTCTCCTCCCTCGTCTTCAAAATTAAGTATCCTAAACATGCGTTTCCCCTGTCCTTTCCCTGTCACCTTGTTCAATAATTAATTTTCCTCCCTAAGTGGAGACCCTTGCATACTCCTGCTTGTCTTTGGGCAGATACACTATGCCTCCTGCTCCTATGCAGCACCCCTATTCTCCTTCGTATCCCCTCCTCATCGTCATTTAGAGGTATCGGTTGCGCCATGATGTCCGCTATCTCAATGAGACGTCTCTCTCTGCTCCTGTCGCTTTCCCGTTCCTTTCTCCTATCCTTCTCTTCTTCCTCTCTGCGTCGGCGCTCTTTTAACAAGTCTGTCTTTCAATTTCCAACTTTCTCTTCTCTCTCTTGACTTGCAATTGCTTGTCTTTTTCTTCCTCCGCTTTCCTCATTGCTTTTTCCTTCCCTCCATCTCCTTCTGCCTTTTCCTGTTTCCTTTTCTTACGCCTTTGCTTTTTCCCTTTTCAGCCGCCATGCTCCTTTCTCTTCTTTCCACTTCCTCCATTATCTTTGTCTTCCTCTTCCGTCCCATTACGTTTCGGAGCTTCCTCTCCCATACGTCTATGCTCCTCTGCAGTTCTTCCATCCAATTTGAGCAATATCAGTCCCCCTACTCACTCGTTTGTCAGGACTGTGTGTGACAGGCATGGTATCGAGTGATGACAGACAACAGAAGTGCAATTCTGATCAGAATGGTGTAACGCCTAACTAGCGCTATGCTATAATGGGATTTTTGGTCTATGTGATTTTTAATGAATACAAAAATAAACAATGCATTTTTACTGAAAAAAGACAATTCTGGAGGGTTCGCCCAAGCCCCTGGTTTCCCCTTGTTTAAAATCCTGCCCTTAGCCCTCTCACATATATATTTTCCATAAAACATTTGGTATTTTTTTTGTTCTTTTTTTATTCGCTAAAATCACTGGATAACTGGGATTTTTCCTGCTTAAAGTAATTTAAGGAAAGTCTGTGTCTGTAAGTCCAAAATGAAAGTTTGTCTGTGTCAAAACCTATGCTTGTCCTCACAACTATAACAAAACATGATGTGGGAATCTTTCTTAACAAAATAAAAGTGGTCAAAAAATAAAGGCTATGTTACTTTCAGCTTGAGGTCTATTTGGGTTCCCTATTTCCAGTTCATCACAGTTCCAATAAAGATTCAGTTCAATAGTGTTTGATCAAGTTCTGAAATTATCCTCTCCAAGTTCAAATTTATCACAGTTCGCACACAACTGAAGTCCTGGGACTCCCGTCCCCAAGACAAAGTCCTTTGTTTGTTTTACTCTCAGGGTTCCTTCCCCCAAGACTGTAACATATCACTCACTTTGGGTTTCATCTGCTCCAAGTTCAAAAGAAAACACTAGGTCCGATTGACCCTCCTTCAGGTTTGCTTCACCAAGTATTTCAAAGTTCTTTATAGCTTGTTCATCGTTCAGGATTTCCTGGTCTAGGCGCAGTTTTCAGATCACACGGTGCACCCATCACAGGTCACGCAACCATAAGTCTTCCCAAAGCTGTTGGGCCCCTTTTTGACTCTTTTGCCTTGTGCTTTCACTTCCACACTTGTACTCTTTGAAACCCTTTTGATATCTTTGCACACATAATGTTCACCACACTCTTCAATCCTTCATATGCCTTTGATTCTGTTAATACTTCTCTTAATTGATGGTGCCAGTTGACATATCTATTAAAGTGTTTTCACCATTGAGCATATCGTAGTTTACTTATTTGGCAGCTTTCTATCAGTTCGGCATCCATTATAGGTAGCATTTACTTGTGTGCATTTGAATGGCCACTTTCTTTCAGTTCGGTATTCAATATGGATGGCATTCACTTGGGTTTACTCAAATAGCTGTTTTCTTTCAGTGCAATATTCAATATGAGTAACATTTACTTAAAGGGGAAATGCATTTGTCTTGGAAGCAAGACAATGCAGCGCAACACAGGTTTGAATCCCAATCCTGAGTTTATAAACCACTTGCTGGTATTATAATATGATAAATTAACAATAAAATAAATGCAGGAACCGTTACTTGTATAAAGTTTCTTCAGAGCGCTCCGGTCTCCTCATTGTCTCCTGACACATACTGGCTTTCGCGGCTCCTCCCAGTGGCTCTCCTCGAATGGGAAAACCTTCAGTTCGTTCGCCAGACATGTCTCAAATGCAGCCCAGCACCTTCATTCTGCTCCACATGCGGTCTGCGTCCCCGGTGTCTTACGCAGCTCCAGCTGCACCCGGGCCTGGGCGCGGATGGAGTTTCTTTCTCCTCTGCTACTGGCAGAGCCTATTGCCTGCCTTCACAGTAGAGGGATCACGGTCCGGCAAGGCTCCTCTGGCAGGTCTCCGGGAATCATTTCTGCTCCTAAGCTTGGTCCCAACACGGCAGATTCTCACCCCTTTCTTTCTTCTCTGCTTTTGGGCTCCAGCGGAAGTGTGTATTACTCTTAGTTGCTTCTTCCTCGTCCCAGTACTTGATGGGAGATACAGGGAAAAACTGGAAAGTTCTGACCGTATCCCATGAAGACTGAGGGAGGGTCGGGTAGTTAATTGTTAGAAAAGGGGGGATACCATATCTCGCCTGAAGGTACACTCTCCAATCCCCAAGCACCCTCCACCCAGGTGATCCTCCCTCGCTTGTCCACCCTCGGGGTCAGGATCCAAAAGCAATGGCCCTTCTCTGGCCACCTGAACAGAAGATCCCCGGGCAGTAGATGTGAGAGTACCTTCAGGTTTCTCACAACTGTCACTTTGTTATCCCCACTACGTCCCAATAGCTCTTTGTCATCTCCCTTCAATTTCGCTTGCAAGTCGTTGCTCCTTGCGTTCGTCATTTATAGCCTCCATTTTTTTATTTGCCTGCTTCGCGCCACTAAGCGCGTCCTCGCTGCTATATGCGGGTTGTGCAAAAAGGGGTTGGTATATCCTGCCGCTGCTTTTAATTTCTTCAAGGGATAACATTCTTGACTTTCTGTTGTGAGGTCTGTGGTTGGAGGATAGGAGCCATGGATGATTTGCACCTCCACCCCCCACATCGCGTTGCCTCAGCATCCACTGTCTTGGGTGGGTCCTCTTCCCCATCCTGAACATTTTTCCATAGCTCATCTTTTAGTCATTTTCCTCCCTTTTATAGGTGGCATGTATATTTGCCCTCTACCTCGAGTCCGTTTCGCGCATACTTGCATATTATTTCTTGACATCACGGAAGGGAATTGCACAAATGTTGAAGGGGTGTATCCACCATGGTGGCATGTCACTTTCTGACTGCCGATGCTTACTTGACATCAAATCGGGATTTTCAACACATTTGAATACCTTGTAAATTTCACAATCCGAGTCAATTTTCTGTTAAATTCTCCAAATCCATGACAGTTCTCAAACTGCCACCATCAACAAAAGCGTTCTCCACGCACCACCCACACTGTATTCTCCGCCCTTGAAGCCACTTCACAATACTTCAGACGCTCCTTGAGCCCAACTCAAATGGCATAACACTCCTCAATTATCTGAAGATCATTTTGTCAAGGTAAAGCCCATCATCTTTTGTTTTAAACACTTCCTGTTTCTCTCCTTTCCCACTTTCTCTAACCACCACATCTGTGCCCCTATCACAGGCCTTCGCTCCCACAGAAACGCACCAAGTCCTATTCAACAACCTTCTGCGTGATGTCACAAGCTCAAGGGAGAAACCCCTAATATTTCAAATATGTTCCCAACGATTACGCCACCCCAAGACACAACAACACAAATGACATAACACTGTCATCTTCCGGCCTCTTTAATCACAGGGAACACCAAAGTCATGTGGTCCTTCTTCTATATCGCCGCGTATAGGAATACAGCTCAATGGGATAAACTAAGAAACCACCTTCCACAACCTAAGCAAGCACCTAGACACAGGGATTCATACATAAGTCATCCGTAAACCAAGCTAAACTGCCCAGAAAACGGGTATCCTTTTGCTTATCATTTTCTTATTTTTCTTCCGTAAGCTACGCTGACCGCCTAGAAACAGGGATACGTTTTATTGTTTTTTTCTTTATTAACCCGTAACCCAGCTAACGTGCCTGGAAACGGGGATCCTTCACAAAAACATAGAGATGCAACAACAAACGACACTTTCCCCTCCCCAATATTTGTTGTATAGCTGGGCCTATACTTACACTCCGTATATCTGCTGAAGGCCCTCGGACATCGCCTCTCCCACAGTTTGCCACACTGCCGTCCAGTCTGCTTGGCGTCCCATGGTGAGTGGGCAGGAA
The DNA here is from genome assembly GCF_040938575.1 of Ambystoma mexicanum. NCBI lineage: Eukaryota > Metazoa > Chordata > Amphibia > Caudata > Ambystomatidae > Ambystoma > Ambystoma mexicanum. The sequence goes on from NC_090929.1 coordinate 326,969,287, forward strand.
TTTCTCCAAGGCGGCTCCTTACGACCTTATCAGTATCCACATGTGACTTTTCGGGTCCGATACTCGCGGGTCGAGATGCCGTCCTTCGGGCACGTGGTGGGAAAAAGACAGTCTTAATGATGAAGTTCTTAGCGACCCTCCTCTGCTACCACTTGTAATATAGTGGCAGGGGAAACTATGAGCAGTCTCGACATTTACTTGCGAGAGGAACTGGGCCCTGGAAATCCCCTGCTCCAAAAACGGCACACTCTGCCATCACTGTCTTTATCTACAGTTAAAATGACAGGGATCGCAACATGAACAACACACAATTCTTAACAAGCTCTCACTCTCCAGGCGTATGTCGTCCCATTTTTTCGACTAGTGACATCACAAAAACAGAGTTACACACGGGAAGGGATTGGTTAATTAGGTGAACTACATATATAATCTATAAGGGATTAGTACGTTCATTGGGTAAGCCATATCTGGTGGTTCCTCCTGAGACCACTTCCAAAGTTAGAGGTTAGTATAATTGGCCAGTGCAACATAGGCTATGCTTACCATGGAATGTGTTTAGGGATTGGACAGAAAGTGTCTTCTCACCCTTGGAGCCTTGGACAGTTACCAGGCCAAGTGCAACTTTTCAAGGTAGTTGAAACAACCCCAAAGGTACTGCATGTCCCCAATAAGTTACCATCTCCAATCTCCTAGGCCCCATCTCCAATCTCCTAGGCCCTGAGACAGAACATTCAGCTTTGAACATGTATAACAGTTGTATTTTCCTGCCTGTGGTTCGATGGGAACTGTCTTCTCCATCTGCCTTGAAGGAATAGGCACTGTCTCGTAGATTCAGGTCACATGTGATTCAGGTCTCCTGCCTGTAATTAAGAGGATTTTTGACACTGTCCCTCACAGGTGTCCTATCTCCTCTGCTAGCTGTAAATTTTCCTTCCCTACTTGTCCTTAGTGAGGCTGTGCACGGTGTCTGCGCTGAAAGCTTTGTTTGTACGCTTCAGCAGAATCAGTCTGTCAGCCTTTCCCTGTATTCTGAAGTTTGTCTTGCTTTTCCCATTTACTCCAATGTAGCTAAAGCTTCCATCTTTATTCGCATGGCTGTCCTGTTCATATGTATTCTCAGGTGTCTTGCAGTTTCCACGTAGCAAAAGTTATACGTGTGTCAGTCCTCTTACTATGTGAGTCATTAGTTTATTGGTAATGGAGAAGAAGCAAATGCTTAAGTGTTTTTGTAGCTTCGTGCAGGGATAGCTATGTGCTTCATGTATAACTTATCTATGTTATGATGTCAGTCGTGATGTGATCTTTCTTCAAGGTTACAGTCAGTTAACGTGTTTGATTGATGACAGCTGTCTCTCTTCAAAACTGTCATCTGGGTGTGGTCTAAGTGAGTAGCGCTTTTCACACCTGCGATACATCAACGATGGTTAGAAAGGGCACCGAAGCGATGTACATCTCTCGTTTCTCTGTCCCCGGGCTGAGAGTGGGATGGGTCTAATGAGGGCCACGTTTGGGGTCTCCCTCATCACCTTTTCTTCCACAAAATCAGCAGCAGTAGTTAATTGGGTGGTAGGCATTGTTTGGTAGAATTTTCAGTTTCTGTGCTTATTATCTTTAACCTTCGAGATCCTCCGCTCTTTTGCTAGAATCTGGGATCTTTTAGAGTTTTTTTTTTTCCCAATAAGTTTTTATTAAGTTTTCAGTGAAACAAGTACACAAAAACCCCTTTCCCCCAACAACTCCCCCACCCTCCTTCCTCCCTCCCTCTTTCCCTCCCTTCCCAAACCCCTTCCAGATCCAAGAGGTCAGCTGAAAGCAGAACATTGACATTAGAAATGGAGACATGGTGCATGTTTGTTCAGCCCGGTTGCCCGGGTAGGTCATTGAACCAGTTTCTAAACATTACCTCCCAAAAGGATAGCTGCGCTAACACTCGCAAGTCTTCACAGGTCCGATTCGTCCTGTGGGCAAATTATGCCCAGTAGTTCCATAGCCTTGGAGCACCAGGCATGGCGGACTCCCGCTTTTAGATATGTCAGCAAGTTGGCCCAGTCCGACGTGAACCGCATGTGGAGCCCCTGGATAGAGTAGGTGAGCCATTCCATGGCCACCAATGACCACAGCTTAGCAACCCACTCATGTTCCTGTGGAGGGTCCTTCGACTTCCACTTCCAGGCCAGGACCAGTGCAGCCGCCAGCATTGTTATCACATAAAGTTTGCGGTCCGCTCTAGTAGCAAGGGTTGTCGGCATCCCATTAAGGACTAGTAAGTCCCACCCTCTGTTTTGACCCAGCTTAACGCCCAAAACCTGGGTGACTGCACGCTGGACCTGAGACCAAAAGGGATACATTTTTGGACACTCCCACCAAATATGAGCCCAGGAGCCCACTGCGCCGCACTCACTCCAACAGAACCATGATACATTGGGGTATATTTTATTTAACCTGATTGTGTTAGGTGCCACCTCAACATCAGTTTCAGCCAGATCTCCCGAATTTGAATGGATCTTGCAAGTTTCGGGATCTGAGACCACAGCTTAACCCATTCCGGTTCCTCTATGCCCGTCCCTACATCCTGCGCCCATTTCACCATATATTTTCCCGGACTGCAAGGTTTCTTCCCGCTTAATGAGTTTATAAATGGACGACACCACCCCCTTGTCTCCCGTGTCCGTGTCTAAATACTTTTCGAACTGGGTGAGGGAACGAGAGCCCGCCTGCTTAACCAACGGCTGGGAGATCCAGTGCCTGATCTGGAGATAAGAAAACCTCTGCTTCTCCCCCAAGCCAAAGTCCTTCTTACACTGCTCAAATTGTTTCACCTCGCCCCCGCCAACATATTCCGCACCATCCGGCAGCCCCCTGGAACCAAGGATCGAAGGTCGGCGCATTGGTGGCTGCTGGAGTGAATTGTGGGTTACCATGTAGGGGCGTATACGGGGATGGGAAAGTGGTAATGTGAGCCCTATGAATGGCTTGATCCCAAGCATCGCCTGTAGTCGATGTTATATCACTGCAATACATTTGGGACGGCCTATCATGCCTCGGCAACCAAAGAACCCCTTCTATGTCCTTTCCCACCACCGCCCTATCTATCGGCCTCTACACCTTCCCTCTGTCATTTCTTTGCCAATCTCTAATGACCCTAATCTGTGCTGCCAGATAGTATACCCCTAAGCCCTGCTCCCCCACCCCCCCCACCCCCTCCTGGTCAGACAGAGCTTTCATGAGGGAAGCCGCCACCCTCGGGCGCTTTTGGTTCCAGACAAAGCAGCTGGTTATTCTTTGTAGGGCCCTAAAGAAAGTCGCCGAGACTTGGACAGGGAGGGCTGAGAAATGATATAGGAGCAGGGGCAAGATTGCCATCTTTAAGGCGTTGATTCTACCCAACCATGAAATTTCGAGGGGGCCCCAATCCACCAGTTTCGATTTCACCTTCTGAAGGAACAGAGGGTAGTTTGCTGTGTATAAATCCCCTGTGGTCTTGGTCAGATAGATTCCCAGATACTTTAGTGAAGTGTCCACCCATCTATAGTTATAAGCCTTCCTGAGGTCATGGACCGCGCTAGCTGACAAGGTGAGAGGGAGCGCTTCAGATTTGTGATCATTGATTTTTAGCCCTGCTACTTGGTTGAACCTATTCAATTCCGTCGCCACTGCCTGCAAGGAGGTGACCGGTTGGGTCAATGACAATATCATGTCGTCTGCGAAGGCAGCAATCGTGTGAACCTAGCCTCCAAACGGGACTCCCTCTATATCTTCAGCCGCTCTCACCGTCTCCAGGAACGGTTCCAGGTGAAGGGCGTAGAGGAGCAGTGACATCGGGCAGCCCTGCTTAGTGCCCCTTCCTACCTGAACCGGGGCTGATATTTGGCCATTTATTGCTAGCCATATTACTGGGTTTTGGTAATTTTGCCCTTACTCGCGTAATGAAACTCGGGCCAAACCCCATTCCGCCCATAGCCGCAAACAGGAACCCCCACTCGACCCGATCAAAAGCCTTCTTGGCGTCGATCAAAGCGATTGGCTAAAACCTTGGTATGAATTTTGACATCTATGTTTATTAAAGCTATTGGACGGTAGGATGCGCAGTCGGTCGAATCTTTGCCCTTCTAATGTATCAGGATGACTTTGGCTTCATTCATAGAGTTGGGGAGATTTCCTGTGGACCCTACGCAATTAAACAATTTGGTAAGAATGGGGATTAAAACTTCGTTGCGTCTTATAAAATTCAGACACAAACCCATCAGGGCCTGGGGCTTTACTGGACGGTAGGTTGTTAATCACTCTTCTAACTTCGTCCCTGGTGATCTCAACTTCCACCGCATCCCTATCGTCCTGCGAAATCTGTAGACACCCTGCTTCGCGTAGATATGCCTCCTGGTCCGCACTTATAGGCTCATCTGACCTATAGAGGTCAGAGTAAAATTTGCTAATGTCTCCCTCAATGTCGGGATTCTTGGTAAGGAGGACCCCTCTCTCCCCCTTTATTTTTAAGATTGTTTTGTCACCTGCCTCCTTCCTTAGCTTTCTGGCCAGCAAGCGGTCCGCCTTGTTGCCTTTAATATAGAAACTTTGACGCAGCCAGAGCAGATTGCGCTCGGCCGCCCTTGTTTGTATGAGGTTCCTGCTGTCCTCTCACTGCCCTATATTCCGTTTTAGTGACTGCTGACAGCTTACTGCCCATACGAGCCATGACATCCTTGAGTCTGGCTTCTAGTTGTTGCTCCTCCAGTCTCGGCTCCCATTCCCTTCTGGTCTTGATTGCTATGATCTTACCTCTAATTGTGGCCTTGAGGGCATCCCACCAAACTTGAGGGGTCATGTCCTCCCAGTTATTGTGGTTGGTATACTCAACTACTTCCTATTTCCTTAACCAGGATTGGATACCTGAACAGCAAGGCTGGGTACCTCCATTTCCAAATACCTGGGGGCCCCTTTGGTCTAGCTATTGAAAGGGTAAGTGGAGCGTGATCTCCAAGGGTAATTGCCCCTACCTCCAAGGCTATAGCTCTTCCCACAAGTGGTTTTGATATCCAAGCATAATCTATCTGTGAGTGTGACCTGTGTGCATGTGAATAGAAAGTGTATCCCTCAGTATCGCCATAAAGTTCTCGCCATGCATCAACCAGGGCCAGATCGCACATTTTCTTCACTAGGTCCCCTGATGGTCCCCCCTGTGCATCCCATGAGGTAGAACTCCTGTCTTTGGAGGGGGTCCCAAGCTAAATTCTATGACAAGACAGGAGGCTCGCATTATGCTTTATCTTTCTTTAATACTGCCACAACAGCTTTTCAACTTATACTTTTAAACATCTACATTTGTGCTTTTTTGTTTTCTGACACAAAATAAAAAATAGCCAATCCGAAGTTTAAAAGTTTCAAACCAGAGACTTGCATCTCAAAAAAACTCTCAAACTCCAACTCCCAAGCACCTTCAGGAGTGCAGTAGTCCTGACCCTATCCCATGCTCCAATGCAGTGATAGGTCATCCTATAAGAACCCTACTGTCCCAGGTCCTTTCCTCTTTCTTTTTGCTGCCATGAGAGAAGTACATCATAATTCACTCTCTTGTTTAAGATAATAGCTATATCAGCGTAGTATGGAACTTTGCATGAGAAACGCGTAAGCTGCGCGATTGTAAACTATTTATCAGACTGTAAATACAATTCTTACAGTGAACTTTATGTAACGTGTGCTTCAGTGTGTTCGTTTCGTTTTCTCTCACGAGTTCACGTCGGGCGCCGTGAGATATTTCTGTGAAGAGGAGGCGGGGCCGGCGCCGCGAGCGAACGCGCTCGCCTCAGGCTCCCGGCCCCGCTCCTCGGTTCCACGCCGTCGAACACGCCGTGCAGCAGGACCCAGGGGAGCGGGCAGAGCTGTATTCCCGGCATCCCCTGGGAGGTCTTCCGCCGGCAGCGCGAAGGTTTTTCATTGTGTTGCGTATGCCAAGTGAGGAGAAAAGCGGAGTGACACGGTCTTGAAAAAAAAAAAAAAGTTATAATCAGATTTCCACCGGAGCAAAAAGGGATTCATACTAGACTGCCTCTTATATCTAAAGAGCCTGCAAGTTGAGGAGAGAAAGGCAGAATTAACAAAGGTGACTAACATTAATCCCTTGCTGACAGCACAGCAGTTAGCCTTGCTAACACTATGGCTCATTACAAAAGTCCCGGTGCCACTCCTTCTACCTCACCAGAATGGTTAGAGGAGGAATGGGAAGAAAGTCCTTACCAACCGGACACAGACCTGTCACAGAGCTTCAAGCAAGTACTAGGAGATTCCTTGACCAGAGCAGTGTCTCAAGGAGTGCAGCCTATTACCCAAAGGTTGGATATACTGGAAGCTGTTTTTAACGAACAGCAAGCGCTGCTTGCAAAAAAGAGAAAGGCAGAATGCCAAGATAAAGAGCTGTCAGCCAGACACCCAGAAGATGGGGTTGAACGCAGGGGGAAGAAAGCAGCTTGCAAGAGTAAACACTCTATGCCCCCCCCCGAGCAATCTGGATAGGGAGGATTACACTCCCCAAGAGAATAGCGACCCTGTCGCCAAGGCTTAAAAGAGCCTTCCTGGAGAAGAAAAGAAGCCAGGACAGACCCCCTACCCCATGATGAGTAATCCAGGGGACAATGATGAAGGCTACATGCCAGATGATGAGGGTGATGAGGTAGAAGATGATCACCTTTACGAAGAGGGGATAGATCCTCAAGAACCTGAGAGTTCAACAGATATGTTTGACCCGGAGGCTATCAGACACCCTAAGTCATCAGAGTGGGTCCCATCCCCAGAGTGGCAGCCTACATGGCTTAACGTATACGCAAGCCACTCGGTAGAGAAATAAGATCGCGGATGCGTTCAGAATGCCCTAGACCGGAGTTTCCAGGCAAACTGGCTGCGCTCCTGAACTTGACCCCAAAATGGTCACCTTTGTTACAAAGACGGCGAAAGACATACGGAATGGCGTAGACCAAACCTGGAGAGGGTGCCAAGATAAGCTCCTCGACCTAGCCGGCCCAGTAGCAAAAATAATGGATCTCGCAGAGAAAGTGAAGGACACAGGTGCCCCTGTAGATGCTTCCGTATTAGCCAGTTGGGCTCAGAGAGCTGTATGCATTTTGGGAAACGCGCATTGCGCACTGTCAGCCGAGAGAAGAAGAGGTGTTCTTCTTAAGCCCTGTCTTTGGAGGGGTCCCAAGCTAAATTCTATGACAAGACAGGAGGCTCGCATTATGCTTTATCTTTCTTTAATACTGCCACAACAGCTTTTCAACTTATACTTTTAAACATCTACATTTGTGCTTTTTTGTTTTCTGACACAAAATAAAAAATAGCCAATCCGAAGTTTAAAAGTTTCAAACCAGAGACTTGCATCTCAAAAAAACTCTCAAACTCCAACTCCCAAGCACCTTCAGGAGTGCAGTAGTCCTGACCCTATCCCATGCTCCAATGCAGTTATAGGTCATCCTATAAGAACCCTACTGTCCCAGGTCCTTTCCTCTTTCTTTTTGCTGCCATGAGAGAAGTACATCATAATTCACTCTCTTGTTTAAGATAATAGCTATATCAGCGTAGTATGGAACTTTGCATGAGAAACATGCTGAGAGACTTAGCATCGTACGAGGCAGGTGAAGGAGCAAGAGGCCTACTATTCGGCGAGGCATTCGCTAAAGAAATGGCACAGTTTGTGGGAACTTATTCAGCTCTTGAACGAGCACAAAGCTCAATCAAAATGATTTTCCCACTCAAGTTTTTTCCGGGACCGGACGTTACAGGGGTCGTACGTCCGATCGGTTTAACTATCAACGCAGACCCCAGCGGCCGCGCGCCCACTATTGGAAAGGGAAGCAACAAGACACATTCTTCCCGTCCAGGTCCAGATTTCCCAGAGGACGGAGAGGGAGAGGTGCATACCGGCAACCAAATGCCTCTGGAGGTGAGTGCAGTGAGTGTACGAGTAGGAGGGAGAACCCTCCAGTTTCTAAGCGCATGACAAGCATTATCGCGGGATGCATGGGTGCTGCAGGCAGTAGCAGGACTACAGCTAGAATTTGTGGGAACCCAGTTCAGAGATGAGAACCCCATTTTAGTCAGATGCCTCGAGAAGAGGCGAGATTGTTAAACAGCGAAATTCTCCAATTAGCAGACAAAAATGCTATAGAAAAAGATACGCAAGGAGGGCCAGGTTTCCTCAGCAATTTGTTTCTTGTTCACAGGGAGGACGCCCTGTCATAAATCTGAAGAGGCTGAACGAATGGGTTGTTTACAAACATTTCAAGATGGAGGGCATTCATCTACTTCGAGATCTCCTCCGGACGGGGGACTGGTTAGCGGGATTAGACCTCAAAGACGCTTATCTAGCGGTTCCGATAGCTCAAGAGTTTCGGAAATATCTGAGGTTTAGGTGGGAAGGGGAGACATGGCACTTCACGTGTCTTCCGTTCGGACTAGCATCTGCGACTTGGGCATTCACCAAGCTGATGAAACCCGTAGCAGCAGCCATAAGAGAGGGAGGCATTCGCATAATCATTTACCTAGACGACATTCTCGTCATGGGTACAGACAAAGTCACACTTTCCAAGAACGTGCAATGGATATTCACGCTCTTGCCCTCTCTAGGATTCCTAGTAAATTTAGACAAATCCCAGCTAGTGCCGGTGCAGAACATAGAATTCCTGGATTTCAGTATAGACACAAACAAAGCAACCCTGGAGCGACCTCATCACAAAGTGAAGGCTATAAAGAAAGAGCTCGGAACAGTTATAGCAAAGAAAGTCATATCTCTTCGAGCTCTCGCAAGAGTAGTTGGCCTGCTAGCGGCTTCAATCCAAGCGATTTTTCCGGGTCTGCTGCATTATCGAGCACTACAGAGGCTCAAGATGAGACACCTACAAGCGGGGGTAGGATATCACCAGCTAGTGACCCTAGACCCAGAAGCGATCTCGTAATTCCACTGGTGGCTCGTCAACATGGAGGCCTGGAATGGCTGTGCGATTTTCGGAGACTCACCGGACATCGTCATAGAATCAGATGCGAGCATGTCCGGATGGGGGGCCAGATGTGAGAACTTAGAGACAGGGAGGAAGTGGTCAGAACAGGAACTAGAAATGCACATAAACTGTCTCGAACTCTTAGCAGGGTCCTTTGCAGTGCGAGCATTTACGAAGGACAAAGTTCGATGTTGTGTTCTGCTCAAAATGGACAACATTTCAGCAGTGCGCTAGATCAACAAGCTGGGAGGAACGAGATCGAGGATGCTAGCAGAACTAGCGAAAGACTTTTGGCACTACTGCCTTCAGAATCAAGTAGCAGTCACAGCAGAGTATCTGCCAGGGACGCTCAACGAGAGAGCGGACTGGAATTCACAATATCTTGTAGATTCAAGCGATTGGAAACTACACCCGAGCGTATTCAACAGATTACAGAACCTCTGGGGTCCCGTTCATATAGATCTATTTGCGTCCAGACTGAACGCGCAGACGCAAACTTATTTCAGTTGGAGATGAGACCCAGGGGCAGCAGGCACAGACGCCTTCCTCCAACCTTGGAACGGAACACTGAATTATGCCTTCCCTCCATTTCTCATGATCTCGAGAGCACTAGCGAAAGTGCGCAGGGAGCGAGCAGACCTATTAATAGTCCTCTCCCTCTGGAGATCGCTCCCTTACTTTCCAGTAGCGATGGAACTTTCTACAGATTTTCCGAGGATAGTTCTACAGCAGCAGGACCTTCTACTAGACCCAATCGGGAGAATTCATCCCCTAGTATCGACAGGCACCCTGCGATTGATAGCTTGCAAGGTTTCAGGAGAAAGAGGGAATTGCCAGGCATTTCGCGACTCGCTGCAGACTGCATCAGAGCTTCATGGGCACCTTCCACTGTCAGGAGCTATAACACGGCATGTAAGAGTTGGGCTCGCTGATGCACAGAGCATGGTTTGGATCCCGTTTCTGCCCCTGTAGTTCAATTATTGAACTTCCTAGCAATTAAATTCCAAGAAGGTAGTGCCTTCAGGACGATGGGTGTACTGCGGTCCGCGTTCTCTGCAGGTCATGAAGTGGTAGATGGTAAAGCTATAGGAGAACATCCATCAGTTTTGCGTCTTTTGAGAGGAATGAAATTAAGAAAGTATACAACATTATGGGATGTCTGGGAATTTTTCAGCTGTTTCTGGCAAGGCATGGCCAGACAATAAAGATTTATTTCGATCGCAACTCTCTGGCAAGCTGGCAATGTTGATGTGTCTCACAGCATGCCAAAGAGTTTCTGATGTGAAAGCGCTAGAGATAAACAGGAAAATATTCTATCCAGAGGGAGTAGCATTTTCCATAGCTAAAAGAACAAAAACAGACACTTGAGTGATTTCATACCCCCATTTTACAGAAAATAGAAAACTGTGTGTAGCTCAATGTATTAAAGATTATGAAACGGCCACAGTACTGCTGAGACTGCGAGGCGTAACAGCTGTTAATAGCGTTTAGAAAACCTTTTCATGCAGTAGCAACAGCGACAATTACGAGATGGGTGCGTGAAATAATGCAATGGGCAGGCATAGACTTGTCACAGTTTGGGGCGCATTCAGCTAGAGGGGTGATTGCATCTAGAGCATTTGCAGCGGGAGTGCCACTCCAAGATATAATGAAAGCGGCCGACTGGTCCTCCGAGTCTACCTTTAAGACTTTTTATTTCAAGCCAGTGTCAGATTTGGCAAATAGGGTGGTGGCTAGCTTTGAAGAAGCATAATGCGAGCCTCCTGTCTTGTCATAGAATAAAGATTGCCAACGCTGACAGCTCAGGAAATCTTCGTTCTATTAAAGACAAGGAGGCAAGCATTATATCCCACCCGGAAAGATTCGAAAGTTGATGTTATGATGTTGATATCACATGTACAACTTTGTTTTATCACCCGCCATTAAAAAGAATGTTTGTTTTTTCTAGGAGATGATCAGAAAACAGCATGATCTCAATCACTGTACCGGCGAAGTACTCTGCCGTCTGAGAAGCAGGGCTGTTTGGTTCCAAGAACACTGTTTCGGTTATAAGTTGGAAGTTGGTTGTTGACAGTTCATAACAGAGTTGAATTCATTTCAGAGGATTTCCAAGGCAAGAAATAAAGAGGAAAAGGACCTGGGACAGTAGGGTTCTTATAGGATGACCTATCAACGCTTGGTGCATGGGATAGGGTCAGGACTACTGCACTCCTGGAGGTGCTTGGGAGTTGGAGTTTTAGAGTTTTTTTGAGATGTAAGACTCTGTTTTGAAACTTTTAAACTTCGGATTGGCTATTTTTTATTTTGTGTCGGGGGGGGGGAAAAAGTACAAATGTAGATGTTTAAAAGTATAAGTTGAAAAGCTGTTGTGGCAGTATTTAAGAAAGATAAAGCATAATGCTCGCATCCTTGTCTTTAATAGAATGAAGACTTCCTGAGCTGTCAGCGTTGGCAATCTTTATTAAAGTCTCCCAGCAGGAGGAAATTCGCCTTAGCAAATTTCCCTAAGCAGGTGACAATGTTTTGTATAAAGGAGTCTTGAACTAGATTGGGAGCATACAGGGTTGCTACTGTGAAGGACTCCACCTTTCCCTTGTGTATCACCGCTAGGTACCTTCCTTGGTTATCCTTCTGCATATCCCTGATGGTCAGATCGAGCCCATCCCTCAAGGCAATTAAGCCTCCCCCCTTCCTGCTAGCTTGTGTAGCCTGAATCACTTGTGAGTATCCCCGGAATCTTATCCTATGGGTGTCCCTAGAATGCACATGGGTCTCCTGCATTGCTACTACATGGGGTTGTTCCCGCCTGAGGTACCTCTCCACCTTCTTCCTCTTAACCTGGGAATTAAGGCCATTCACATTTAGTGAAAGCAACTTCACTGCATCTAAGCTAGCCATATGACGAATTTATGAGAGACCTTGTTAACCCAATAGGACCCCCTAGGTCCCCCGCCGTTTGCTCCTTGAAGAGTGCGCTCCATCCGTGGGCCACGGATTGGGCCCTCAAGACCTGAACCTTGGATCTTTTCCCCTCCCCTCCTTGCCAGTTCCCCCCACCCCACCTTCCAGGCGAGACCGGCTGGCGCCAAACCCCCCTCGTGATTCCTCTACGAGAGCCAGACTCAATAACTAACCCAGACACTTTCCACGCAGGATTTCCCAATCCCATTCCAAGACCCCAACCCTCCCCCCCCCCTGCTGCCCACCACACCTCTAGTGAACCGCCCGCCACCAATTACTGATCAGCTTTGGTTGGCGCCCTCCCCGGGCTCGTTTTTTGGGGCCTCGCACAACCTTGCGGTTCCTTATGTATCAGTTGGGGGGCTACCCGCCCCCGAAGGACATTCCTCAACCACATTGATGGTTTTCCTGGGTTCAGGGCCTGAAGCTTTCTTCCTTCCTCTCTTGGGCCTAATCGTAGACCATTCCCATGGTTTGCGCCCACCCGGCTGTGCTTCTGCTCCCACTAGGGGGGGGGCTGAGGCCTGCTCCTCCCGACCCAGCAAGGCCAGCCCCTGGTCGCAGGTCGTGATCTTATGATGGGAACCCTGCCAGACAAAGGACAAACCGAACGGGTGGGCCCATCTGTAACAGATTTGCTGGGATCGTAGAAAGGACAGGACCGGACCCATCTGCCTCCTTTTGATTAGCGTAATCCGCGACAGGTCTTGGTATAGAGAGATTTTGTTGCCTTTGTAGGTGATGTGTGTGGCCCTTCTCTTCTTCTCCAAAATCTTCTCCTTTACTGCGTAATTATGGAAAGCCACCAACACATTGCGCAGTCTAGATCCTGGCTCCGGTCTTCACGGTCCCAACCTGTGGACTCTGTCAAATTGCATGTCTGTGTCCGACTCCGAGTTTAGCAGATCCACAAATATCTCCTTTAATGATGGGGACAACCTCTGAGCCGGAATGTCCTCTGGCAATGATTTAATTCTAATATTCGCCCTTCTTGACCTGTTCTCCAAGTCTTCAGCTTGTAACTCCAGGTTTTGTGTGGCCGCAGACAGGGTTTCTAGCAGATTGTCCTCTTTTCTTGCATCCTCTGTCAATTCTTGGATGTCCACTCTCTCTTCCACTTTAATGTCTCTTTTGATTTCCCTTAAGCCTTCCGCCAGATCTTCTCGCAGCTTGTCTTTTTGCGTCTGCCCAGCTGCTGTGATCTTCTCAACCAATTGACCCAAGAACTGCGTTGGCATAGCCTGAGAGATCGGCCTGTCTTGATCCTCGCGGGAGACCGAAGCCTCATTATCCCCTGAGCAATGGCCCATCCCTTGGGCCTCTGACGTGTCGGAGTCTTTTGGCCTGAATTTCGTGAGGGGACCGTCTGTTGCTTTTCTGGGGCCTTTCCCCTGGGCTGGGTTCTCTTTTTCCCTTGTTTCTGGACATCGCTGCACGGGAAGTGTATGAGTGGTGCCCTCAAGGAGGCAGGGGAGTGAGTATATTGGTGAGGCGCTATCCAGTGCGGAGCGGGGGCACCGGGGCACTGTGACAGCCTGAAGAGGGGCCCCCTGGGGCCCAGGCCATTTGCAAAGGACCAGTCTGGGCACCCCAGCGGTCTCCCCCTGTCTTGATGATCATTGCTTCCCCTCTGGTGATTCTACTGGGTGGCTCAAGCTGCTGCTTTCACTTGGGCACAGTCAATTTCGTGGGCTCCGGTATCGCTAGGAGCCAAATTCTGTTGCCATTCAGTCTCCAAGGCTCTGCCACCACTGCAGGCCCCCGGGAACCCAGCGGGTCCCCCCCCAGGGCCCAACGTATATTTGTCTCTCCTTGCTGCCCAGGCGGCACCCGGGTCCTGGCGCCGGAGCTAGGAGCCGCCCAAGCCTTGCCAAGTCCTGTCCCAGGGCGGGCGCCCAAATCTCTGACCCCAAGTAGCAGCACGCAATCCATTGACCAGTCCGCTCCCCCCCCCAGGGGGGGAGCGCTCCTCTCACGCTCCGCCTCCAGTCCCTTGCAGTATTCTTGGCGGCCCCGGGGGCCGAGGGTCTGCTCCTCGCCACATCCAGTGGGGGAAAGAATCAATATGGTGAGCCTCTCCGCCTCTCTCTGTACCTTCTCCACAGTCTCCGCTCCAACACAGGATGTCGGGCAGGCAGGGGCAGTCCACGCCCCCTCCTTTTTGGCCGCGAGGGGGTAGTTAACAATGCGGCGAACCCGCGCCAGGAGCCTCCAATGAACGCTCTGAGCGCAGAAGGGCACTGCTGCCACCTTCCAATGCCGGGTGAGGCCTCGGCCACGGGCAGCCCAGCTGCTGCAGCCACTGCGTTGCCGGCCACACCACTGCCGGGGGGCCGCCTCCGGGACCAGACGTCGCTCCTCGCTCGGGTGTCCCCACACCGCCTGCTCAGGATGCCGGGGAGGGCTGCGACTGAGGTGGATGGTCAAATCCCTGTTAGCAGGACGAGAGCCTGGGGCGTGACGTCCTCTCCACTACGCGGCCATCTTGGAATCCGCCTTTTTGATTTTTTTATCTCCTGAGAGATTGGGGCTTTTTGTTACTCACTCATGTGTTTTTCTCTGCCTTGGATTTTTAACTGTTTAATGGAGTCTGGTAAACTCCATAGGCATCTGTTTCTTGCATAGTGACACACAGCACCCTCTGTGCAGTGCCACTGAGAAGTCCCTTGGACTTCTCCTAGTGTAAAATACATGTGTAAAATACATGTGAACTACAGTTCACAAAAATAGTGAGATATCTTTCATCTTACTTACCTTTTCCTTTTGTGAGTCCAGCACACACCACCCTATGCGCAGTGCTGGGGGGGTTACATAGTAACTGTTTGTCCCACCTCTCATGTAACCTTTTGTTACACTAACTAACTTGAATGGCTGGTGGCAGTGGTTACTTTTTACTACCTTTTTGTTCAGGGTACTTGCAGGCTGATTTCTCAGCTGCAGTACAGCACCCATGGGTGACCATTTTTCCAAAATGGCCCCTGTCTTCTTTTTTTGCCATTTCTTGTTTGTTAGTTCCTTCTGGGCTTTTACTCTGTTGTTTAAACTAGGTTGGAGTCTTTGTGGCCTCTGAGGCGCCAGTGTGTTTTGGAAGGCAGGAAGTGAGGGAGGAGCCTGCAACTTCACTGACCTTTGTATGTAGGCATGTCTGGCCGAAACCAGTGCCAACTGGGCGGGTGGCTGTCCGAGAGGATGACAACCCCTCCTGTGTGATTGACAGCTGTAGGGCTGTGAATTGATGGGATTTTGCATAAAAAGCAAGGCTTTGGGGACTACAGGCAGAGTCGACCACTGGAACATCCTTCCGACTAAGAGGATGAGCAGAGATGCCAGCAGCACCATCCTGGTTCGCAGAAGCACCAGTGAAGCCTTGCAGCTGTGCTGACCCCATTTTCATTTCGATGGTAAAGCTCTGTGCAGGACGACTTCCGCCCTTGTGCTGGTAGGACCAACTAGCCTCGAGACCTTCAATAGCTCATCCCCCGACTTGCTGCGACTTTCCTAGGCTGCAGAATCCCAGTGCCCGGGGACCCCTGACCATTATTGAGTGCATCGTCTTGCAGAGATCGTATCCATCATTAACTTCGTGGGCACCTACAAGGACCTCCAGAAGCAGGAAATTGTCACCCAGAGTCCCCTCACCAGAGTCCAGGACAGAGGAACAGGAAGGGTCAGTAAACTCCTGATCATTACGCACACCTGACTTTCATCACACTTCCCCACATGGATAAAAGGAGGGGCTTGAAAGTACACTCTTAGCAAAGGAAAAACACACGAGGAAGCAGCAGTTCCAAGATGGCAGTTTAATATGAGAAGAAAGACGGCAAGACCAGAGTGGGTTGCAAGTAGGGAAGTGCCCTTGACCTTTTCAGACTGTTACTTTTGGTGAACCTTGAAAAATAAGAAACCTAAAACCTTGAATTTAAGCTGAAGAAACCTGCATTGTGTGTCAGAGGTACTCGGGGTTCGCCCGCATCGATAACCAAGGCGAGGAGGAGCTGCTGTGGTACTGTCCTTGGCACCTACAACAAAAGCAGCGCTAGTAAAGTCAGCACAGCCGGTGAATCGGAGAAACTGTTATTCGACTGGCCAGTGTTACATCCAAGGTTGCAAGCGGCAACATTGTGTGAAGAAATCGAAAGAGAACAGTGTGTGAATCATATGTGATGAGCGACACAAATATAATTGAATAACAGAGGAATGACTGAACTTTTGAAGCCAAGAAAGATACCGTAAACAGAGTGGTCCGGCGCCATTGGGTGCTCATTCGAAGGTATCAGTTAGGTATCTTAACTGGTTGACAATTGTGTAGAGAAATTGGGAGATCAAAGTAGTCCTGCAACAGTCAAGCCAAACCCTGTGCACATTTGAAGGTCTTCGATCATTAATGCATACTGAAATTAGTCTGAACCCGGCTGATGGAGACTAACTGTAAAAAGGAAGGCTGTGCACCCGGCTGAGGGGGATCCGGGGTTAACTGTGACTCACCTGAGAAAGAATATTCTCTGAACATTGTAAGGAGGGATCTGAGCCTATTCGAGGGGGATCCAGGGCAAAGAGTGAATCTTCTAAACTAAGTATTTGTGAGAGGAAAATGTTTTTGGTACATCAGGCGCTCTGCATCATTAGACTTTGATAAGTAAACAACTTGCTTACAGAAGGCCTTTATTCTGGTAATTGAACTGTGTTGTCGTGCCGAAGAAGCCAAAGAGTGTGCTATGCTCTAGTGAACTGCCTTGTTCTGTGCTGAAAACATGGGGAAGGGATGCCAACGGCCTGAACATCCTGACATATCATTATAAACATTTCTTTCTTTTCATAACAATATTCCCTACACTATTTGGATTTAGAGGTAAGGATTGGCAATTGTTTTTTTTTAGTATAGGCCCTTTTTATTTGACAAGACACAACTAGGACTGTGTTATTATTTGATGGTCGTAGCTTGCTCCCATCTGTAGATTTAGGATTAGATGGGCGTTTATCATACCATATTTGAAGTCCAATAAACACCCTTGAACTGTGGTCACTTGTGTCTGTCTTACTGTTGATGCTGTGCCTTCCTTACAGTTCCTGCTGGTCCTTTACTCTGTTGTTTAAACTAGGTTTGAGTCCTTTGTGTGTTTTGCCTTTGGCTGGCTTCAGCCCTGAAGCCTGCCCAGGCTCCAGTGTGTTTTGGAAAGGCAGGAAGTGAGGGAGGAGGCGAAACTTCACTGACCTATGTTTTGTAGGCATTCCTGGCCGAAACCAGTTCCAACTGGCCGGGTGGCTGTCCTAGAGGATGACCCCTCCTCTGTGATTGACAGCTCTAGGGCTGTGAATGAATGGGATTTCACATAAAATGCGAGGCTTTTAGGACTACAGGCAGAGTCGACCACTGGAACATCATATCCGACGAAGAGGACGAGCAGAGACGCCAGCAGCACCTTCCTAGATCACAGAAGAACATTGAAGCCTTGCAGCTGTGCTGGACTAAGTTTTCATTTCGGCAGGGATGATCTGTGCAGGATGACGTCCTCCCTTGGGCTGGTGGGACCAACTAGCTTCGAGAACTGCTTAATTGTGGCTCACTTGCTATGACTTTCCTAGGCTGCAGAATCACAATGCACGGGCACCCATGACCATTATCGAGTGCATAGTCCTGCAGAGATCAACACCGGCCAAACCTTTGTGGTCACCTTCAAAACCTCCAGTAGCAGGAAGTCTTTGTCCAGAGTCCCCTCACCAGAGTCCATGACCGAGGGACCGAGGAAACTCAAACCGGAGCTATTTGTTTCTCTTTGGCACTGAGAAAAAGGTGCCAAAACCACAGAGCTGCTGAATCGTGTGGAATCAATTGCTGCTGAGTCCCTCTTCAGAGTGCTACTGCAGAAACCTTCCAGATGCCCACCCTTTCATCACCACGATGCCCTCCCTTTCATCACCACGACCAAGAACCAGGAACAAGGGTGTGCTGCATGATCACTGCATCAGGTAGGCATGCCGCTGAAACCTCTTCTACAATTCTAAGGTACTGTTGTGCTTGGGGTTTAACTACCTTTTGCCATTTGTAGGGCACCCTGGCTTGGGAAGTACTATTTTAACCCCTCTAGAGTTGACCTCACCTTTGCATGCCTTCCAGCTTGCGCTCCATTCAAGTGGGCGCCCCGTGAGCTCCTTTCTTTTTTTTTTTTCTACGAACTCTTGACTAACACTACTAAAAAACCAGTGAAGTTCAATGGAAAAACGTTGTTACAGGAACGTTACGGTTACGGGTAAAACTGAAAAAAACACACAATTCGACAGTTATGGTAACCTAAGCAACCATAATTCGTGCCACCAGTGTGCACGTGCCACCAGTGTGGCATCATAAATCTCATTCATGACATTGTCGTTGGTTCTGGTGGCTCTTAAAAGAACCTTTGTTTTTTTTTTGTAAAGGTGCTTCCCTACGTGAATGTATGTTTTCCACTTCATCTCACATTCTTACAGTAGGCTCTTTAGTGCAGTCTGTAGATTGTGAAGGAACATTTCATTGCCACTGGCCGTCAACGCCATGCCATTTCCCTTGAAAAGGTGTATGTATTGTGCACCAATGTTCTCATTCTCACAGGAGAACATCCCAGCAGCACTCAAGAAGTCACACATGCTTCTGTTGATGAGACCCCTTCCGACCTCTGGCTGGCGACAGGAAGCATTGGAATAATGCCACGCGATTCTCTGCAGTATACATGATAAAGCCACCTTGGCAGTAGGAAATAAAGCGCTGCACTGCATTCATCAAAATCTTCAGGTGACTGAACACACGGGGACAAGGCATATTGCCCAAAAAGAAGCCTCCAAAGTGCACGATCAGAACATGTACAGTTGCCGAAGAGGCCACGTGTTGATCTTCTAGAAGCAGTCTTCCGAAACAGCACGATTCCATACCACTCCACAAAACGTCCACTCCCTCCAAACCTAAATTGCTAGACAAGTCTTCTTGGAGGGCATACACGCACAGATCTTCCACAAAGTAATCGCCCACAACGAAAACTCTCCATTTTGACCACCCTCACAAAACAGCAGTGTGACGAAATGGTACCGCCCCTTCCTATGAACCACGCCCTAAACTCCTAATTGCCTATTTCCCACAATTCCATTTCTATTTCCACCCTGCTCATAATCAGAGGCTGTGCACATGCGCTTTCCCATCTACAGTGAGGGCCACGGCCCAGTAAAGCTCTGACAATACTTCTTCCCTTTGCACAGTCACTTTTTTGCAGCACTCCTGAAATTGGGTGCTGTCACATTTCAAAACGCGCATGCACCAATCATACAAAACCTCTGCATTGCACACTGTCATTTCTATACACCACTCCTTATTTACTGTTAAACACTCTCAGTACACGTTCCGTTTGATTGCAAAGCCACTCCACCAGAAATTTCTGCTAAAGAAGGCACTATTGCAGCATCCACATACATCCTAACACACCCGCAGCACACCTTTAGGTATGCACACAACATTGCAACCCTTTCCACACCCACTGCAACACTACACATCCAAGCAAGCAACCATGTCGGCACCTAACATTATGCAGAAACGTTACATACGGAGCGCCAGTTCTACCCATCTCCCCTAAAACCGTAAAAAAAACCAGTCACGAAAACGTGCCACACTTAGCAGAAGACACAAACATAACACAGCCTGCACCACCCCTACGCACTACCATTCACACGCTATTGTGTCACTGCCAACCTATGCACACCACCTTCCCAACATTGGACCTACTTCAATAAATCTGCACACAGCAGAGTAACCAACCCCATACAAGCTGCCCTTCAACCATACCCACTTCCATACTCTCATTATGTATGCACTGCACCCTGTGGCCACACTACCACCTTCTCACTGCACCATCCCCTGCCTCACACCAAATACTGTAGCATGTTCCAACTATCACCACAACCATAGAATGCAGAATGCACGCTTTGCAACTCACTTGTGCTACAGTAGCACATGGACAATGTGCTCCACACGCAGTCTCCAAAGATCACCACCCTGTGCATCATACACTGCCAAACCTGCATTGCTCCAGTGGGTCTGCTCCTTGCATACGTCCCCCCCCCCAGCGTAATTCAGGAATACATGTCAGCATTTCACCAACTACCACTATGCACATATGCACCACTGGCACCAGCACTCGTAATCAACTTCAACACCGCAATGGACACACACATCATGACATACAACTGTTACCATCATGTATACACATTACACTGTCTCCGGCACCCCTGCGCCCTTTCATTCACATTCTATTGTCTTACCCACTTCCACTTAGAAAGGATTGTTCCACTGGCAACGTAAACACATGTTTAGAACATTGCCCATACTGCAAGCATTGTGCACACAGTACACTATCCAAACACATATAAGCTGCCCTTCAACCATACCCTTTAACATACTGACAGTATACAAGTATTGCACCCAGTGCCCACACAGCAAGACTTTTCACTGCAGCATCTCCAACCACAGGGCACCGCCATGGAGGTATGCAGTAACAAATTGCAACAGTTACCCTAATGTACAAAAAAAGACCCTCTCTCCTACACCCCTGTGCACTTTCAATCACATACTATGGGCGTACCCACTACCAATTTGCAAAGTATTGTGCCACTGCCAACCTACCCACAATCTGTTTGCAACAGTGGCTTATAACGGCTTAAATGTACTCCACTCCCATCCCTTACATGTCACCACCCTCTAACTTATGCACATTGAAAAATGCATTAATGCCATGCATGACCTCAAGGCCTAGGCTCTTGAATGCATGGCGTACGGCTGTGGGCCATGCATCCAATAGTCTAGTCCTTGACCACACTCACGGCAGCGTAATGCCACCATGCTTGTCTCCATATCAGCAACTGTGACAATCCACATAGACACCACTGCCACCAACACTCCTACCCAACCTGTTCACCGCCATGGCGCTATGCAGCAAGAAATGGCAACTGTTAACATAATGGCCATGTGGGAAGCTACCATTTTGCAGAAGTGTGCCACACGTAGGTAGCAGCACTTCACCCCAACTCCCCTACACCATAAAACACCCAATCACGAACACAGGTCGCACTTACCAGAATGCACAAACATACCGCGTCCTCCACCACCTCTACCCACAGCCGTTCACAAAGTATTTTGTCACTAACCGCAACATTTTCACAACATTCGGCCTACTTCAACAATTCTGCACACAGCATAGGCCTTGAACACACCTACAGCAAAGTAATGGCACCATGCATTTCACCACCTACGACCATCGACGTACACACCACTGCCAACAGCAGTCCTACCCAACCTGCGCACCACCATGTACGTATGCTGCAACAAATTGCAACAGTTAACACAATGTGGAAAGAAAGCATTCTCTCCTGCACCCCTATACACTTTCATTCACATACTATAGGCGTACTTACTCCCATTCAGAAAGTACTGTGTCACTGCCAACCTACCCACATTCAGTTTGCACCACTAACGCTACTACAACCAATCTGCACACACTGCACTATGCAAGCACCACCCTGTACCGGATGCAGACTCGAACATGGCTTCCAGCGGTGTGTATTTTGCAGCCCTATGCTCCTCGGTGCACGCCCTACACTCTACGGGCTTAGGCCATGCACCCAATAGTGTAATCCTTCCACAGACCCACCGGACCTTCATTCACCCATACAGGCCTCCATGTGCCCAACTACTGCATTCCATCCGCAGCGCACCACCACCTGCGCTCCCACCCAGCCTATGTCATGTGCAATTCACCCCCCATCTGCACATGACCTGCCACCACTCACCACGAAAAGGGTTAGCCGCAAACAGGTTGTGCCAGAAGATAAGGGACCGTTACGACAGCTGCCTCCTATCACCACAGAAAATACTAGCCTACATATGTCACATATAAACCACTTCTCACTCCCCTAGACATTCCCTCCCTTATTGCCACCAACACAATGGATACGGTACGTTTCCCAGACCCTTCAACCACTGCACTGTCCTCCGATACACCATGGCAGCTTTCCCAAAAAAGGTTGATGCACAGCACGCTTCCCTCCAGCTAACCACTGGCCGCAGCCAAACTTCTCCGACACCACGCCGTACCGCGATCCAGTGACACTTCTGTCCGTGGAGCGAACAGGGAAATGGGTCCGTGGAGCGGACCCAGATATCACAAATTTTTTGGGACATACATTTCAGTGTTTTGACAAAAATGTACTGGTCAGATTTCCACCGAACACACAGAAGCAAGCTTTCTGGCCCAAGCCCTCGCTCTTGGTGCAAATTTGGTGACAATCCATCCAGCCGTTCGGCCATGTGCAAAGTTTTTCCCCATTCAGTCTATGGGGAAAAAAAATGTGGGACCCCCTCCCCTATAACTTCCTCACCCAACAAGGTGGAAAAATTCAGAGCCGCCTTTATACTTTTTCTGCAAAGTGCGGTGAGGATTCATCCGGGCGGAGCAAAGTTATAAGCCGCCAAAAAAGTGGTCTTCCTATGAGTTTAGAAACTTAGCCATAACTACATGGCCGCTATCGCGTGCCGTGTAAAATATATATGTTTACTTGGTGCCTTGTTTTTACTGATTTCATTGTGCTACTCTTCAGCTCACATTAACCCTCCAAAAACAAGCTTGGCTGCTCAGTTGCTCTACCAACTTGTGTAGTACCGGCGTATATTAAGAGTTCGGTTTGTTGGGTCTGCCTAATACCAAGAGATAAGTCTTGTTAAGCCCCACACCTTTACTTTACAAAATCTTACCAAAGCATTTCTAACCAAATCAACTGCACCCAGGCGACCCATTCTTCTATATCTGGTGCTAACGTTTTGCAGAAAATACTAGAACCACAACTTTGACATATATTACTTATATATTTTCGGTAATTTATACTGTGACGTGTACAATGCTAAACAAGTGCCGATGTACATGTTAAGCTGTTTCTTTTTACCAGCACTTTCACCTCCTTAGATTAAAGCCAGACTTCTCAGTCGCATTACAATTGTGAGAATCAGGACTAACTTGATAGAAACTCTAGATATGTGCTAATGCAAAGAGTTGGTCTTTCGAAGCCCCAACCAGAGTACTTCAGAAAACACTCCTTGCGCTCTCCGTACTGCAGATGCTTGCTTTGCAATGTCGTTTTTGGGGCTCAGTATGCAGGTCGTAAGTAAAGGTTGGTCAGTGATGTCACACCTTGCCTCGTAGCTGTTTTAAAAAAAAAATGTATTTATTTATTTTTTACATGGTCCCTTCCTGTATGCAACCTAGGCAGGAACAGCACAGATGGCCCATCTTGGGGATCATAAACTTGCACTGTTGATTGTGGCTGTGATACTCCTGACGCTCTGAAGTCAAAGGTGTTGTCGGTCTAACCTTTAGGTGTAGCTCCTATTTGCGATTCACATTGAGGTTGAGTTTTTGATTGAGTTTAAGCCTCATCACGTTTGCTACCTCATAAACTGGTATTGTCGATTCACATTGTGCCCAAGTAGCCATAGGTAGTCCATCTGATACAACACTGTCTAGATGGCTGAAGGTGCTGTACACTGATTGGCTAAAACAATACACTCTAGCCCTCAGCTGAAGGAAAATCCAAATTGGCTAGCTGTGGCACCACAACAGTGACAGTAAGCTCCTATGTAGACACTTGCATGACTCATTCATTTTATTATTCGGGTGCAGATAAGTTGGTCAAGAAGTGAACAAAATGTGTGATAAACATCAGAATCCTTGCTCACTTTATATTGCATCTGTGAAATGTGTCCATCATGCCCCAGCAGCTCCGTTGTCCTACAGCCATACATTTTTCAATGTTTTTTACCTATGCAGATTCAGCTACCCTCATTAATTTCATGGTTGGAAATTATTTTTTTTTAGTTAAATTATAGTTGGGCCTGATGTTTTTCGTTTCAGCTGGCGATCTAAGGTGTCATCCTCTGCCTCCACTGCATCATGGCTGGCCTGCTTGTGGATTCTGGTCGATACGCAGCAGCAGTCCTGCGCTCACTCCATGGTTTGTTTGCAGTGTATAAGCCCCCTGGTGTTCCCTGGAAGCTAGTGCGTGATTCTGTGGAAACAAATCTGTTAAAAGGTAATGTGGCGATGGGGGTGAAAGATGCCTATAGTTGGTTGTTAGTTTACGGAAAAGGTGAGTATCAGCAGACTGCAGGTAGATGCACATTTGATTAATTTTCTAAACCTGGGTTACCAAAATGTGTTGGGTATAAGGTTTTCATTTTTAATCCTCATACTAGAACATTTACCCATGATTTCACTAATGGGGACGGGGGTAGGTGCTGTTAAATGAATGCACATGTTTGGATTTAAGCAGATTTCTTTTTAAACGCACATAGGATCTCCTGCTTGTCTTTTCTATAAAAGACTACTGCCTCTTCTTATTCTGGAAATACTCTAAAGAAGATACTACTACAATTCATAATACATGTCAAAATACCACCCATACTTGCCTAGATTCTTGGAGGAGTTTCTTCTGTCTACCAACATGTCCCATTTCATTTGCGAAATGGGAGTCCAGTACTGATTTTAACTTTGAGTTCTAGGACTTGTAGTGCTGGGGTATGAATGGGGAAATCCTGGACGAAAGTCCTAGAATGCAAAGTTAAAACTAGAATTGGACTAACCTCTCCGTATGGAATCTGGCATGTGTGCTACTGTTACTTAAGAGTCATCTGTATCCTGTGGTCAGATTACACATTAGAGGGAGGATATTGAGTTGAAGTTATACAGCCGCCTGACAAAATGGCTTAAGATCATGAGAGATTTTATTTCAGGTCCCTATAGGCTAATTTATGAGATCACTGTTGGTATAGGTCAGTAGGCGTTGCCTCCATTCTCCCTCCAAATCAAGATTGTCTTCATAGTGTAATGGTCTTTCATTCACTGGAAACTCTTGATGAAGTTGCTTAGGTAACCGGATCAAAGTAGGGGATTTTCAACATCAGACTGAGCGCCTTTCTTGTTGGGTTACATGTCACCTGTGTACAGGATCCCGACAACTGGTAGCAGGACCCATGCCTACAAAGACACCTGTAGCTGGATGATGTTTCACAGGATAAGCAGATATGGCTAATTGTTATATAATTGCTGCTTCCCATGAACATGTGAATTGTATTTCAAGGCATAAAAAAAGCTATTGCATTCCAGTTTGCAAGGCAACACCAGAGCTTTGCAAAACATGTGTAATATCACGTCAACAGCATTGGGCACCCTATTGTACTGGCCAATGAATAGGCTGCTTGGCCTTCCTCTGCTTACCATCCAACTCTACCAGGCAATAAAAGAACTCTTGGAAGGGTTTTGCAAAGTGGAGCTCGTGCAAGTTCATTGGGCAGAGCTGGTGCTGATGTAATGGGTGCAAAGCATTCCTGCTCTTCATTTGGCAGAGAGTCTGCATCAAGGAGGGCCAAGAGGCCTGAAGTGAGTTCTCTCACAGCAGGCAGAGCGCAGCCCATTTAATAGTTGCTTCTGCTTCATAACCAATGTACCCAAGATGAGTACTAGCCAATGTGGTAACTGCAGGAAAATGCAGACAAATAAGTTGACCAATGGAACAGAGGTCCCTCGTCATGCACTCCCAGCTTTTCGCCCTTAAATTAGTGCTGTTGGTTTCCAGCTGAATTGAGAGAGCCGGACTTGCAGCACTGTGCTAACATATACTTTAGCGAGGAGTCAGTTAAACAGAACATTTTGAATTTGAAACCTTTTTTGTTTTGTCAGTTGCTCTCTAGTTGACACACATGTACTTCAGTGAGAAATATGATGCACTTATGAGCAACTCATACTGACAAAAGGGGATCCATTTATTTGCTGTACTTTTATTGAAATTTGAGAAGTTCTTAACTGTGCATGTATTTATTTTCTGTTTCTGCTTATTTGTGATTTTAAAAAAAGTCTAATTTGAATTGTTGTATACTTCATGCAGAATATAAAGATTATTCTAAATATATAGGGCAAAGCTAGTCCCTATACATCAACGACTGAGTCAGTGGATCGTCTGCACTCCTGTGTCACCACTCCCTTTTCTATGTGGCAACAGTTCAACACATACAAGTCCATCCTGCATGTCTGTCTGTGACGCAGTGTATTGAAGTGGGATGGGATCATGCAGCCTATCATGACATAAACTCCTTTTCATGCACAATGATAACCTTTGGATATGTAGTCGATGTAGTTCATTCTTTGAGCCTGGAAGACTTTGATACAGGTATCCGGTTTCAGATCAAATGGTTTCAGGCATGCAGCATTATCAATGGAGGATTTCATGTTGGCAAACCCAGCTTTATCTGCTGTTTCCACTGAAAGTGTGTGCCCCTCTTCAGTAACTGACCAACTGGTTCAGTCTTCAGAAAAGTTGGTAACCCATTTCTAGATCTTCCCTATCTTTCCCTTCCCAATTAATTGACTTATTTGGTTCCTTGGCATGGACTGTGGACTTAACACGTTCCAAAGCCACCCCCGCAGACTGTATCTGCACGCACTGGTTAGCACCTCAGTACTGTTTTAGGATACCAGTAATATCTGCAGGTCCTGGGGTCAGTTGGATGTGAAGTATTACATATGAGAACTTATTCACAACTGTAGCTGTGCACCACCTTCTGGTTACAATATTGCCAGCTATGAGCAGAGGAGACAGATGCTTGCACAGGGCAGGATGGGGGTCAGGTTTATTTTCCCCATGAAGTGTTCTTGATGATAGGTATTTGCTTGGTGTAGGGTGATGGGACATAGTGTATGGGCCTGTTCCCTGTTCCCCTTTATCAACCTGGGATGCTCCCTTGCTGAGATGGTTGGGCAAGGTTTGGGGGGCACTTCTTCTATTGCTTGTTGGCATCACTGACCCCCGAGCCTCCCTATCCTCCCCAGATGGCTACGCTAATCTGACTTCATCAAACCCATTGCCTGCCCTGACATTGCCCCCTGATTAGGAAAATATAGTTCTGTCATCACTTGAGCTACTCTTGATATTTCTCAAAAGGTTTGTTGTGGGTGAAAA
This sequence comes from Ambystoma mexicanum, assembly GCF_040938575.1. NCBI lineage: Eukaryota > Metazoa > Chordata > Amphibia > Caudata > Ambystomatidae > Ambystoma > Ambystoma mexicanum. The sequence goes on from NC_090929.1 coordinate 326,996,250, forward strand.
GCAAACCCCTGTCTTTGAAACCCTAGTGAGACAACAGACATCCCCTCCACAACTCACTCCCCTCCCTTTCTTCTCCTCTCACAGATGGGAATAAAGGTTATGCAGTCAGTGTTTGAAGGACACCATCCGAATGGCTAGTGGAAATCAACATGCTCTTTCTTTTCGAAATCGGAGTTTGGGCTCTTGTTGCCCCATCCATTACAGGTTCTGGGGAAAAAAGAAATCCCCCCCCCCCCAACCAACCTATCTTGGAATATGTCGCTTAGTGCATAGAAAGGGAAGGGTCCTTTAAACCACCACAGTTTGAAAGACCTACACTACATCCCTGGAGGCCCAGCCTACCGCCAGAGATTTTATTTGCTTGCCATTTATCCTGTGGGAAAAGGGATCTGTAGCTTGGTTCTACCTGGAGACAAGGAACAAATAATTTATGGAGCTTGGAATAATGCAACACTCTCCTACATACCGAATGACTATTTTCTGGCCTATACAGTGAATCCAGAAGAATATGGAACTAAGGAAGGGCCTTTCAATCGCAAGCAGGTTGTGAGCCAATTGAAGGAACAGACTTAATTCGTTATCTAGGAATTCCCTTCAATAAATCTGTGAGAGTGGCGGTGGACGCAGGACTTAAAGCAAAGATGAAAAGGCTAACCCTGCAGGTGACGGTACCTCATGCAAAATATGGGAAATTTACAGTGAAACCAAGGTCAGAGCGACAATTACATATGGAAGTGAAACAGGACTGAACATAAGTTGGTCATTAGGGAATGTTCTGGAAGGCTACTTCTTGAGAAAGATCCTGCACATTCCAAGATATGTACCGATCGCAGCAATCCGCTACGAATTGGGGTTAATATCACTTCAAGTAATTATGCTATGGGAAACCTTTTCATTAATGCGGAAAGTGACGATGACTTCTTCAACGAAGCCGCATCATACATTATGTCCATCACATGGGACATACCAAGGATTGCTTAACATATGGTACACAAAATATTTAGATGCCATAGCCATTTTGATGGACAAACCAAAAAACAACCACCGCGCTGCAAAAATCAAGCTAATTTACAGGGATTGGATTGAAACTACCGGCAAAAGTGTAACTCTGCATTAAAGGCATGGTCCAGTAAAAATTTTTATTGTCCCTACGGGTCGGCCATGTTTTCTTAAGCCTAAGTGGCTCGATTTTAGAAAACTTTCCTATGGACCTTACCCGAGTTTTCGTCCATTAAACGCACGCGAAAACAGGCACCACAGAGCCGCCATTTTGTGATAATCTTATCACTTGCCGCATCGCCCTGGCTGACCTGCTTCTGCGGCACTAAATCAAATCCCCCGCCCCTGAGCCTGACATTATCAAAACATTCATATTCCCCGCCTCTCTCCGTGACGTTACTGTGCTGCGTAGGCAAACGCGCCCAGTCGTCTTCTACGCGACTCCACACAGAACCCAGAAACCAACACAGACCATCTCACAACACAGCGCGCCACAATTCGGAATATGAAACTGTACTTTAAAATCAAACAGCAACACGGTACATTCAGTAAAGTACATTTATTTGACATTAAATGTTTAGAGAATATTCAGCAATTGCCATATGAACTCCGAAAGCCATTTATTTTCTTTTATCTGTATCCGCAAATCCGTCTAAGTTTATATTGAGTCACGCGCTGTTCCTTTATGGTACACAGGGTGTTGCTTTTCGTTAAAAGAAGCACTTTGGAAGCATGGTGAACCGCAAGGCTGTTCCATCAACTAGGTACTAGGCCAGCGTAAAGGTTGATATGTTGCTTCTAGCCACTAGTACAGCATAAGGGCATGTGGGCCCTTGGCGATCGTCCCATAATATGGTTAACGTGCTCCAGTTGTTCACACGAAGCTGCAGGTGTCTATTGAAGAATCCGTCTGCCGGTGTCTCAAACCGATGACAGTAGCAGAACGGGATCAAATACCTGTTATGAAAACAAAAAAATTATTTTATTTATTACGGCCGATCAGAAACTATTTGCTTGCAAGGATAGTTCAATGGAGTATGTTCGGCTCTAAAATCAATGCGAAAAGTAATGAAATAAATCGAGGCCAACACACAATGAGAAACAACAGTTAGTCTACATGCGTGTGGAATGATATGGTATATGATATGGCATTTGTAACGCGCCTATACACAAGTGTTTCAAGGCGCGACGAGGCGGGGGGAACAAGGGCAGACAGACAACGATCCTACTAGGCCAGGTGTCTTTCAGATCGCGCAAGGGGAAGGGGAAGGGGAGAGGGGGGTAAAAGTGCTGTACATGGTTAGTAGAATAAAAGATAAATAATAGGGCCAGCTGGTGGCAAGTGCAAGGTAAATGCCGGGAGAAGGGGCTGAAGGATACAGAGACAGTCCTGGTCCCGTAGTGCAGGTAGGCAGTGCAGGGAAAAGTGGCTGGGTCAAGGACCGAGATCGGTGAGACCTGTGGACCTGCATGCCCATGTGCCCACTACGAACACGTTTTCCTTGCTTTTCCAAGCTCTTCATTCATTCATTTATTCATGCATCCATTCATTAATTCTTCATTCCGGTATAAAAGAGTCTAAAGATTTACTCACATTATATTTGAAATTTCCATTGTGTCTCTGCGTAATGCAGTCTGTAAATCCGACCGTGCTCTTGACAACGATTTTTCGTATACTGAACTGAAATGAAACTCTGTATAGTTTCTGAATTTTCTGCCTTATCGTCTCTTACGTTTTTGCGCACCCCCTTCAAATGAAGTTCTTTCGGCATGGTCCCTGTCTCAAGGTCAAAAAACAATAGACCCTTATACTTCCAGTGCGACTTGTGGGCCTCTTCTGGGCGCGAGCTGAAAATCAAAGCCGCTGTCCTTCGCATTCTTTATTTGCAACATCCCGTAGTAAAGGCATCTGTGAGAACTTGAAGTTTAGAATCCCTCTATGTAGTGCGCCACAATGTGCAAATGCGAACTGGCTTCTCTCCCAAATGCCACGGCCCGCTTGGCGCGTTCTAAGGCCCCCAATTTTGTCCCCGTTCTCTGCGAGCTTTGCAGCCCCAAAGAATCAGAACTATGGAGACATTTAATTTTTGGCGGATGTTCATGGAAATTATAAAGTACCACAGGAGTTGAGTTAAAAGTGAGATTTATTGTTTGTTTGTTTTATTATTTGCAATACGCAAGCCTCCCCTCCATTAACAGTGTGCAACAGTGCACAGCATTTACATTTACATGAGATGAGACATGAGAAAAATATATACATACACATATATGAGGTGAATAGAGAGAATTCAAAGATGACACCCAGCTTGTTCGCCACCCATGATGGTGAAGGTAGGGGTTAGGGTTACAGGTACACTGTACAATAACATTTATTTACAAAAAGACAATTGTATTGCAATTATTTAAACCGGGATTTGTACTTCACAACCAGCTGTGCTTCTGGTGGACATGGCACAGTTGAAATGTTCGGTGGCAATGGATCACTGCTCTGCACAGAAACGTCCAAAATTCCATATCTGTGCTTCTCTAACACAGCAACAATAAGGCCTTTCACAAAGTCGAACTGCATTTCATCATAGACTGGTTTGATCACCCATTGCTTACTTCATTTTGAAAACACCTTAGTGTAGCGAGGCATCCTTACTTTACCCCTAGTCCTAGATTGTTCACGTCCGACATTGCTGTTACGGGCCAAGACCGCTAGTAGAGTGCAATGTTTCATGCCCCGAAAGCTAAAATGCAAGCGCTTTGGCCTGTACTTTAGGCACATATTGTGGAACACCTCCAAATCTCCTGTGTGACAGAATTCTGTCAGTCCTCTCAAATCTCTTGATAGAGTTTTGTCGAGAACAATCTTCTCAATGGCTTTGTGTGTCGGTGAAGATGGAATCAACCACTTCTTCTTCCGTGCCTCCACTGGGGACAAAGGGCCATGTTCACATGGGTGAAAATGTAGGTTTTCTGACCAGCGGTGAACGTTGGTACAGTGGTGCATCAGTGACTGCCATTTTTCAAGTAGTATTTCCACTGACCCTTCACAAGTTTTTGAGCTCCACCAAAGATGGTTGGTGATAGACTGGGACCACTGCAAAATACTTTCAAAACCTTTTTTTTTCCTGCAGCTGAGATTTTCTTACTGATTGATTTAGCAAGATGCCATATGTCAAATTGATGATTAATAAGCGGGAACTGCTCTCATTGTCTTGGCAATTGAAACGTGTCTGTCCGTGGCTATGAGGTCGATGTGCATTCCCCTTGATTGTAGATAGTCCACTGATTTTATAAATCCTAGTTTCTCCATGGCCACTGAGGATGTACATTGTGTTACCTGCACGACCACCGAACTCACAATTTTCTTACTATCCATGTCCTGAAAGTGGTAGGTGCAGTACTTGGCAGAAAATCCAGGGCTGTCGCACTGTCCATCGCTGGCTAGCCTGAAACGTTTCCCTTCGAATGTACTTGCTAGAGACAATTGTTCAATTTTCCAAGCATCACTAATGGCCGGAAACAGATAATCACGTTGGTATATGTAGTACAGCGATTTAGAAATGAAATGGAGTCCCACAAACTGAAAGAAAGCCTCTAACTTTCTAAAACTGGAGCCACTAAAAAGTGATGCCTGCTGGCATTTTCCCCAGCATCGTTTGTGCAGACCATGAGAACCTATAATTTAATCGACAGGCAGCATTTATTTTGACGTTACTGCCTTTTTATTTGACGAGTTACATTAATCAATGGCTTCCCACATATTTTCCCTCTAACTGAATGCCCACATTTCAGCATACTTATAATTTCCATCAAACAACTGTCGAATACAATGTATTTGCTCTCTTTCATTAGACTGTCATCCTGCGTCAACGTTGTTTCGGCCTGTGACGTTGCGGAGATTTCAACACATTGGAAAGTAATATCGCTGCTATCAAGTTCTGATGCGTCTATGGATGCTGCGGCTGGTTCATTCTCTGTCATTTCGACACCTGCTACTTCAACATTGATGGGAGAAGACAACAATGTTGACATGCTTTTGGGTGGCAATTTTTTGGCGGGTGTAGATTGTGTGAATTGATCTGCAACTACTTCAGAGCTATCTTCAATACATTCAATATCATCTTCTTGTGGTAGTGCGGTCGCACTGTAGCAATGGTCCAATGCAACTTTGCTGTATTCTCCAAACACAGTTAATTCATGTTCTGGCCATTGGACATGAGCATCTAGAGCCTGAACACGCCTCGCCTCGATTAATAGTTCCTCCATAGTGTACATGGTCTGGCAAGCAACATCTCTCATTCGCTTCACTGTCTGTGTATGTATAGTTCTGACACCCACGGGTAACTAGGGGAGAGATTGGAAAAGGGATGTTCAGTTTAAACACAAGATAAAGTGTAGTCCAATTGACTCGAAAAAAACATTTTTCGACTCGACCTTCAACATCTGCACGCTGTAGCTCTGATTCGTTTCCGCATGTCCTCCCTTCCTCTTGCGCTGCAACGACTATATTTTCTGTATCCGCATAGACAGCACGGAATGAGGCTCCATCGTCTCCCTGAAACATAGTACTTTCACTACTTTGTATCAAAATATTGTTAGCATAAAACACATGTGAGGACGAACACACAGGTACATCTCAATAGCCAAACACGATTTAAACATTGTGTGCAACAATCAAACGACAAGTATTCGACCAGTGATCATCTATTTCGATGGAGCCATACCTCTGGCTCTGCATGGATTGCCATGAATGGTTGTATTGGAGAGGAGGCATCAGCATCTCCCTGAAACACAGTACTTGCATTAGTATGGTTTTCAATATTGGAAACATAACACACACTTGGGGTCGAACGCACAGGTACATATGAAGAGATAACCACAAATGATGCATTGTCGAAAAGAATTAAAAAAAACCTAAGTATAATCACAATTCATTGAGTTATTTCTCTGATTTATTTACATCTGCCTCATCTAAATGGGATGTTGTGATTGTAGTGGAAGCTCCGTCGTCTCCTTGAAACACAGCACTTGCGTTAAAAGCGAAGAAAGTATAGCAAATGGAATCACGTTATATGATCACGCATGATGGAGCTGTCAGTATCCATACCTCGTGCTGCTGAAGAATATCTATGGATGTTGCAAATGTAGTGCGCACTTCCGAAAGCTGTTGCGCCAATTCGTATACGCATGGTCCCGCTTCCACTTCCCCTGGAATGTCAGGCTCCGCATCAAGTGCAGGGGCTGACGCTCCATCAACTGCCTGAAACATAGTACTTGCATTAGTGAGGATTACAATAGTGAAAACATAACACACACCTGGGGTCGACAGCACAGGTACATATCAACGGCTAACCACGAATGAAACATTGTGTAGAACAATCAAACGACAAGAATTCCAGCTCTGATGATGATGCTCGATGGAGCTGTCAGTATCCATACCTCCTGCTGGTGAAGAACATCTAGAAATGTTGTAGATGTGGCGGACGCTTCAGCATCTCCCCGAAAGACGGTACTTGCATTAGTATGGATAACACTAATTATAACTGAAAACAAACACCAGTGGACGATAACTAAGGTGTATATCAATTGGAAAGCACTAACCAAACATTCGGTAAAATAATTACACGATAGAATAAAGCTATTACTTGACATGCATACAACAAGTCTGTAGCGGATTAGCCTAGTAAGATTACCTGATACGCGCTGGAAGTGGTTGATAACTGCGACCACGTCAAGGATGTAGAATGTTCTTACTTCAGATTCAAGGGATAGTCAAGAAGTTGTAAAGGTAAATTAATGATTGATAATGAAATGCCAATATTAAAAATAGCCATGTAAGGCGACAGAATACTTGAGTAATGCTCAATACAGCACAGTTCCCTGTTCCCATATATATACATTTCGTTTGTGGGTTATGAAATCGAAAAAGAATATATTGATAAATGTCATTATTCAAAAAGCTATACACTCATATCAATATAGAAATTATTACAAGGGATGGAACACCTACAATATCAATGAATCCATTCGGCTACCTACACACTACCGCAAGGCCTAAAGCTAAATCCGGACACTTGACTCACCAGTGGCGGAATGTGGACGAATAGAGTGGGAATAGCGTTTTCGAGCAATTTCCGTGTCGTTTGCCGTTTATTCTTCTTTGTTACCCAAGATGTTGTGTACATGTCCAAGGAAAAGTGCCGGCTGAAGATGTGGTATCTATCACCCCTCTTGTCCTGTAAGACTTGTTGGACTCTACTTTCCAGCTCATCCAGTGGATATCCGCAATGTCTGACCCATTTTCTTATTCGATCAACAGTTTTTGGGAATACATGCATTGTAGTGCCTTCAGATTTCGCATGGGTCTTCGAAGGGCAACCGCTAATCAAACAGGCAGGCATTGTTGATTAATCTGAAAAGTAAATATCGACATTATTATACAATCTTCATGAATAAAGATTTGATACAAAAGTAAATGCATCATACAATGATCAATGCAAGGTTTGTTTTGGTTGCAGGAACTATACCAGTTCATTATGTGCGGCTTAGTATTTGCATAAGTTGCAGAAATGTATAAATGATGTGACTAAAATCTGAACATGTGACTCGTCCCTTGGATGTTCTGTCTTGCACGAGAAGGAAACATGCTTACATTATAAACTGGACCCCCGAAGGATGCAATTCGATGACAATAGACAAAGATGAAAATAAATAGATCTATTGATAGCATAGCAATGGAAACTCAAGTCAATAGCAATGAGACCAATGAACATAGCACTATTGTGTACTCTACTCGCAAATAGATAGAAATTTAAAAATCTGCGAAATATGACTAGGATACATGGCCTTACCTTGACCAACAAACAGTTGGATTCAGCAAGCAGAGCAGGATGTTGCAGGAGAATAGGTGGGTGGCCACAGGTAGCACACTGATGGGTTTGCTCTAAGCGGTCACAGAAGTTCACGGATAGCACGACGACGAGCAGATTAGCGTAGATCTCAGTGGTTGCACGTTCAGGAGTTGACTTGCAAAGCACAAAGATGTTCTCATGAGACATATCAAGTGGTTTATAAAGTATTAGAAACAGGGGTGTGTTTGTGAATGAATGACGTATGTATGTCGTGGTCTTAGGGGGCGGCCTGCTTCAAGGGGAGGCCTGGCTGGAGACACGGGGTCTGAGGAGGCCATGTGACCGATGGCCCCTGGGTGTGGGATACCTTTTGAAGTGTACATGCTGTTTGGCACCTTGGCCTTTTTTTGCCCGTGACAGCCCCCCATGCCAGTGCTCATCCCCGGGTGCAAACCGCCTTTGATAGAGGGGGTGGGATGGATGGGCCTGGGGCGTGCAGATAAGGCACAGGAAGACTGCTGAATGGAGACACACTTATGTGGATTGCAGGGGGGCGGCCTGCTTCAAGGGAAGGCCTGGCTGGAGACACAGGGTCTGAGGAGGCCATGTGACCGATGGCCCCTTGGCGTGGGATACCTTTTGAAGTGTACATGTAGTTTGGCACCTTGGCCTTTCGCGCCCCTTACAGAGACCGTCCCGGTCCCGTAGTGCATCCACTGCCGCAAACAGACTTTGATAGAGGGTGGGTGGGATGGAGGGGCCTGGGGCGTGCAGATAAGGCACAGGAAGACTGCTGAATGGAGACACAATTATGTGGATTGCAGGGGGGCGGCCTGCTTCAAGGGGAGGCCTAGCTGGAGACACAGGGTCTGAGGAGGCTATGTGACCGATGGCCCCTTGGCGTGGGATACCTTTTGAAGTGTACATGTTGTATGGCACCTTGGCCGTTCGCACCCCAGACAGCCCCACATGCCAGCGCTCATCCACGGGTGCGAACTGCCTTTGATAGTATATCGTTGCTTATCAATAACAAATGCCACATACCGGAGATTCTTGTGAGCACAGACCCACACTTCAACCGGTGTATTATAGTGGTCAAGACCCTTAACCTAAGGCCTGCATAATCCAATGGTAATTGTTAGTATAGATCTATGAGTGACTTTTATAGAGACATAACCTACTGAAAGACTTTGAACAAGTGTTATTTAGTGCATGCATTATCGAGAATATGTTATGTTAGCTTAGATAGATAGTGATCACCCTGCTTCACAGCGACCAGACCTTCACCCATTCGGAGCACAGATGTCTGACGTCCATTCTTGAATGGAGACGCACTTGATTCATTTAAAAAATCGAACCGACCGTTGTTAAAATATATGTGGTGTTTTATTTTGTATCTTATTTTCATGACACAAAAATACAAGACTTTAAAGATTATACAGGTCAGGTTGCAGCACAGCGAGAGAAAATCCCCTGTACTGACCGCTGTCACTCGGGAACGTTTCTCTTATGGCACGAACGTCACAGGCGGGTATCACTCTTCAAACGAGGTGTCCAAGCCTCCCGTGGAGCCACCATGTAAAGGAACGATAGGCCACCAGCCTGTACCACCTGTGAAAAGGAATGAAACAAACTGTTTTTAAATGACCAAGATGAGTTTAATAAACGTTTTTTTGTCAATGGCAATTTTTGTAACTAATGGCATTCTGCACGGACAAATGCTATCTAGACAATGCACACTATTGAACGACTTTCATGAGTTTCTATGATATGAATATATAATTTTGGATATAGTAGAAGAACATGAAATAGGAGTGGCATGACAAGCAGAGTATACTTACTCGTTACTCGGATTACGAGGACGAACAGTTGCGCGAAGTTCGTGCATAAGCACCATCATTATTCTCAACACGGCCCGTGTGAGGCAGGTTGCCCTGAAGTCTGGCAGCTCGGTGATGCATTGCGGTCGTGGCTCGCCTTCCAAAATGTAGGCCAGGCATCCCGATTTTTCTCGGCAGCAGCAGTTCTCGTCCTCGGTTGGCATTAGCTCGCACCGATTGCATGTGCACCAGGTGGAGACGCCGTCCATACGACTAGGGCCAGGCTCTTCATCTGTTGAATCGTCCTCCCAACTGCCGTCTGAATCCCCATCGTTTTCGCGTGCTTCCCTTTCCAGTAGTTCCTCCTCGGTATACTCGGGCACGTACATGTAGGGCATTATTATAGCCATTGTGTGGTAAACAAAGTAAAATAATTTAGAGATGGTACAGGTGTTCACACGGGCTACAAGCGGCGAAGGTGGCTGACGAGAGCACAGAAACGAGTCACAGAATACTCAAAGTAACACAGAGAGAGTAATGGAATCGAAAATCTGCTGCTGTGTGTTGGGAAACGGTCTGTTTATACTTATTGAGGAAAGAGGCGTCGTGCCATTTCCATGGCGACACGTCATTAGCTGAGGCGCAGCGATTGTTGACACGAGACGTGCTTTGCCGTTGGGAAATGGGTGGTATGAGTCTGCTGATGACAGGCTCAGGGGCGGCGGATTTGATTTAGTGCCGCAGGAGCAGGTCAGCCAGGGAGATGAGGCAAGTGATAGGATTATCACAAAATGGCAGCTCCCTGGTGCCTGCTTTTGCGTGCGTTTAATGGACGAAAACTCGGGTAAGGTCCATAGGAAAGTTTTCTAAAATCGAGCCACTTGGGCTTAAAAAAACATGGCCGACCCGTAGGGACAATAACATTTTTTCTGGACCATGCCTTCAAAGTTAAGAAGCGAAGTTCGAGGAGTCAATTCCATCATGAAATATCTGGCAAGGTGTCCCAGCCACTACCATTGCGACCAATTTTTATGTCTGAGACTCAACTTGTATCCAACTAAAGAAGTCTTGCATATGAGACATTTTGGTGACGTCACGGATAACCGGTGTCGGTTCGGCAACAAAAATGTGCAGTCAGTACAACATTTGATAACAGAATGTACAGCCTTGATCACAGAAAGATGTTTCTTCCTAGCGAAGTTTGCGCCGAACAGTCTGGATATGAAGGATTGGTGGCAGTTAATCTTGCAAGGCAGAAATTGCATGTGCACATGTACTATAATTTACTTTATGGACAAAATCTTGAGTAATGAATCATAGATGTAAGGGCTAGTTATGTCAAAAGAATAATAATATAGTAGGTTGTCTAAAGCTAACAATGGGAGGGGAGAGGGCATTAAAGCAAGGAAGAAAAAATATGGAAATAGAGGAAGATAATGAAGAGCTGGGATCAATGGTGCTGGAGATGTACGCCCAAGAACTCACTTGATTTGTATACAAGATGCACCTATCTGTCCATAGCCAGACCTCAGTTAGGTAAGATCTAGTATAATCAATTGCTATTTTAAGATGCTATTAGAATTGTTTATACATGGATTCCAGGAGATTTATTCTAAAGACAGAGTAATGCCTTACTTGGATAATGAGGTGATTCTCCATGAACATGGACAATTTGGGGGATCATGGTCAGCATTGGCTGCACCCTTGTATTGAGTACTACATGAAAGTCTTATGTGTAGTGTTGAAAATGTCTTCATGGCTTTGTATTACATCTTTATTAATGTAGCTCCTTAATCCTCATAATGTCTTCATTGGCAGAGACCATGGCCAATGCATTTTGGGCTTTCTGTCCTTCATCAGGTAGTCTCTAAAAAGAAGATAGAATATGAGCTAATCAATATTCCCCTTCTCTCGTATATCAACATGAGTATGCAACTTCTAATGTATATGTTTTGACCAAATACGGTTCAGTAGAGTTCATAGCTGATGCAAGGTGGAGCTTATGTTGAGCTAATGCACCCTAATGATATGGAAACATAAAGTGTTAGAGTGCTAAGAATGTTCCATATATGTTGTCTCTGATAACCTGTATTCAATACTACAAATGTCAGAAGGCCAAACTTGTTAAATACAGAAACCCCAAGTATTCATAATCTGTACCTTGTCTTCAAAGTATATGTATGGCAGTTTCTTTTGGAAAGACAATGCTGTAAAAAGGTTGATGCATGAAAAGACAAAACAAAAATGCCCAGTTTCTGATGCTTGTGAATCTGCTTAGAATCGCATGCTGTGCATATAGTCCGACATCTAGTGGAAATCGCAGAGTATTGCATCTTTCTTTCGAAGATCGAAAGAGGACGTCGGCATGGGCGTGACTGTAACACTATCCCTAACGTGACATGTAGTGTACCCAAAATCCCTAGCGCGTCCAGGTCCCTAAGATTGTTTGTTTCCGCCAACCTAGTTGGCTGCTTATGCTGAGCTCGCAAGAGTTTATATTGCTAAGTTGCACCCATGACCTACGGTCGTCTAGTCTCCTGATGGCGGATGCCTCTCTGGACAAAGACTGTAAGAAGCTTTATGCCCTGGGTAAGTAGGTTACCGCCTCTGCTGCCTACTCCACAACGATCGCAAATAACGCCACTCTCCTGGCAAGTTACAGTGATGTACAGAACACTAGGTCACTAAGTGGGCTTCATCTGTTTCCATTGGTGACGCTTGATGAAGCAGCAGAGCAGGGATTGGTTTGGAAAACCTGGGAAGTTACTTTTTTTTTTACTTTGTTTTTATTAACATCTTACATACAAGGCGGGGTGCCGAAGCAATCCCTGCCAGCAATGCATCAAGCAAACATGAATGTTGGTGTTTTTACTTTTTACTTTTTATTCCCATCCCGCCTCCCACCTCCCTCCCTATCCACCCAACTTTTCAACATACCAAGTTTTGAGGTTTTGCGGGTTATAGAAGCTGCGGGGAGAACATTCAATTACCATTTTGTTATTAGACATACCAATTGACATAATGGGGTCAGACTGATTTTCAGCAGGTTAGGAACCAAACTAAGTCCCTGGAGATGGTGGAGAGGGGCGTGATATGGACGCGTGGTAGGTTGTGCTTTACAGACGCATAGAGATGCAGTCCTCGCTGAGAAGAACTGCCGTCCATTCTTGTACAAAATCTGACATAGTATCATTCGTTATCGCAGTGAGTTTTTCATAAGTGAAAATCGACCTAAGTTTGCAGAGCCATTCCTCTTTAGATGGGACTAGGGCACTCTTCCACTTTTGGGCAAGTGCCAGTCTCCCCGCTCTCAACATGGCCCCCATGACCCTCGGAAATGCGTTCTGTTCCGTCTCCGGCATAGGAGTACCCAGGAGGATTTCCAGTGGAAGTAGGGACGGGCAATACCCCCTATATCCTTAATCGAGCTGTGTAATTCCGACCAGTAATCCTGAATGACCGGACGTCCCCACCACATGTGAAACCAGGTGCCTCGCTGATAACATACCCTAGGGCAAAGAGGGGATACATCCTTAAACATCTTGGACAGGGTGGCCGGGGGCGGTGCCATGAGTGGAGTATCTTGAAGCTGTGTTCCATGGCAGCGGCATACAGTGATCCCGTAAAAATGGATTTGAAAATTGCCCTCCATGTGTGGGCGTCCAGTGTCATGCCCAGCCTTTCTTCACATATTCGTTTGAAGGGTTTTCTACCCTCCAGGTTCGCCGTTATCAAAGTACCATAAAACATAGATAAGGAGCCCTTCCGGGATGAGCTTTTGGCTAGGACATTTTTAAAAGGAGTGAGTGGGCGTTTAAAGTGGTCGGCCCACCGAGGATGGGTCAGTATTCCCTTCAAGCGTAGATATTCAAAGATTGAGGGGGGGATGTCACCCAATGCCTCGAGCAATTGGTCATATTCTATGAAGCCCTCCTCACGAGAGAGTTGAGAAACCCTCTCCAGGCCCATATCTGACCAAGATTGGGTATCTCGAAAGCCCCTGGTGCCCAGGTTGATGGGGGGTGGGGGGGAGTGGGGCCCAAAGCGATGTTAGAGGGGAGGGCCAGGAGGACAGCTGTTTATTGTCTTTGTTAGGTTTCCAGGCTGCCCAAAGGGCCGCTAAGGTGGGGTGCGTTTTGAGGTGGGAAGGGAGAGCTTTAGGGGGGGCCCACAATAGGTGCCTGACTTTTTTCGGGTGAGTGTGGACGTGCTCAATGCAGGTCCAATACGTTCCCAAGTCGTCCCTCATGTGCTCCAACATCACCCGGAGCTGGGCTGCTTTATAGTAAAGCCTAAAGAAGTTACTTTTAAATATGTTTCTTTGTTATTAGCAGTGCATATTCTAATGTTTAAGTAATTGGAGTTGTGATGCAACGTTTTCGACTGAAAACTCGCACACAGCTCCAGTTAACCTACAAAATTCATTGTTATGCACCGAAAGCTACCAATAATAAAACTCCCCTTCGAAAGCTTATTTTAAAGCTATAATACCTGCTAGTTTGATATGCAAAAAGAATGTCTCATTTAATGTGGATATTCAAACTTTCTTAACACAGAGCATAACAACAAACTGGAAGTTTGTATCTCAGAAACACTGCTTTTCCAAGGTGTGTGCTCCCTGGCACATTATTTACTATCACTGGGAATTGCCTGCAGACAGGGTGTGCCTAAAAGGGACAGGTGCCTAAGTTGCTGGCACGAAACGGCCAGCGCTGTAAAGCACTGGGGCGGAATGTCCAGCTTCGTAGCTTGGTGAGTACCTGTATTTCTTTTTTCTATTTGGAGCACTGGCTGTAGTGACAAGCAGGGAAAAGACTGGGAGAGCCCCAGTAAAAGCAAGCAAAGCTCAATTTTCGCGACTCCACAGGGGACCGAGCAAAGTGTTTTCTGTCCTGTGGTCGCTCATGGACCGGAATAGGACCGGAATAACTTGATGAAGACACTCCCTTTGCTCACTGCAGCGGTGAGGAAGAGGACTTGTGCATGGGGAAAAGCAGACTACCGATGTCATGTTGGCCATGGGGGGACAAGAAAAGTTTATTCAGGGCTCTAATGGGGGATCGGTCAGACGAGCCTTGGAGGTGATCAGGTTATCTGGGAGTTCAGTTGAATACGAACATCCATGATGGAGCAACCTTCTATAATTACAGGGCACAGGTATGGGGACCCCTGCCGGTCATGTATCCCTATACGCCAGAAATAAATTGGATTCTGGCGAAAACAAGAAAACTGGATGACGATCCTGCCACACACATCCAGTTAATTCAGAAGATGTGGAGTGCAGAGAGGGGAGAAGCGTGGGATAAAAATGTGGCTATTTTCTATTATGTGCTGAAATAAGGACTTGCCAACAAAGTCCAGCATGATTTAGATAAGGTAGTGGAAATGTAGATCAAGGGTTGGCTGGAGATTCAGGTGCAAATTGTGCATTTCTGTAAGAGAAGACGGGAAAAGGAGAAAGAGAGTACTGAGCAGGCACAAAAGGCAGAGGACAAGTTTGTTCCGAAAAGACACTAAACATTCCCAGACGTGAGCATATCTCTGCCGCTAGAACCTCATGCAAAAGGCTCCCCATCCAACATAAAATCGATCTAAAAACCCTCTGCCTTACCTACAAAACCCTCAACCAGCTAGCCCCTCCCTACCTTACTAACAAATTCACTCTGAAATCTTCCCCTAGAACTACGAGATCTTCCAATACCCTATGTCTCACAGTACCTAGATTTACCTCTAAAAGAGCCGGAGGTTCGACCTTCACTGTCCTCGCCTCCCAACTCTGGAACACCCTGCCACTGAATATTAAGTCATCCAAATCCTTCCAATCGTTCAGGAAGCTTGCCATTGGGTGGCTTCTGACAAAAAGTCCACCTTCAAGTTAGACATCCGCTATAAATTGTACATATTGCACATGTCTCACTTCTGTCATTATTGCTATTACCTCTACTGTCTGTATATTCTGTATATATATATATATATATATATATATATATATATATATATATACATGTATATTTGTTGATCTACTACTACTACTGATTATTACCATGTACTGTACTAAGCGCCCTTATACTCCCGGGTCCGGAGCGCTATAGAAATATATAATAAACAAACAGACTAGCAAATATCTGTTTAGAAGGAGCAGTGATTACCAGCTCTGCTGAGGGACTGTAGGGACATATTGAATCAAGTATGGCACAGGGTTGGATGGACTGGTTTGCTCCCGATTAACGGCAAATGAGCGTTCTCAAAGGGAAGGGGGGGATTTTCGCAGGGAGGTGGGTCATTTAGCAGGTTCGGGGGTTAACTGGCCGATGGGAGGTAATTATGGAGGATTGTATGGGATCCAGTGTTGGTCATGTGAAAGAATCGGACACGTGGCACTAGGTTGTTGGAGTAGGCCACAGTATTTTAACGTAGGTGACCGTAAATGCAAACCCTGGCCATGCCATATGCCACAGGTTTTGTGCAATTGCTGCAGGTATGGGTTGAACAGGACCCAGCATCTGGGGCTAGACAGACCTATACGTTTCAGCCAACCGTGCCAGTGCAAGCATGGGAGAAGAATTCTTTACCCCAAGAACGGTCACTCGCTACACTGGAGCAAGTGTTTTTGGAAGGAATCTTTTCCCCCTCCCAGGTGGTAACATGTATAAGGATTAGGATAGCCCCCCTTGAAACACTTGTGTATAGGCGCGTTATAAATGCCATATCATATCACAGGTATCTCTGATGTGTCCGGTCCTGTCTGTTACTGCCGATCGGAAGAGGAATACCGGATAGGTGTAAAGGTAGGCGATCAAACATTTTCATTCATGGTCTATACAGGGGCTACAAAATCTTGCATAGGTACACAAAATGTATCTGCTCCCTTGTTGTACGGTACAGATACCCCGGCAAATCTCTTGGGTAGGAATCTCCTCAGTAAGCTCAATATGACGATCACCTTTGAAGAGAAAGGTATAGTATGTTCGACTCCAGGTTTGTATCCATTGAGAGAAGCAGTGCTTTTGCGTGAGTGTTACTACAATGACAACGCGACAAGGGGGGGGTTCCTGTACATTCAGCTTTGTACCTTTATGGATTAATGGTTGTGTTAAGTTGGGTCCCGGGGATGAGAGATTGGACATGGCGGATACAGATGAATTTTAGTTTCGGCATGCAGAATCACAGGAGGTAACGGCAGTCACCATTATCGCGATTCTTCTGGTCATTAAGAAGGTCAGGGTGGTTCTCTCAAGAACTGATGAGGAAGGCGGAGAGTGGCGCACAGTCTTGTGCATCGATCTAACCTTATCACTAAGGGGCGTGTCCTGCGAACAATTGTTCGAGGATGTTGAAGACACAGGAGAGATGGGTTTTGAGATTGGCGTGCCTTACCAGTTAGCGGTAGAGCACAGGGAAGTACTACAGACCATGCTCATCGTTACAAACACATCCCCATATTGGAAGGAGGATTTGAAGAAGCTGCCAGACTTCCTGTGGACCAGCAATCCTCGTAATGAAGGGCTCTTAAGGAATGTTGGAGCAGTGCAGATAAAATTGAAACCTGTTGCGATATTGCCACGTGTGGGACAGCGCCTCATGTCTAGGGGATAGCACCTCATGTCTAGGGAGGCTGACGAAGGTATTTGTGACCATTATGGTTTTGTTGAAGCAAGGCATAATGCAAGCTTCCATGTCCCCATGCAACACGGCCATCTATCCTGTGAAGGAAGAGTAGAAGTCCAGTGTGCGGATGGTTCAGGATTTGCGCTTTCTGAATTTCATTGCTGAGGCAGAGTTTCTGGTGGTACCAAATCCTGCTACCATTCTGTGTAACAGAGGAACTTATTTAGGGATATCAACTTTTGGACCTCTGCGCTCTATCTATTATTCAAAATCTCATAGGAGTGTTGCATGCGTGTGAAGGCAGGGACGAAGACATGAGTTCCTCTATTCCATAAATTGAAAAGTATTATGGCATTGTCTCACACATATGCTCGCGCCACAAAAATCTGGAATAGGGAAAGAATATAGTTGTAGTCTGCTCAAAGTTTTATTTGAGTAGTAATTTTATGATTCAAATGGCCCCTCTTGATAACACGTATTTCGGCATGTGCTCTGCCTTTCAAATCAGGGCAATATCTAAACAAACATAAAATTAACAAAGTAATCCAAAACAAAGTGACGCCTACGACAAGAAGAAGCCAAGTTAATATGCAAATTGAGAACAGTGGAAAGAAGACTCAATTCAGACGGTGAAATGTCATCCTTCTTGTAGAATCAGAAGTCTTTAAATCAAATTCAATTTATCCGAGGATGCAGCTACATATTCAGACTACATGGAGTTTTTTTGAGACTATGTGTAATGGAAATGACAGGAAATATTTTAAAGAGTGTTAACCAATGTTTTCTTAAGGTTAAGATGTCTTCAATAATGTCAAGAACCTATTAACAGCTCAGGCTACACTGGCAAAATTTTAGCTCTTCAACAGACAAATGATTATTTTCAGCTAAAGTAACCAGTTCACTTTATGTATTCTATGCAAAGATGCAATGACATCCAATATGATTAGCAAAAATAGGTGCATCGCTGAGATACGCCCGCTAGAAGCAGACAGTATTTCAAACAAATTAATAAATAATCTTAGCTAAAGTAATTAGGCCATTCTATATACAATGTTTTTATCCCATGTAATTTTCAAAATGCTAGAGTCGCTAAGAGAAGACTGCTATGGGTAACAGACTACTATTTAACATGAGTAAATAGGAGCTGATCCCAAAACATGGCGGCCAGTGTAGAAGGAATAGAAGGACAACAGTGGTTGCCACAGTGACTTATATCAACAAAGAATTAGGCTGGCTTCCTGAAAGAACACGAGACCGATCCAACGTGAGGGGCATAGGACTTTGCAGGTAAGCCCTGGTTCATGGACAGACCCCTTACGCGTCTCAACCTATTATAAACAGATGCGTCTCTGGATTTGTTGAATGAGAGCACTCGGATCTAAGTTTGATGCATGTTTAATATATGCTTGTAAACGGTTGGTAGAAAGGTTACCGCCGAGGTTTTTCAAAACCTGTGCACCAATAATGTAAATGGAAGACCACCGGCATTTGAATGGTACACCTGTCAACTAAAGGGAAGCGCTCATATATAAACACTATGAGTGACCAATACACGCATGTAAATGATTCAAAAAAGGAAAAACAATTTGCCTACGAGTTTGCTTTTTTTAAACAAGTAAGCGAAAAATGCAAATGGAAGACTAACGTTAGTATAATGGCATATCGGATAATTGACGCGAAGAATCGCATACCGATTTGTGAAAGGTATAGACTCTACGAAAGGGGTAATTGTTAGGCTTCCATGTGCGCGCGCACTTTTAAAGTAATATCGGGCCTAATGGCAATAGATAAACAAAGCGGATAACCAAAGTATAGACAGCTTTCCAAGCATTATACTAAAGAGATTAAGGAATTAAACAAACGGGCTAGTTAAGTGTAACATTATTACACCACATGAAGGCAATGTTGTCAATTAACAATAATTATGGCTATGGTTATACCTAGGAGGGATTTAACCCAAGACGCAGATGGTTTCAACTCCAACACTAGAGGATATTTTGAGTCTCAACTGGGAAAGAGGTGGTATTCCACCAATTAAACTTCTCTGTAGAATACCTACATATAAAATACTTTTTATTGGATTGGCCACCAGGGGGCGCACGGATGAGCTTCCTCACTGAGTAAGCTCCAACGCCGAGGTCTGTGTTGTGGCCCCTCCCCCCCACTTCACGACCCCTCCCCCCCAAGTTGAAGAATGAGTGACATAAGCATAAGGGTCCCCCCCACCCACCAGCCAGGAAATAATTTGGAGAAAATCGGAGTTGCCTTTACAGAGAACAACAAAGGAACCAGCCCTTGCTAACCTCGCCACAGAGGCGAAAGTGAAACTGCTCCAGACACGCGACGGAACTTCAAGTGAGCCGACTGGACTCGAGGCCCCCCGATCAGGACGGGCCTGCAAGGGGCATACACACCGGACCCCACTCGCTGCATGCCACAGGTAACTGAACCTGTATGCTCACCCCTGTCTCCCCCAATAAGAGGCAACGGACCACAACCAATGGCCGCGGAGCACCATACAGCGCACCCACCCTCGGCACTGCCTCTCGCGCGGCCTGCCACGGACCCTTCACAATTGGAGCCCCCACCCAACAAGGAAACACATTGGACCGGAGCCTTACGGCTACAGAGCGGTGACACGGAGAGACCCCAGAGCCTCTGACCGTACACCTAGACACTCTGTGCGGCCCGGCTGGCTCCCGCTTCTGGGCCCCCCATCACAATGAAAGCAGCCCCCCGGAACGCCCGATCCATGGAGTGCTGATGCCCCCACAGCTGGCACCCGACAGAACACAGCAGAAACAGCACTCGACCCACTGAACACCCTGCTTGCAGACACTGCAGTGGGATTGGTGCAGAGCAAGCCTCTGCAGAGATTTGTGAAGGTGGGTGGCGCCTGACCCCTCTGAAGCACACACGCGGATTGAACTGCGCCACGGGATGAATTACCTCATATAGGTATTATCTCGGGTAACATATGCGCACAAACCAACGAAGCAGACAGAACTGCCCAGGCACATCCTCTACCGTAGGATACACAGTGACCCTCCAACTGCAGGAACAGCCCCCCATACGTTCACCCAGCGCAAGTGGAAACACTTACCTACCAGCAGCCCCGGAGAGCGAAGCAGCTGCTGGCAGCCTCGGACTGAACAACTCTGTGACACGGGACATTGATCATATACCCGGGGTACGGATAGGCACGCATCCGCACGAATGGCACGGTCCCTCCAACCAGCACGGAGGAAGGCCCAAACTCTCAAGGAGAGAACCGAACGTTGAGGAGCCTCAACAGCTGACAGGCCCCCGTGGGATCCAGAAACGCATTGGCTCCACTGATGCATACGAGGAACACCCCCGCAGAGGAAGCATGGGAGATATAGAACAGGGAAGGGCTTACACTCACCAGTCCGTGGCAGAGACACTGGGACTGTGTCATTCCAGCATCCCGGAACGGACGCTTAAGAGCTGCTCCCACAGCGCTACCCTCCATACAGAACCCTAAAACATACCCATAATCACTGGAACCACACTGGGTCCACTCGTGATCAAGGTCTCATTGGAGGAGCACTCAACTGAATAAAACTGCTGAGTATGAGAAAGAGAACGCGACATACACCCAAGACAAAAAGTGAGAGGAGAGCAGACGTTAGGTACCAGAACCAAGAATCACAGACCATTTTGTTTTTGAACTCAGTGACCAAGTACTCATCCGGCACAATCTCCACGACCAGGCCATAGGCCGAGAGATAGAGGAAGATGCCCAAGTGCGACCCAACTCGGCGAACACTGCGAACCATAGATACCCCCACTGAATGACCCCAGCACCTCAGATCTCAAACTTGCAACACTCGGAGCCCTGAAGAGGCAGCCAAAGAGAACACCTAGAGTGTATGAACGTACAACAGAAGCTCGCCATCTACGCATACGCTCCATCAGCTCACTACTCCGCTACCGCCAGAATGACAACCACGGCAAGCGCGAATGTAGAAACTGCCGCCACGAAAGGGAACATAGCTGCCTTACTGACAGAGATAAAGAACATGGGGGCCAATATAGGTGGGAAAATTGACAAGCCTAGACAACATTGAAGACAGACTAGGAGTGGAGAACAATCAAGCCTCGATAGTCACTCTAGAGACACAGCTGGAACACAGAATAACAGACTTGGAACAGAGAGAAGGGGAGTTCAAACTTAAAATGGACGATTTGGAAAATCGCGAAAGGAGAAACAATTTACGCTTTTTTGGAATCCCAGAACAAGAAGGGGAAACGAAAGAGGACCTTAAAAGAACGCTTCACGACATCATATCGATCTCTCTCCGCGGCAGGGGCCTCCCTCTGGAACAGCCTTCCTGCCTCCCTGAAACTTGAGAAGAACCATCTCCGGTTCCGGAAGCACCTCAAAACCTTCCTCTTCACTTCTGCTTTCTCTCTCCCTCTCCCCTGCTAAATTCTTCACCTAAACTGCACTGATTCTGCAACTGGGCCACTCTCACTGACCTCGGTCCTGGGCCCAGTCACTCTTCACTTGCACTGCCTCCCTGGCAACCCCTGCACTGCGGGACTGTCTCTGTATCCCTACAGCCCCCCCCCCCCCCAGCACTTGTCTGCACTTACCTTGCACTTGCCACCAGCTGGCCCTATTTATTTATTTTTATTTCTATTCTACTTATTTGTACTGCACTCTCCCACCACCCCCCCTTCCCCTTGCACTTTTTCCCTTCCCCCTACCCTTGCACTTGCGCGGTCTGAATGACACCTGGCCTAGTAGGATCGTTGTCTGTCTTCCCCTTGTTCCCCCCTCCCTGCCTCGTCGCGCCTTGAAACACTTGTGTATAGGCGCGTTACAAATGCCATATCATATCATATCATAAAGCTGCTATTTGCAGACGAAGCCATTGATGAACTCAAAATGGAACAAATCCACCCAGCCGGTGGCCCCCCCCGGAGGCCTAAGATCAGTCCCCGCCCGGTTTCACCGGTACCAAGACAGGGTGTTGGAGAAAGCGAGGAGTGGGGGCGCGATCACCCTAGAGGGAGCACAAATAACGATATATCAAGACCTGTCCTCCCTGACGCTAGCTCTCAGGAGATTGTGTGGACCCCTCACGAAATGGTTGAAGGAACGGGACACTCACTATAGATGGGAATACCCTTTCTCCCTCTCCTTTGAATATGAAGGTACAAAGATCAGGCTGAGTTCAGAGAAAGAGATCAAAGCGTGTATATCGGAATTGGTGGGCCCACAAGGGCATAAAGAAGATCGAGATGACCCAACAAAGGATGAAAGAGAATGGCGCATTTAAGTCCGGAAGAGAAGAAGGGTGAAAGGCTCGAGGAAATTTCAAAGGGGCAATATTTCCCCTGAGGGGGACAAATAGATCCCGATAGACATGATATAATTAACCTAAATGTCAAGGTATGATAACTGGCTGTTAGATTAACATTGAGACTGATGCTTAACTTTGAGTTATATGTTAAGTGCAAGGGGAGGGTAGTGGGGGCTCATTCTTTATATTGATTTTATTATTGCAAGGGACCGTGAGGTCTCCGCTGGTGGTTCGATGCCGGGCCAGTGCTTTCAACTGGGCTCGATCGGACGCCATCAAATGGGGCTAGAGAAGGCAGGAGGGAGGAGGGAGACGGGGCATGGGGCAAGACTAAGGGAAGGGCAGGGAGACATCTTTAGAAACTGAAAAAGAGAGAAATGTTATGTGGTCAATTGAACGGAAGGCATGTTGATGGTTGCGGTTAAACATTATGTACACTGAGACTCCATAATTTTGATGACCGCTGAATCTCACAGAAGGGGCTCCATAAGGATGGGAACACTTAACGTTAAAGGTCTCAATTCACCGACCAAGAGATCCCTTGTGTCCATAGAATTCCGTAGAGCAAAAATTGATATCCTTCTCTTACAAGAGACCAAATATATGAAGGGTGATGAAAGGCCAGTACTAGGGAAATGAAGCGGAATAGAATTTTGGGGCTCTGGCCCGCTGAGAAAAGGCGGGGTTGGAATCCTTTTTTTTTTTTTTTTTTTTTAAACAATTTTTATTATTTTAAAACACACCAAACATTACAAAACTTGGGACATCCATTTACAGTTCAGCATTGTGATGTTACAGCTGTATTGTTAAGTCCCGCTCCCTCCCACCCACCCCCAACTTGAGCCAATTTGTTCCTGCCATCAGCCTGTGACCTCTCGGGCGGGTTCGCCGCCTCGTCATCTGTCTCAGCGTCACTTTGGTCGGACTGAGGCGTGCCTTTCATAGTGGCCACTAACTGTCTCAATTCAATTAGGGGTCCTACCTCCTTCTCCCCTCCTCTACATACCACGTCAAACCAGACTGTCGTTTATGCTTCTGCCCATTTCAGGAGGTCAGCCCACCACAGCGGGGTTGGAATCCTTATCAGGAAGGGAACAGACTTTCAGGTCACCAAAACTTGGTCGGACATAGAAGGCCGAGCTTTATTGGTAACAGGATCCATCGGAAACGTGAACCTGACGTTTGCCACGATTTATTCCCCCAACGAATGCCAAGCTAGATTCTGTCTAAAACAATTCCCAAAATGATGCTCGAGTCCACTGGTCATGTTATGATAGGCGGTGACTTCAACATGTGGGCAGACCCCACGTTGGTTTGAAAAACTGGTAATCCAGAAACGAGAGATAGAACTAGAGGAAAATATACTGAGTTTACGGACATGATGGATGTGTATGGGATGAATGATGTGTGGAGATGCATGCACCCCAACGAAAGAGGCTACACCTTCTCAGCCCCGCACAACACCCTTACTCGTATTGATTATATGTACTTCTCAAAAGATTTATATAACACAACAACGCACACAGAGATCACTCCAATCACATGGTCGGATCACGATATGGTGATCGCCGACACACAGTGGGAGCACCTACCAGCAAAAGGCGGGAAATGGAGATGTAACAAAGCCTTGTGGAAAGACCCCGTTTTAAAGGCAGAGATGGAAACGGAGATCACTGAATACTGTAGGTTGAATAACACCAGGGAAGTCTCTCAACAGGGGGTCTGGAATGCAGGAAAGGCAACCTGGAGAGGGGTCCTCATAAGGGTGGGAGCCCGTAAGAAAAGAGAGAGCCCTGATTGAAAATATAATCTGGGAAGAGGTCTGTCAGCTGGATAAGGAAGCTAAGGAGGGTGACGAGCTAGATCCCATCAAACTTAGTGAGGCAAAAGAAGAGGGAGGAACTTCGCCTCCTAGAGCACGATCAGACTGTACACAAACTCCACCTACTGAAACAAAAATTCTACGGAAAAAAAGGGGATAAAGCAGACGCACTGCTAGAGGCTAGGTTAAGGGAACAGCAAGCAGAACGCAGGGTGCAAGAGATAACAGATGGGGGGCCTAGCTCGGAGACAAGTAAAACCTCCATCCCTGAAGTATTCGCGGACTTCTACGAAACACTGTATACCCCAGAGACGAACCCAGATCTGACTGGCATAGAGACTTATCTAGCCGCCACCAACATGCCCAAAGTAACATACACTGAATCAGCCTATTTAGAAACCCCCATACCATGGGAATAGATACAGAACGCGATAAAAAGGTTGACCCTAGGCAAATCCCCTGGAGAAGACGGATACACGGCCAGATTCTACAAATCCTTTAGTACCCATCTCATACCACTTCTGATCGAACTATTCAACGAGATCCTAGAAACAGGGAAACCCCCAGAATCTTTTGTCAGAGCTCTCATAACAGTGATTCCAAAAGAGAGGGGAGAGACCCCAGAAGATGTGGATCGTATTGTATCGTCCCATATCCCTGCTTAACATAGACGCAAAAATCTATAAAAGAGTATTAGCCTCTAGATTTGAGACACTTATGCCCCATCTTATCCATCCTGACCAAGTGGGCTTCATTCTTGGACGGCAAGGAGCTGACACCATGCGCAAGACCTTGCACCTGGTCCACCCCTCCCAAGATATGAACAATGACCCTGCCCTGCTTTCCATTAATGCAGGGTAGAATCGGACTTCCTGACAGGAGTTTTATGCAAGGTTGGGATAGGGCCTAAATTCAGAAGAGGGATTCGGGCAGTTTACACGGCACCCAAAGCTTCAGTATTTGTGAACGGGAATACTCTAGGTGGTTTGAACTAAAACGGGGTACTAGGCAGGGACGCCCCCTCTCAGCTATCCTCTTTGCCTTCTCACTGGAGCCTGTTGTAGTCCCTGGATCCAGCGCAGAAGTAGCACAAACTCCTTCCTCCCATTAGCAGTTTTGGCGCCTGGGACTTAAAGCACACAGGGCACCACAACCACCATGGGGAAAGAGGGTTAGGGTCCTCGGATTAGATGGGTACGGGGGTTGTAGGATCAACGGGTAGAGGTTAAGGTAGAAGTTAGGGATAGGTAGGGGACTTGGGGATAAACATGCTCCTGATCTCTTGAAGGTGCTTGGTTGTTATGCTTAACACCTTTTGAAGAACACTGTCATACAAACACTCCACACTCTCTCAAAGGGCCACGCTCAGTTGGCTGCACTGAGTTAAAGTGGATGCTTAGCTTCTTGACACTGATTCAACAGCTGGCACCCTTCATAGCCTGCTTCGGCTATATCACCATAGAATGACACTTACTTCAGTGTCACACAGAGTAACATAGATTCACCTTACAGTACTTTCTGTTGTACCACAATCTAGAACCCTCTACACATTGGGTACAGGTGCAGGCTCGAACCCCCACTTACACTGCATATCATGTGATAACAAGTATGAACAAATGTGCTCCAACGTTGGTTTTGTACTGGTCCCAATACCAGGCTGTCAATAACACAACACAGATTCAAATCCAAATAAACTGTAAAAGACTTGTCTTCGGTGCTTGTCTGAAGTCCGGTTTTTCAGCGGCCCCAGCAGTGCCTTGGAAATCGTGAGTTGCGTCTGCCAAACGAAAAAGTATTAGTATACGGTTTGCAAGTATGCGATGTTCACCAATGCTTGACTCCCACACAATTCTTCATGCGATTAGTAACGTGCGCCTGATGCCAAAATGCACCCTAGGGCTCCTTTAGTAATTGGGTGCCTCCCGGGTGTCAATCCCCCCTCCCTTGCCGTCATGCAGTTAGTAGTTCAGGGATTATGAAGCTGGTCTACGCTCCATGCAGAAAATAAGGAGTACTTAGCTTTTGTGCCGCGGGGCCGCGGTGAGGTGATCTGGGCGAGGGATGACCCTGCATAGGAGTTTTGCCTTCTCGGAGCTCTGGAGATTGCGTCCGCCCGTGGGGAAGTCGAGCGCGAACAGAGTTTTGTTTTCTGCGCATGCGCGATCCCGTTTCGCGCATGCGCGGAAGCTGGGGTGTTTTCCATGTGGGGCTGCAGGCCCCGTGTGCTTGTTTCTGTTTGTGCTGCTCCCGGAGGCTGCTGGGAATTGTAGTTTTGGAGCCATTTCTCGCTCTTGATGCTGTTTTAGTCCAGCAGATGCCATTCTTCCCCATCTGAGAGTTCTACGAGTGGGACAGAGATGGCATCTGCTGGATGAATAAGTTCCCACACTGGTGGCTGCCACACTAGGCCCTTGCTGGACTCTGACAGAGCCATTGGCACAGAAGATGACAGATGATATCCAAGTGGAGGGAATGCAACTAGGCCAGATTGAATATAAAGTGGCACTGTACGCCGATGACATACTCTTGCATGTAGCCAATCCGAAAACGTCCATCCCTAGAGCCATGCTCCTCCTTGAGGAATACGGCCGATTATCAGGGTTCAAAGTCAACAGAACCAAGTCAATTCTGTTGCCCCTACAAGGGTCCGCAGAGATAAATGAAGACAAATATTCCCTCCTTGGTCTAACGATTGAACACAACACATCACAATATTTGGGGATACGAATCACAAAATAAATAGGAAGCCTATATGAAGCCAATTTCCCAAAACTCCTTGAAAATGTCCACGTGGACCTGGCTAGATGGGACAAATTGACAATATCCTGGCTTGGACGCCTCAACGCAATAAAAATGGTCTGTCTCACACAGTTTCTGTACCCCTTCCAAATGCTCCCCATTAAGATACCAGGACACTTCTTCCTAGAGGTCAAGAGAGCAATTGTAAAATTCCTCTGCCAAGGGAAAAAAACTATAATTGCATGACACCCTGACATTACCTAAGGACAGGGGCGGGGTGGGCCTCCCAGATCTCAAGAAGTATTACGAAGCAGCCCAATTACGGGTGCTCATTCCCCACCTGCGTAATCAGAAAGAGCCACAGTGGATTGAAATGGACAATTAATACCTCTCCCTGGCCATGGTCTCGGAGTGGCTGTGGGCTCCATGGAGGGGAGTACTGAACAGATCGAAGGCACACCCAATCATAGAAACAATATGGGAAATATGGAGGGAAGGCAAGGAGATGAGGAAAGTTACCACATGGCCATCATCGCTGAGCCACTTATGGTCCCCAGGAATCCCCATATCCCCAATGTAGAGAGATTTCAGACCTGGTACGAAGCGGGACTGGAAAGAGTAGGCCAACTTTTAAAATGAGACTCCTTCATCACACTCCCAGAGCTAGTAGAGGCCCAGGGATAGGGGTACTGTCCACACTCCAATTCCTACAGATTAAGGACATTTTGACAAAACCAAAGTGGAAGCATAAATTGAGCAGAGAACTTACCCCTTTTGAAATATTACTGGACCCTATAACAGAAATGAAGGGATTGATGTTGGCTATGTACAAAACACTGATAGAGACAGGTAGAGGAACTACGGAACATCTCAGAGCAAGATGGGAGAAAGACTTAGGGAAAGATATTGTTCAAGATACATGGGGGAAAATGTGCAGAGCGGCGCCCAGAACATATGTACCCTGTCAATATAAATTACATGCTATCAAACTCTTACACCAGTGGCAGTATGACCCATATAGACTCTCCAAATTGTACCAGTTTGCCAGAAGAAACGGGAGCGGGAAAAGTTATAAGATTTTCTACACTGCAAACGAAAAGGTAGATCAAGCCGATGTTAAACAAAGATATTAGAATATTGAAATTCATATTTTACTGTATAACCAAATGCATATGTATGTTTACTTTTGTCTCTCCCCTTTGTGGGACCTGTTTGCTATGAAAATTCAATAAAACCAAATAAAAAAAATAAAAAACATTTTTATTAGGACAATCAAGACCACATATACAATAGCCTATAGAAATGTATCTTGAATTATAACCAAAAAATGTAAACTAGTAAAATAACTTGCTTTTGAATATCAAATATGACTCTGAGTTTAAGCTCAAGCAATTACAAGAAATATGTGCATTGTTTAAACAAATGTTGCTTTCACCAAAAATCAGGAAACTAATAGTTATTTTTTCATATGTGTCTCCAAATGCTTTTTTTCCTCCTAACAACCCTACCTATTCCACCCTGACCCCATCCCGCATCTCTGTGTTCAAATCTATAATTTGGGAAACAATGTATCATATGACTGCCTATCTTATGGTATGGATTTTTTTTTCTTTCCTAAAAATGGAACAAATTGTTGGACAAATACCGATCGGTACATAACATGGTATCTTATATAGTGTGGTATATGCAATCACAAAACCTTTGATCTCATATTTGTTTGAATGATGTATTGGAAAATATTTGTATAAACTTTGTTTTGCATTACTTTGTTAATTTTATGTTTTTTTAGATATTGCCCTGATTTGAAAGGCAGAGCAAATGCCGAAACACATGTTATCATTTGAATCCTAAAATGACTACTCAAATAAAACTTTGAGCAGACTACAACTATATTCTTTCCGTATGAAAGATTTTTGTGGCGCGTGCATATGTGTGAGACAATGCCATAATACTAACATCCCTACAGGGTCGATCCACTTTACTGTGATTGATTTTCAAAAATTCATTTTTCTCGGTCCCCTTGTCCCCCGATTCTCAGTACCTCATGGCGTTTACGTATCGTGGTCAGAGATTTGGGCACACAAGGTTGCCCCACGGGTACTGTGAATCTCTGTGGTTTCAATAGGGTGGTTCAGATGGATTTGGGGAATTTAAATGTGTCCAGTACGGAAATCTAGTACATGGAGGAATTATTGGTCTGTAGTACTTCAGAAGAGCAGTGTTGAGGAGATTCAGTAATGCTCGTCACCCTGCTTGCGTAGAAGGGGTACAACTTGGGCAAAGAAAAATTGCAGTACTTTCAGACAAAAGTAGTATATTTGGGCCAAGTAATATCGCCCACAGAACGATAGGTAATGCCTCAGAGAGGCTCCCCAGTTCAGAATACGCCCCAGCAGTCGCAGTGAAACAAATGCAGCAGTACATGGGACTCTGTAACTATTGTAGATCATGGATCTTTGACTACTCTACTTACACAAGGCCCTTAATGCTAGGACTTATGGGAGTGCAGAAGGTGAAAGAGCTGATTGAATGGTCCGAAGAGATGGTGACCTGCTTTCGGGAACTCAAGGCTGCGACCAGCAATGTTGCAGTCTTGGCAACCCTGGGTTATCAAAAGCCATTTGACCTATTCTCGCATTCAGATGGGAAGATGACCGCGGTCCTGGCCCAGAAAACATCACTAGGCCATAAACTACTCTGCTTATTACAGCAGACTCCTATACCCAGTTATGCAAGGCCAGTTACTATGTGAACAATCTCTAGCGGCAGTGGCTTTCGCGATACAAACCTTCTTGACCATCACCATGGGTTGCCCGGTGACGACGTATGTAGAGCACACGGTTTTTGCGATTTTTGGAAAAGTCCAAATCTACTCTGATGACCCAGTCTCTGGATATATGCTGGATGTATACTTCCATATATCCAGTAAGATTGTGTCACCTAGTCAATCCCGCAACATGTGTAGCCGAACCAGAGAAACCTGATGACATTGTCTAAGACTGCGATTTATGAGGGAGAAGAGGAAGCGAGGATAAATGTTAAGGAGGATGCCTTGGAGGGAAGTGAGGTACTCTTTGTCGACTGTTCTTTGACAATTGAGGCCACTGATGAGAGACCTACAGGTGCGGCCATTGTGGGCCTTGTGGATGGGGAATATCCGGTCAGGATGAAGAAATGGTTGTCTCTCATAGAGGCGCTAGAAATTAGTAAGGGAAGGCAGTCACTATTTATTCTGACTATGCACAGGTAACCTCTACAGCACATTCAGCCTTGTCAAGATGGCAGAGAAAGAGGGTTTAGGAGATCTGATGGGACCCCTATACAGCATGTTGTGCTGTACCCAGACTAATTGAAGCATTAACACTGCCCACAGAGCTGCGCATACTAACCATACTGACCCAATAGTGCTTGTAAATGATTCCGTAGACACATCGGCAAATGTCCCGGCAGGTACAGTTGCCAGCCCCATACAATGTGGTCCTTTGTTTCAGATAGTGCAGGAAATAGGAGAAGGAGCTCTGGGCAAAGAGGGAATGTGCCCTCTCTCCCACGGATTTGCTGTCGAGACATGAGCTTATGGGAAAGGTAGTAATGCCTGTAGAGCTGCTTCTTCTTGTGGCTCTAGAGCAACTACACTACCCATCACACACTTCTCGGTGACAAATAGCAGCAGAGCTCCAGGACAAATGGTTTATACCAAACCTCCAAGAACAAGTGAGTACATTTGTAGAGAACTGTATAGTTTATAGGGAATTCAATCCAGGAAACGCCATGAAGACGGTAAGAAGAGTTTCGCCCCAGCGTATAGGGCCTTTTCGGGAGCTCCATATAGATTTTCTAGATATGAAACAAAGATGTAACCATTTTCAATATCTCATTGTGGTTGTTTGCCCATTTTCCTGATGGCTTGAGGTTGGTCCCTGCGTACACCCTGATGCTAAATCTGCAGCACATTTTTTGGTCAGGGAGGTATTTCCACAGTGGGGAATTTGTGAGGTCCTGAAGTCTGAAAATGGGACCCACTTCTTTAAAGCCTTATTTTCGGAAATCTTTTCGCTCTTGAGGATCAAGTACAAGCTGTGTTCACTGTACCACCCTCAGCCCAATCAGATTGTAGAGCATTTAAACATACTTATTAATGCACGGTTATCTAAAATGTGTAGCGATTTAAGTATGAACTAGCTTCACTGCTTAACATTAGCCTTATTTGGTTTGCAAAATCAGCCAGGGAAGGGACACCGCCTTAGTCCTCATGAAACAGTGACAGGGCACAGATTACATACACCATTATTGCCTGCATGCACTGTATGAGATGCACACAAGTCAGCAGCGATTCTTGGTGAGGAGTTTGGGGAATACCTCAGTGCTTTAACCACGAGTGTCGTATCTTTACAGGTTATGTTCTTTCATCAACAGTCAACAAGAGAAAACGTCAAAGAATCTGAAGATCCACATCAGTCACAGTTGCTCCTTGGGGGACCTCATCTACATTCGTTCCTTCATCGGACACTGGAACGAGAAGCGTTTCCATGGGCCGTATCCAGTGATTTTGGTAACTCCGACTACTGCGAAGGTGGAGGGCAACAAGAGATGGATTCATATCGGTGACATGCAAAGGGGTACCGCTGCCACTTCACCAGCACAGGAGCAAAAGCAGGCTCAAAGTTAACTATGCCCTAAGTATTTGCAGTACTTCCAGTGGAGAAGGGGGAGTGAATAGAAACCAGAGACTTTTATTGTAAATGCAAAGAAAAACGTGGACTTAAAAATAATGTTGGGATGTCTGATTTTATGTTTCTATTGCTTTTCTTGTTCTGTCCACGCATGGCAGACAATGTGAACATTTTTGACCTGTCTAGTACTGTAGGCTTTGATGAGAGGTTCTTTGGACCCCAAAGAAGAATTGATTCCAACCTCATGAGAGATTGACAATGAACATTCAGAACCAATAGTGGACCCTAACAATCTGCGGCCCATCACAAATTGTCATTTTCTTTTAAAAAACACTGGACAAATGTTCCACCACTCAACTTCAAGCCTTCATCGAAAGATCTAATATCTTGCATCCTAGGCAGTCTGGTTTTCGTCCCTAGTATGGCACAGAAACGGCACTTTTGGACCTTTAAAGACGCATGTTGAGAATCTCTGATGTAGGTCTGTGAGAGGACCGAACAGCGTGCTGCTGCAAACGCCAGGCAACTTGCGGAGGGGTCCGAACAGGCAGACCGGGAGCCTGCTGCACCAAATGCAGCTATTACACTGCCAGACTTTCCCACACAACGTTTATAGTAAAGCAGTCATCAACGCGTTCCACAACGGGCAGACACACACCAGCACCCACGGATCGCTGGAAAGAACGGCTGCTTTAGCGGACAGTGGACACCAGCCCACGCACTCACACACCAAAGATACTGGGGCCTCAGAACCCACCCAACCCGCTACCACCACTGCACTGAATGAAGACCCGGACGAATAACAGGTTGCCTTACTTGCGCCAGTATTTGAGCGTTACCAAAGTGGGGAGTCCTTTCCAGCTCTCATACACATACCATGTGTTCCCGAGTCACTGCGCTCCCTGTGGTTCTGTGCTCCACGTTCCTTGCCGACAACACGTGGGGAGGCATCATGGCAACCTTCAGCCGGGGAAGCAGGGGCGGGACTTGGGAGGGAAGAAATAGACTATCTGACAATGTTGGTTCTGATTGGCTGGGAGCCCTCCAGCCCCCATACGAGGCGGAAAGAGAAGGACTGAGTGGTGTTTGTTCTTTTTCACAGCAGCCGGGCTACGGGGAGGAGGGGGAGAACAGCAACGGAGCCCATCTTGGCGTACAAGGACTAATCTCCAGCCAGCTTCTGAGCACCCTTATTTAAGGAGACCCAAGAAGAAGGCTTCTCAAAAAGACTGAATCAAGTCCACGGGTTCTGTGCAAAGAACTCCTTTTATTTTGCTTGCTGATGTTAATAAAGAGAGCAATTTCTGTTCAGGCAACTGCAGTCCTCCTCTCATCATTAAAAAATTTGGTGGCAGCAGTGGGATAAGGCAGCACGCCGTGGAAGGAATCATCAAGGCACTAGCTGAAGGACAGCAACAGCTCCAGCAGCTGATACAGGTCCAAAGCCATCAGGCTCAAACAGACCTTGCAACAAGCCATGCAGGTCACCAGCAATGACGCTTTGAAGCAGGTTACTGAGGCTATGGTAACCACCCGAGGGCAACCCATTGCTCCTACTTCCGTTTTACAAAGGTTTCAACCTGGCAAAGATCAGTTACTTTTTCATTAACTTTGAGTGTGTTGCACGCAACGCCCAATGGCCGGTCGAAAAGTGGGGTAATTTCATCGACCCTTTGTTGACTGGTTCCATGCAAGGAGCATACCAAGCCACCATCCCAGTGGGCGATACCTCATATGCGGACATAAAAAGAACCATTCTTGAGCGAATGGGTATGGATGATTAAGCATACAGAATCAGACTTGGAGACACCAAGTTACGGGTGGGAGAAACCTCAAGGCAACTCTATTATCGGATCCAAGATCTGACAGACAAATGGCGAAAACCCTTGAATAGCAGTATACCAGAAATAATGGACAAAATAAAGCTTGAACAATTTATAGACGCCCTTCCGGCTTCCATGCAACGCTGGGTACGCCCGCATCACAGGCCGTCATTGGCTGAAGCTATTGCTATAGCTTCTGCTTTCCAGAAAGCGGGTACCGCCAGAACCGCTCTGGTGGAGATGCCAAAACTGGGAGTTGTACGAAGCCAGACAACAGCTGAACAAAAAACACCTTGTGCTGAACCCAGAGGAATACCTTGGCCCAACGTAAGCCACCAACCGCATTGCTTTGACTGTGGAGAGTGGTGCCATATCGCAAAGGTTCTTTCCAAGAAAACCCAAACCTGGGCCAATGGAGATCGGTTATGTACAAGGATGAGAATACCAGAGAAGCATATTTGGTGGAGGTCCGGGTCAACGGAACGCCAAGGCAAGGCCTCCTGGACAGCGGGAGCGAACAGACAGCCATCAGACCAGAAGTAAGTGGGGCTGGGAGGTGGGGGAGCCTCTAATGCTGTTAAATGTGTCCATGGGGACACTAAGCCATATCCTTCAAAACAAGTAACAATGTAAGTCAAGGGTGTCGGTTCTAAAATGCGGGTTGCCATAATGCCTCAATTACTGGCTCCGGTTCTGTTAGGGACTGACCTTCCCACTTTCCAAGATTGCGTGAAGGACGCAGAATGGCTCTGAAGTGGGCCCTTCTCACAAGTTGAAGTAACCACACCCATTCAGAAGCCCCAGAGAAAAAGCAGAAGGGAGGTGAGGAAAGCAAAAAGGGATTGGGCAGAAAGTAACAAATTCAGTGGTTTCATAGACTGGTTACCGGAGAATAAGAAGCCTACTTTCAGGAGTGAAACACTAACAGACCCCACTCTAAAGGGAGCCAGGGAACAGGCATATACCAATCCAGATAGAGGTACAGAGTACCCTTGGTTCAAGCAACACAGGGGGCTCCTCTAACGGGTAACAGAACAGGCCAAGCAAGTAAAAGAACTATTGGTTCCTTTAGGATTCTGCCACACCGTCCTCAAGTTGGCCCATGACGAGTCTACAGGGGGGGGGGGGGTAATCTAGCCCGAGAGAAGACTCAAGACAAGCTTTTGAAGAGGTTCTACTGGCCAGGGGTATACAGGGATCTGATGAAGTATTGTGAGGAATGTCCAGTGTGTCAAAAAAACCAACCCAAGGATACCCCTCTGTGCTTGCTTGTACCCCATGCCCCTCATCAGGGAGCTGCTTCACAGAATTGGAATGGATGTGGTGGGGCCCCTACAACGCAACAGCCATGGGCACCTACTGGTCCACCACAACAAGGAGGTACCCCTTGTCATGGTGGACTACACAACCAGGTATCACGAGGCCTTCCCAATGAGGGATCAGTGCTACCCAGGTTTGCAACCAGCTGGTACCATACTTCGTCAGAGTGGGTCTGCCAGCAGAGAGAGTAACTGATCAAGGGAGGAACTTTGTGTCTGTCATGTGAAGGGTCTGCCAACAACTGCGGATCAAGCAGATCCGAAGTCCGTCTATCACCCTCAGATGGATGGCCTAGCTGAATGCTCCAATAAGGCGATAAAGCAAGGTTACGGGACCAACTGGGGCAAACTGGGACCGAGCAGTCCTGTGGATACTCATGGTATTGAGAGACACTCCACATTCCTCCACGGGTTTCTCCCCGTTCAAACTGCTGTTCGAACACAAGCACAGAACAGTGCTCGACATAGCCTGAAGTGAATGGGAGGACCAAGAAGAAGAAACGCACCCAACGGAATATGTCATGGAATTCAGATATCACCTTACAAAGTTGAGGGAGTTGGCCCAGGAAAACCTAGGCAGGTCCCAGGCCGCCTAAGAAAAATATGACATTCGAAATGCCAGGGTTCGTACCTTCCAGGTGGGGGACAAGGTCTTGGTTCTGTTACCTACCACCCACAATAAAATGTTAGCACAATGGAGAGGACCGTATAAAATATCTGCTGTGCTGAGGCCGGTGAACTATTTGGTGGAACAGCCAGATAGAAAAGAGAAAAAAAGAACTACCATGTCAATCTCTTAAAGGCGTGGAAGGAACCCAGTGAGCCATCTTCAAGAATGAATGCCACCATACAAGAGGAACCTGGTCCAGGGAAGGATCTGACTGCCCTGCAGGATGTACAGTGGGTAACAGCTCAGTGACGTTGAAAAAGAGGAGCTTAAAACATACCTAAAACCGCTAAATCACGTATTTTCGTATTATCCAGGACGAACCTCCTTAATCGAGCATTCTATAGAAACACTGCCCAATCAGTCCGTAAGAGTACGTCCTTATCGGCTCCTTGAAACCAAATGAGTCGCAGTTCAGGAAGAAGTGGAAGAGATGCTACGACTGGGTGTTATCGAGTCCTCGACTATCGTTCTCATGTCAAAGCCAGATGGGTCCATCAAGTTTTGCATGGACTTCCGGCGATTAAGTTCAATATCTACATACCAAGCATACACTATGCCTCGTATCAATGAGCTTCTGGAAAGGCTGGGTGCTGCGCAGTACCTCAGTACCATCGATCTTACCAAGGGGGACTGGCAAATACCCCTACGAAAGGAAGACAAAATCAAAATGGGCTTTTCCACCCCATCCGGACTGTATCAGTTTACAGTTTTGCCATTAGTCCTACACCGAGCCCCAGATACCTTTCAGTCACTCATAAATATGGTGTTGGCACCCCACGAGTCATACAGTTCTGCTTATCTAGATGACATCATAGTATTGAGCAGTAGCTGGAGTGAACATCTCGAACATCTTAGAAAGGTGGTGACAGCACTCGAGAAGGCCGAGCTGAGAATCAATCCAAAAAACAACCCTAGGAGCAACACAAACCTGATACTTGGGTTATCTGGCAAGAGGTGGCGTTATCAGACCCCAACTTGATAAGGTGGAAGTAATCTACCCATCCCAGGAAACAGAAAACAGGTCTGAGCCCTTTCAGGCTTTGTAAGCTATTACAGATGTTTTGTACCGTTGTTCTCTTCGGCTGCATCTCCCTTAACAGACGCCCTCAAATCCACATACAAGGGTGACGTTCTCGTGGCTGAAGATGCCGTTCAGGCGTTCCACAAACTGAAGAAGTTCATATCGGCCCTTCCCGTCTTGCGCTGTCCAAACTTTAAGGAACAGTTCTTCCTTCAAACCGACGCTTCGGGTACTGGTTTAGGGGCAGTACTTTCACAAGGAGTCGGGGAGGACTCGTATCCTGTGGCTTTCACCAGCTGCAAACGTTTGCCTCATGAGGGGGCATACTCGACAATAGAAAGAGTGCCTCGCCATAAAATGAGCCGTAGAAACCCTCAAATACTACCTGTTGGGTAGATCCTTCACGGTCTTCACCGACCAACGTGTACTGCGAGGGTTCCTCACCCTATGGCCTTTCGAAGGTTCCTCACCCTACAGGCGTACAAACACACAGGCCGGGAGCCTGCTGCACCAAACGCAATGCAGCTACCTGCAGAGGAGTCCGAACACGGGGACCGGGAGCAGCTATTACAAGGATGGACCCTCACACACAAGGCTTATAGGAAAGCAGTCATAAAAGCTTTCCACAACAGGCCGACTCACACCAGCACCCAGGGATCGCTGGAAAGAACAGTTGGTTTAGGGGACAGTAGACACCAGCCCACGCACTCGCACACCAAAGATACTGGGGCCTCGGAACCCACCAAACCCGCTACCACTACTGCACTGAATGAAGACCTGGACGAAGAACAGGTTGCCTTAGCTGCGCCAGTATTCAAGCATTACCAAAGTGGGGAGTCCTTTCCAGCTCTCATACATACCATGTGTTCCCGAGTCACTATGCTCCCTGGGGTTCGGTGCTCTGCGTTCCTTGCCACACCGCATGGGGAGACATCATGGCAACCTCCAGCTGGGGAAGAAGGGGGCGGGGCTTGGGAGGGAAGAAATAGACTATCCGTCAATGTTGGTTCTGATTGGCTCGGAGCACTCCAGCCCCCATATAAGGCAGAAAGAGAAGAGGGACTCTATGGTGTTCGTTCTTTTTCAGAACAGCCGGGCCACGAAGGTGAGAACAGCAGCAGAGCCCATCTGGGCGTACGAGGACTAATCTCCAGGCAGCTTCTTATTTAAGGAGACCCAAGAAGTCTTCTCAAAAAGACTGAATCAAGTCCAAGAGTTCTGTGCAAGGAACTCCTTTTTTTATTTTGCTTGCTGATGTTAATAAAGAGAGCAATTTTTGTTCAGGCAACTGCATTCCTCCTCCCATCATTACAAGGTCACACCGGCATACTGGTCCTGTTGGACCTATCAGCCGCATTCGACCTAGACTGGCTAGTGCTTACCTTCGAAAATACTGGCCATTGCAACCTAGACACCATCCAATGGATTTGATCTTTACTCTCATATCATTCCTATAGAGTATGTTGGGGTAATGCCACTTCATCTTTCGCCCCCATTTCTTATGGGGTTCATCAGGGAGCGTGCATGTCGCCTCTGCTGTTTAATTTGTATATCTGACCTTTTTGTGACTTTCTAGATGAGCTCAAAGTGTTTTTACTAACTATGCTGATGACACTCAGCTGGTTGTTGAACTCACAGGAGATTACCATCACAATCGACCTGACTTCAGGCCATCTATGGTCCCATCGGAGCCTGCATAAGCACCAATTGGATGTCTCAATGGGAACAAAACTGGGCTGCTGGTACTGCACACTCTAGATCTAAGCGCAACCACAAATTCCTGTCTTTCCACATTCATGGATGTCCCATCCAGATCTCGAAGAGTGTTTAAAAGTACAGGTTTGTACCTAGATTTTCTGCTTAGTGCTGAGGCCCATGTTAATTAGTTCTTGAAAAACACTATCTATTACCTCTGGTTACTGAGGTACCTCTGCCCCTTTTTGTCTGGATCCAACTGCTCATCTGTGGCATCTGTATTTTACCCAAACTTGATTACGGAAATGCGCTCCTGATTGAGGCTCATAAGAAGAATATCCAGGCCTTACAAGTGATCCAAAACAATGCTGTCCGCATTGTAAAAAGCAAATCTAAAAGAGACCACATTTCAGACAGCCGAAGAGATCTCCATTGGCTTCCTGTGGCTGCATGTCTAGAATTCAAAGCGACCTCACTTGTACACAAGGCCTTACATGGCACGCTCCCATCATACATCAAAGAGCTTGTCTCTCTTTATGACCCCCCAAGAAAACTACGCTCATCGGCCTTGGCGCTGGTTAAAAACTCTCTAAATTCAACGTTACTAACAGCTTATGTAGATCCTTCCCTGTTATGGCTGCCAAAGTCTGGAACTCCCTCCCCTTAGACCTCAGTCTATTAAAGGAATTCAATATGTTTCATCGGAAACTGAAGAGCGCTCTCTTCAATAAAGCTTCCTTGATGACTCCACCTGCCACCCTGTTCTTCCTATCATCTGTGTGTTTGTTCTGGGCCCTTGATGGGCTACAGCGCCTTACACATAAATGAATAAATGCACATAGCTTTGCAGCAGATAATGTCTTGTGCAGGCATATGAGGAGGGTGGAAACAGAGTGAGAGATCGGCAGGATTGTGCTACATTTGCACTCTTATCCCCCGTACCTCTGGTGTCCCCAGACTGTTTATTCCGGACGAGATAAAGTTAGCAGAGGCTTGGTGCATGGTGCACCTAGCTCTGTACAGTGTTCCAGGGCAGTTTCAAGGGCAGTCAGTCACAGCTTCTGTCCTACCGATTGACAAGGATTGTTCAAGCATAGATTGTAAAGAGAAGGATGCATGCTGTACGCTGTGAGAAACCTGAAGGTGTCTCACTTACTAGTTCCTGGGGATCTCTCATCCAGGTGGCCAGGAAACGGCCATTGCTGTTGTATCCAGTTCCTAAGGGTGGACCAGTGACGGAGGATCGCTTGGGTGGGGGGTCCTCATGAGTGGAAATTGGACACCGACGGGTGACACGCGGTATCCCCTTCTTATAACACCTGTACCGCATCCTACCATGTAGGATACTCAAACACTGTATTCCCCCTCACCCCCCCTTTTCCGACACGAACACATTCGCACACCATGAAAGACGACTGACAAACATTAAAGCCGTTCACTCGACATGTCCCAACAAGAGGGTCAGGCAAAGTCAGGCAATTGACCAGAATCACACACACCTGATGGCCCTTTCCGTTCCCCACAGAGCTAAAATTTGGAGCTCGAGACCACAAAACGAGCAAGACAGACCGCACGACGAGAGAGCTAACTCAGCGCGGCAATTCAAGAGGAGGAGAAAGACTGCACAAACCGAGAGGGTGACAAGGAGAGAAGCAACCTTGCCCTTTCCGAGTCAGGCCCGTGAATCCTCCACGGAAGGAATCGTAAGACCGCGAACAATAGTCACCATGTGTTGCAGCAGATATCAACGGTACACAGGGCCATCCTCCGCTGATAACCAAGCCGGGGAGAGACACTTGCCACCGTGGTACTGGCCTTGACTTCAGATACGAGAAAGCCATGCGGTTCATCACAGCCGGTGAGTCGAGGGGCAAGCTGATAAGAAACCGAACTGTGTTAATCAAAAGTAGCAAACGGCTAATTGAAGAAATGCAAAGAACTGTTAATGTGAGAGGGAAAATCCAGCTACAGAGGAGTCAGGCACCACATGGGTGCTCACTCAGGAAACTCTGGCCAATTGCCCAATTGTTGAAACTACTGTTACCAGAAGGCCTTGGGAAAGGAGCAAGAAGAGGGTCAAAGTAGTCATACGGGGTCAAGCGAAATCTTCTGTACAGTCAAAAGTCTTTGACCGGCAAATCAAGACAAAGCTAAGGCAAGGAAATCCTGCACAGTGTGAATTGCAAAAGTTGGCAAGATTTAACCCAACAGAGGGATGCCGATGAAAAGGGAGCGAAGTCTGAAGTCCCAATGTACAGTGTGTTGATGAGCGTGAACCCGGCAGAGGGATGTCCACAGTGAACTGTTTAAAAAAGATATTAAGATTTGTGAATGTCACAGACGAGATTGTTTTGCTTGGCCATAGTGAACCCGACAGATATGTGAGAAATGTCTGAGCCCAGAAGAGGGGGACCCAGGCGTGAAGCATCATCACTCTAATAAATTACATCAGAACGGAACTTATGATGGTAATTTTTAATAAATCTCTTGTTTCCGAGGGCCTGATATAAACACTGAAGTTCCGGATATCGCTAGGAAGATGTTGTGGATCTGAGCCCGGAAGAGTCGTCACCCAGCAAGCATACGGAAAGGAACTCTTTGTTTGTTATGTTGAGCTACATAAGGTCCTCGGAGGCAAGAGACTTTTTGTAGAAAAGATACTTAACCACGAAGGCCCTGATAGCTGAGAGCAGAACTGTTGGCTCGTGCTGGGAAAGCTTGAGCGTGTGCTGTGCTCCAGAATCCCACCTTGTCCCATGCTCAAAACATGGGTAAGGGAGACCCCCGGCTACCACATCCTGACTTATTATTTGTGTACACTTCTTTCTTTCTTGTGAACATTATCCCACACTCTTCTTTGTATTTAGCGTAAAGATTGGCAATAGGTTTTTCTTAGTACAGGCCCTTTTTATTTTGACAAAACGCCACAACGACTGCCTTATTACTTTACTTTAAGCATTTATAAAGCACAGACCTTGGACCGGGAGGCATTATGGCACTGACAAACGAAAAAAGCAATTCATTAGTAATGACAGACTGGGAGTTTAAAGGGGGTGAACCAGAGGAGGAGATCATGCGAACATCCACGTTTTAAGCTTTTTCTTAAAAGATTCTAACTTAGTCTGACATCTAAGATCAATGGGGAGGTCATTCCAGGCTTTAGGTGCAGCAATGTAAAAAGCTCTCCTTCCTGTCCTCTTAGATCTGCATCTTGGAATCGTTAAGAGTTTCTGATTGCTTCATCTAAGGGACCTGCTGTGAACTTTCTCCACAATGAGATCCTGCAGATATCCGGGCATAATGTCAAGTGTACATTTAAACGTGATCACTATGAAGTGGAAACGTACTTGGGCCTCCACCGGGAGCCAATGCAAAGTGTTGTCGGGAGAGACCGATGACCACCCTTACTACCCCGTTTTGAATAACTTTCAATCTGCTACCTTGTGCTTTGCTAAGTCCAGCTAAGAGGCTGTAACAATAGTCTATTTTTGCGTCCAAAATAGCTCTTGCTATTGTCTCTGCGTTAGCCTGTGTGATGAGGGGTTTAAGGTGAGCTAGGAGCTTAATATAGTAGGCTGCCACAGAGACCAGGCACCCAACGTGGGCCTTCATGGTAAACTGCTGGTCAAAGATGTCATCCAATGTTTTGACTTTCTTTTGGGGGGTTATCTTGACATCACCCATCTGAAAGCCATCATGCGCAGACCCCAGCTTAGATAACATAGGCTGCGTGCCAATAATCAACAACTCTCTCTTTGCCCTATTAAGGGCCAAGTTATTCCATAGCATCCAGTTCTCGATGGAGGCATAGACTCGA
The DNA here is from genome assembly GCF_040938575.1 of Ambystoma mexicanum. Taxonomy (NCBI): domain Eukaryota; kingdom Metazoa; phylum Chordata; class Amphibia; order Caudata; family Ambystomatidae; genus Ambystoma; species Ambystoma mexicanum. Next base: position 327,038,431 of record NC_090929.1, read on the forward strand.
TTCAGTTCGTCATCGTCCCGGGCATATTCACCAACCATGGGGATGACACACTGCATATCGTCTGCATAGTTGGTAAACCTGTTCCCCTCCTGGTCCAGCAATGCAAAGAAGGGTGCCATGAATGGTTTATGGTCATAATACCGAATCTAAAAATCTCGAAAAAATAAATCTCGAAACAAAAAGGCCGAAAAAAAAGGTCGATTTTTTTTTTTTTTTTTTTTTTTTTTTTTTTTTTTATTACGTTTTTTATTAGAAATGGGGGGGTTCCCCCCCAGCCCCCCTTTTATTTTATTTTTTTTTTAACCATTTTTTTTTTAATCCCGGACCCCAAAATAAATATATAATTATTATTGTTATTCGAGATTATTTTTTCGAGATTTTGACTGACCACCGCCATGAATATATTATAGAGGCAGGGAGAAATACAGGCTCCCGGGACACCATATTCAACGGACACTGGGAGGGCCTCAGCCTCCTCAAAGAAGACTCTACTTTCAGAAATGAAGCAATCCTGCGTACCGCTGCTGGGGAGAAATTGGCCACTTCCTCCAACCTGGCGACCAATATTGAGTGGTCAACAAGGTCGAATGCGGCTGATAAGTCCAAAAGCATCAACATGGATGAGAGACCCTTGTCCATCCAATACAGGAGCCCGGACCTCAGTTTCATTAACGCAGTCTCCGTCCCATAACCCACTGTAAATCCGGAATGACAACTCAAGACAGGGAATTTATTCAGATGCTGAGCGATCCTCCCATACGCCACCCGGTCCAGAATTTTCAATAGGAATGGCGTGTTAGTAATCGGCCTGTAGTTAAGTGTCACCTCCATAGGTATGCTGGGTTTCTTAAGAATGGGGGTAACCCAAGCTTGTTTTATGTCTGCCGGCACATGTCCTTCAGTAAGCGAGGCATTCACAAACTTGCAGATAGGTGCGAGTAGGGTTGGTAGACACGTTTTGATAAATAATCATGGCCGAATAGGGGTCACATTTGCATCTAGTAGTTTTTAAATGTTTCACTCCATCAGACAATTCATCAATCGTAATGGGAGAGAAATTGAACTGTGGAATGGAGGAGCATATTTTATATGACTCCTTCCTAACCTCACTGGAGTGTATCAGAGGGTGATCTTTCCTATGCAATGTGTTGGCTCTGATGCCATTCCGATTGTGAATATCCTGACACCAAGCCGCGTCCTTCACCACGTGGCTAACATTTGGGGTGGTTGTTGTTTCCTCTTCTTCGAGAATTTTAAAAAGTTCCTTGACCTCTGATTGGGCATTTAGGATTCTTGTGTTAAGAGTTTTTTTGGCATCCAAAATTGCCAGTTTGTAGATCTTGGCAGCACCTTTATAGGCTGCCAGCGCTCCTGCGGCAGGATTACTTTCCCAGTGGTAAGAGTTTCAGAGTGGAGGATTTTAACTTTTGCAATTCAGGAGAAAACCAGGGTTTGTTTTTAACGCCATCCCTAACTTTTCTATATTTCCTAGGAGCTAAGCTATTGGTTATAATCTCCAAATTGGATAAAATAATTTTTGAGATCCCTGCCGCAGAGTGGTCGGGAGACGAAAAATTAATAGTAGGGCTCACCAGGGGTTCTATTCTTTCCGGTGTAATCGTCTTAGCATTTCTCCCAAATGTCCCATGCGTCCCCTTGTTCTTCTGTTTTATTGGGAAGTCAGCCTGGGTGGATAAATGTAGAAAGGCATGATACGACCAGGGACAAGGAGATAACAGATACCAAATTATTATTTGATGGTTGTAGGTTGCTCCCGTCTTAGATTTAGTTTTACATTAGGTGTTTTTCCAACCTTCCTATTAATAAACACCCTTGAACTGTGATCACTTGTGTCAGTGTTTACTGTTGCCAGCATGGGTTCCTTACAAGTTGAGCTTGCAAGGGTCTATCATTATGAATAATCGATGGGAGCAAGGGGTAAAGAGTTGCAGAGCTGGAGGAATGAGGGGATTTTCGAAGAAGGAATGGCACAAATTAACCGAGTTTGTGGAAATGTCAGAAATATCTGACATGGCTCAAGGAGCCAGAGAAACCTGTTAAGGTTCAGTTACTCACGTTTTTCTATGCGTTTTAAGGGCAATGGCACAGTGCATGTTGGCACAAAGGGGAACTGCAGCCAAACGCTTTGCTGACCTGGGTGGAGGTACATCAGCACTTCTTGATGTGTTTGGTCTTGGGGTCCATTTTCGTATCATCAATTGCCTCCAACACAGCGAGTTGTGTGCAGTCTCACTACACTGCATGTGCCTGTTCTTATTGTTCCCCAGAGTCACTTGATACTTGACTGCCTAACACCTAAAGCCACATCTGTGCCCCTTCTGTGCCCTGTGCCCCTCGCATTATCAAACATGGACAATTCAATGACTTTATCCGAATGTGAAGAAGCAAAATTGTTGAGACGGACTAAAAGATTTCCTCAGCGTCAACAGAAGCTCTGTTGAATATTCCTGAGCAGTACCGACTGTTCAGCTGAACTGAGATGTTCTTTTCCTTTCTTTTGGCTCCTGGTGTTCAAACTATCGCGAATGCAAAGTGGCTTCAGGTCACCCGTTATGAACTCTTACTGTTTGTAAATTCTTCTGAGTCAGCTTTCGGTACAAAAAAAGAGGAACTACAGTCCTTGAGGCTCATAGCCTTGGGGGAGTGGGTAAAGAAATTTGGGGTATGTGCTGTACTTTAATGCCTCATAATGATTCAGAAAATGGGACTCTGACAATTTCTGCATTACATAACGTAAGGTGGGGGAGGGTCACAGAGAAGGAAGCCACTATCGCGACCCTCGCCCAAAACCCCCTCTGGCAAACCCATTGGCCAGGTGGAGTCAGGACTTGGGCCTCTAGAGCCTGGCATCCTCTTCAAAAGCCCTCATGGGGCCAGTCCTGAAAAAGTCATACACCATGAAAAACAATGTGCTTGGGAACTACTTTATTGTATTGTCAACCAACATGGAGGCATCCACATAGCTTAGTTCCTAAGAACCAAGCTATGCGGTCTAGTGTTTTGGGTGTGGCAGCCTAGGGAATACTTTACCCGGACTATTTTATTGGGGCTATTTAAACCACACCCGAGCAAGACAACACGCTTTGTGTTACTTTGCAGCTTGCACCGTGACGCTCACCGTGTCCAGCTATTCCCTGGAACCTCGGAGAAGCAGAACCTAAAAGGAGACAAAAGGAACATCATTAGCAGCAGCATCTTACCTGCAGTCTTCATCTTTAAACACTTGCAGCTACTGAGAACAGCTTCCTCGAATCTGCACGCCTCGTGGACAGAACGACCTGAAAGAGGAAGATAGAGGCAACATTAAAGAAAACAGTAGAGACATTTACAAATTATGAACTGCTCAAAAGGCTTACCTTGCTAGTCGCCTCTCAGCTGGCACCACTCCGGACATTCCACTCATGCTGAAGAACACTGCGACCTACAAGGAAGAAAAACACAGGTTAGCAAAGGCAAGACTTCGCAGCGCTGCGCATAGCGCTTACTTACCGCATCATAGCGCTCTTAATGCGCCATCATTTACCAGCGGGGTTCAACCAAGCCAGTTCGCCGCGCTGAAGCTCTGCATACCTAAGGGAGAAAAAAGAGACATTTTAAACAAAGAAAGGCATGCAGGATCGCAACAAAACTAAAGAACAGCAATAAGACCTACCTGAACAATATCAAACGTGCCAGCGCCAGTGGAGTAACTGGACCGCACTCGCCCATGAAAGACAACACGCCCCTGCAAATAAGGCAGGACGGAGAGCACGCCTAATTCTACCACAAGACAGAACCTTCCCCGCAGACCACATCAGTGCAAAGCTGAGAAGCATACCAGCGTGTAACCCGGCTGGGTGGCGTCCCTGTGGATACCAGGTGAGTGTAACAGCCGAATTATCAGTGACCCTTGGTTGGACTCTTTTATCCTGGGTGCCTTCCCATGCCAATTTTTGTCTTTTTGCTCATTATGTTTTTTACCTGCCAGATGCCCTTGAAGTGCTGTTGGGCCCAGATACCTAAAACAGCTGCCATGATGACTGTCACCCTGTCTAAAGATAGAACCACTGCCATTTCTTATCACATGGGTACTCGGTCTGAGTTAGAAATTGATCCAGGGTTGATTGGGATTCCAGATGCTGTATCATGTCCACCACCCAATTGGGATGATAGCGTGGAAGTGGAAATGGTGGGGGGGTGGCAGAGGAGGGCGTGTTGGGTTTGTTCAGCGGAAGGGTATGCCCATAGTGGGACTAGCATGAGAGATGTTTGTGGGGCCTTGGTTCCCCAAGAAGATGGTTTAAAAGAACAGGAATTGGTTTACTATGCGTGAAGGACCATCAGTACAGTGGACGTCACTGTAGGGATAGTATTACTGCAACGCCCTGTTGACGTCCCTTTTCGAGTTCGAACACAAACAACTGTAATATTCTGCAGCTTCCACTGGATGACGGCCTATACTTAGCATGTGAATCTAAGCAGATACAAGCATCAGAAATAAGATTATGGTGAGTAATGTATCCCATTTACAATGCGCCTATACACAGTGTGTATCGAGTGTGGAATGTTAGGGTGGTCGATAAAGGTCTCAATGGGAAAGAAGGGTTCGCATTGCGTGTGCCACATTGGTGACTGGGGTAACGGCGATGTTGTGATTTAGCATGTATCCAGTGTAGTTAATGAGAATGGATAAGTGTTACTTTATATATAGTTGATACATTTTAGATTCTCACACGCGTTGCAACATAATGACAAGCCTGCCGATACAATATGAACATAATCTAGTCACGTGGCGTGCCACGTAGCTCCTAAATATGGGGAAGTGAGGAGCATACCAATGGTACATAAAGCGCTATATGAATGCAAAGTAACATAACATAACATATGCACACTCAAGAAAGGCGAATTACAGATAAAGAAACCACAGCGAGGGACCCCAGTAGTCTTGAACATACATGCACAGACATACATACACAAGGTCTTCAGGGAAATGTGTTTGGAACAGTTGGGGAACAAGGCGAATACACTAATGTGTATACCGTGGGACCCCTTGTAGCTAGGGGTGAGTAGGTTGCAGAAATCTGGGGTGGCGAAATAAACTCTGTGACCTGGGAAGCTGGTTGATCGAGGTTGAAGGCTGGGGCAAGGCAGCTAACTGCATTCGGCAAGCTGCAATAACATCAAATGGTCAGCTGTGGCCAGGCTCGCTTTTCGACTTGGTGGTTTTGCAGAGAGGAGATTTATAAGGAAGGCATGTTATTAACATTAGACACAGGCACAGTGGATGCAAGATTCGAAAACCTTTATTTTGTAGTTTACTGGGGTTGGTGAAATATCTAACTGGCCCTAAATCTAAAATGGGTGTAGTCTTGACCATTAAATGAACAACAAAACAAGTCCAAGTTAGTCTAGTCAAAATAAAAAGGCATATACTGAAAAAACCTGACCTTGCCGTCCTTCTCAAATGATAAATGTGTAAAGGGAATACAGGAATGGAAAAATAGTGTCTTAACAGAAATGTCAGAATGGCTTAAGTAAAAACGTTCTTCCTCCTGTTCAGAATCACTGGGTTTCGATAATTTCTTAGAAAGGATAGGTGGCTGGCACAGTTCTATCAGTCTTGTACACTCTTGTTTGCTAGTACAGTTCAACAGTTCAAGCTTGGACTCCAAGCTTTTCACAGTCTAATCCATCCATTAGGTGTCCTCTGCCTTACCACAAATATACAGTTCAGCTCTTGGGTTTCACTTTGCCACTTTTCAACACAGGCTTCCCTCCGCTGGGCTTCAACTCTTCACTTCATAACAGTTTAGCACCGGCTTCCCTCCGCCAGGGTCGATCCTGTCTTTCTCTTTGTGGGGGTTCCCTTCCCCACGTTCTAGCCTTTTCACTTAACCTTTTACTGTCGAAGAATTTCGAAACTGCAAGTATTTTACGCAGACCTCTGCATGACCACTTCGACCTCCTTTGCAACAATTTGACAATCGACAATCTTCACAACCCCAATGCTCCTTGGTACTTGTAGTTTTACTTTTGCCCTCTTGGCATCTTTCAAAGTTCATATCCTCTTTACTTTTGTCCTCTTTGCAATGTCCAAAGTTCACATACATTGCTTTTCACTCAGTCACCTCCCGTTCGGGTTTGCAGTTACTTTCTTGCCTTGGTTTCCTGCTTTCCATAGCTCAGAACATTTCACAGAGACTTTTGAATGTGTGATTTTGCTTCGCAGGACCACTCTTTTATTTTGTACATTTTTCTCAATCATTGTTGTCTTCATTACGTGTCTTGTGTCTTATCAGTACACGTGCAACCTTAAACTCTTGGTTGCTCTTAACACAGACCAGACTTTTGTTTTCTTTGATATCTCACCGGTCATGTTAAATGGAATTCTCTCTTTGATACTTTTCTTGTAGCAGTCAAGGCCGTTATCAACGCCTCCTCTGCTCCTCCCCAACTCCATCGTTCACCCGGGAGGGTGGCGGGCCGCCTAAAAGCACTTTGAATGTTTCTCCTTTCCGCTCACTCGTTTTCAGTCATGAAGCGCTTACGGCTTCCTAAATGGATGGAATCCATGCCAGGCTCTTTCTCCTTCCCTGCCGCAGCCGATCAGCCCCGTCGATTTCCAACTTCCATAGCCTGATTTGCAACTCCCCCAAAAGGGATGTTGCTTCTCGCACCCAGCCTCGTTCAGTGTGTGCCTGTGCATGCCACCTTTTATCCTGACGGGGAGAGTTAACAAGTGGCAGGTGTATGCAATTTGGATTACTTGCCTGACTCTGCCTTATCTCATTAGAGGGACGGAGCCATTGCAAGCCAGTAGAGGTAATCCTCCTGGCCTCATTCCTCATCGTCCTTGGCTCAGTAGTGTTGTAAATATGAAGTGGGGAGGAATTATGGGAGTTGTAGTTTCCCATAAAATAAGTAGGTATAGGGGTTAGATGGATTAGGGAAAAAGGGGATGCCATTTCTCACCATCAAGTGCTTCACTCCCACTCCCTGAGGAACCCCTACCCAGGTGATCCTCCCTCGCTTGTCCACTCCCAGGGTCGGGATCTAAAAGAGATGGCCTTTACCCTAGCCATCTGAGTGCGGAATCCCCAGGGACTAGGCCATGAAAAACCTTCTGGTTTTTCACAAATCTTTTTAATTACTTGGGAGCCTGTTATTTGGTGTACAGGGAAGTCCTGCCACCGGGTAGGGTTGGTTTTGGGCCAGGTAATAAAGCCGGTGCAAGGGGTGCTTAAGGGCAGAGTGGACAAGTAGTTTACGTGTTTTGATCAGGTTCTCAGGAATGACCAGGATGTGACCAAAGACCATGCATGCTGAATTGGTAGTCGTTAGAGATTAGCGTGAAATGAGGACGCCAGCAAGTCTGGGCGGATAAAATGCGTATCATCAGTTCAAAGGGAACTTGTCTGTTTCTCTCCCTCACATTTTGAAGTATCATTGGTAAAGCCATGTGCATCATGACCGGGGATTAGAACTCCCTGACCAGATGGAACTTGTACTAAATTAGAATTTTTGTGCAAATATGTAACCATGCAATGATGTCATGACCTGCTATAAAAGATCCCGAAAAGGGGTGTGCTGAAATATGAGATAATGCAAATGTATGTTGAAAGGGGATAGTGGTTAAATAAATGTAACCAATGAGAACATGGGATCTGGGGGGGTTACATTTCTCTGTATTGAATTGACCAATAATGTGTGAACATTTGTGTGGTTCAAGGAGAACTGGTTAGTTTGGTCTCTACAGAGTTGTCTAGCCCCTCCCGGTACACTAAACTTTCTTTACAGACAAACTTGCACTCGCTTCTTAAGAGGTGGGACCTATGTTGGGTTAAGGAGATCGGGGGTCAACCCTCACACCTCTTATACCAAAGGATTGGGGAATACCTCTAACTAGCTACACCATATGTTTCCAAATTGACTTCCCAAGTTTATTCCCCATATGACTATATGTGTGACATTTTGTGTTTAGCCCCTTTTGACATCTAGTGTACTCCAAGTTTAACTGACCCAGGATTCTTCCAGTTCACGCAATTGGAGTACACTGTCACAGCCAAGGGATCAATGGGAGAGAATAGATATATAAAAGTTGCAGTGAGGTTTATTTTGGTCAGGCGAAGTAAGGTAAGGGCAGTGCGATTCCTCCTCTTCCCCCTTGTCCTCACCCACCTCTTCTTGGCAGAAAACATTCACTCACTCAGCCACTGGAATATATATATAGTGTCCTGTTACTTTCTTGTCTAGTTCTTGGTTGTGGACGATGTCCTCATGGTCACACATTGGTCCTGCAGGACTCTTATCAGGTACCCTTAGGTCTTCTGGCAGGTGGCACGCACTGGACAATGTGCTGCTGGTTGGACCCCATAGAACTACCACTTTATCCCGTCCTAGTTGGTCAAAGCGAGTCTCTCTTCAAGCCTAGCTTCTACTAGGCTTTTGAGCCCCTTTTCCACCAAGTCAGGAACCTCTTTAGGGCCCAGGGTCCTAAGGATGTCTCACTTTCTGTTCATCCTTTGATAGACTTCGGCATTACTACTTCACATTCATCTGATCTAACTCTCCACTGTCTTCCTTGCTTCCATCCTCTTCTGCTTTCTCCCTCTGCTCCACCTCCTCCTATTTTCTCTCTCTGCCACCTGTCCACCCTGATTATTTTTACCAACTTACTGCACGGCTAGGCTCTGTTCTACTCTGCACTGGTCTAACTCCCATGATGGATTCTTCATAAATAGCCCTGCAGGACTGGGGCTGGGCAGTATAACTGTGTTATCCAGTTCAGAGGTGTGAGCTTGTCTGCACATTGGTACGGACCCACGCAAACTAAACTATCACTTCCTCATGTGGTTTGTGTTTGGTAGTGGACTGCCCCACGTCCGCTTCCCAAGATTACAACATGTATGTCTTCCATTTCAGAAGAGTCTGGCAGCAAACTTTGCTCTGGCAAGCCTCCATGAAGCCCATTCCTTTTGAAATCTCTGCCTGATGGAACCTCTGATCTACAAATCGACTCGCTGATTGGGTACATGTGATGCCCAGGCATGCTCCTCGACTAGTGCTCTCAAACTCTTCCCAATTTGGCAACTGGGACTCTCTGAGACTCTGCGGCTAATGGTTGCCCATTTTGGCTAGTCTCTGAGCAGTTTGGTTCTGCTTCATGATACCTGTATTTTCAACATTTCACTTATGCTACTAAGGCAATAATATGACTCGCATATCAGGGGGATTTCCTATAAATACGAGGCTAGGGATGGGATACAGGGTCATGGTGGAATGCCTGTGTCCCAGCTAAACCTGTTTTCACATTTTCAGTATAGTCCATAGTAACCAACCCCAGTTTTTATGATTGGAGTATAGTACCATTTTTTAGAATTCAATATATTACCAGTTTACTGTTGCACATTTCTAGTATAAACCTCAATTTGGAAAACCTAGAATATTTTTAGGCTGTACAATCCATTGTACTTCAGTTTGACATACTTCCACCTTGGTAATCTGAGCATGCGCCCAGTTAGCAAAACCCCATAATACATATACAAACCTAGTATGTTTCTTGTTTGCGAAATAACAGAACATCCCAGTTTGACATCTGTATAGTCGCACGTTGCATAATCTGAACATATTACCAGTTTTACTAAAGTTTGTCAATCCAGTATGCTCCAGTTTGTACAATCACTGTCTAGACCCACTTTTAAAAATCCCTGTATGTTTCCGTACACCTTTTACTGGTAATACTGATATGCTTGCAGTTTGACGTTCTGACATGGCTGCGGACTGGAGATGCTATACCCACAGGCCCCCCAGCACCCTATAGACACTGAGCCATCAGAACTGCTCCACAACAATTGACATTGCATAGGTGATGGGACAAACTAACAAACTCATTATTTCATCGGCATCGTCTGGAAGCTGCAAGTCGCTCATCCCTAGGTTTGCGGTTAACTTTTGAAAATATCCCCAGAACCTCCCAACCCACACTTCAGTGTTTACCTCTGGGACCTATGGAAAGTGCCTGATGGTGTAAATCTTTCCTGGTAGATCTTTGTTTAAACCTCTTGAGTAGCCTCACTATTCAATTTCCTTCTAAGTAGCTGTTGTTGGAACTTTAAAGAATCTGCAATTATGCCCCTAGACTGTGAGGGTCCTCAGTATGTTTATTTCTCGTCTCAGGATGAAAACCTCAAGGTGCTGACTTTCTGCTCTGTGCCTCAAATTAAATCCAGAAAGTCTAATTCTTAAATTCTGTCTTCTCCCCTTGTCTATGAACTTTTCCTGGCATCTTACAAGCTTAGTGACCTCTTACCTCCTGTTTATACAGCTAGGGTACTTCTAAATTGGCCCCCTTAACTATGCAGGGTTTCAGTTTTGGGCAGGCAAGATGTGAGCCAGAAGATGCATTTGTTTCCCCCCAAAAAATGAAATGACTCACTAAACAGTTGGTGCACTAGAGCCGTTTCCTTGAGCTGCACTGGGGGTCAGTGACTCTGTGTAATGGTATGTGCGAGTGCGACAGTGCTGTACCCTTAAGCAGCCATTTAATATGTGAGCTAGGGAGCATTCTTTTAGTTCTCAAGGAAGTAGCCTCAATAGCCTGCTTGTTTTCTCCTGGCAACTGCACACCCGGGGTTGTGTATAGGCGTAACAAGCTTTAACTACAACAAACAAATCTGTTTTAGGGTGCTTAGTTATGCCTAGTTATACACACAGTAGAGGATAGGATCTTTGGAGCAGACTCACTCGGCCACTGCTACAAGGCAGCATGAGGCTTTTAGGGAGAGGCTTGTTGGCAAGCATTCAAAGCAAGATCTAGCTTCTCTGCAAGTGGCAGTGGCAGCCATCTCCGTTGTTTCCACACTTATTGCAGAGACTCCTCACAGCCTCCAGGAATCTTGATAACTGGTTCTCCCGAGTGGTCGGTGGAGCCCTAAGGAGTAGGCTGCTACAAATGCAAGTGGGATGGGGAGGCTTGTCCGGTGTAGAAGTTGAAGACAGTTATCTGCCTGTATTGCAGTACTCGAGCACATGCCCTAGAGTCCATGTGAAGAGTTGAGCATCACAGGACCTTCCCTGCACTGACCCACCTTGTTGAGTAGGGCAGGGAGACTGTTCCTGTATACCTTATTTTAAGGAGAAAAACATAATCACGAATTATCACTCCTACAAACTAAGCATGAGCACTATCTCAATCAGCCCTAGCTTCTGTCTACCTATTTCTGACTCTTTTCCAGTTTGTTTAATCAGTTTATCTTTAGTTTGACTCACGATATCGATGTTCCCAGATTGATCAACCCTATATTCACAATTTTACAATACTGGCCTCTTCCCTAGTTAGCACGTTTCCAGCAAATGTTCTGTATGATCTATCTGAGCACCCAACTCTCAGTTCAAACTCAATTCCAGGATTGCAGCAACATTATATTCACCATTTTGCTAGTTTGTTACAGGTGCACTATATTGCACAATAACAGTATTTTATTTTAGTTTGACAATTAATGTATACACCCATTTTGACAAAATTCCTATTCTTTTAGTTCCAACTCCCCACTAAATTCCTACTTTAAGCTGCCGCCAGATAACCATGTGTACTGCAACTTGTGCAATCCCAGTATAGTTTTACCATTCAGTTTTAGAATCCCAATATACCCCGGTTTATTGTTACACTTCTCCAAAATAGTCCTAATTTGCAACGCCTCAGTATATGGGCATTCGGGGCAATCCAAGTATACAACCCGTTCATGATCTCCACACATGGACATTTTGTAAAATCTGAGTAACCCCACTTTGACAGCTCCATTGTATTGCAAGTTTGTGCTTTGTCAATATGTTTCAAAATTCTAGGGTATTCTTATTGTACAGTTACACAAATTCCTTAGTTTTTAATGCTGAAAAATTCACTAGTTAACCCTATTTGCTTTGAGTTTCAAGATTTTTGGCACACACCAGCGCTGAAGAACTGCATGGTTCCAATATCTAATGCGCCAAACTCAAATCCTGTTTTGAGATCAAGAAGGGATCTATTTCTGGACATGCACAGTAGGAGCGCAGGAACAAATGGAATTCGAAATATACCACAAAATGCACAAAAATATCTGCTGACACGACAATCTCACACAATCCAATTTGTAACCTCCCCCATCCCTGTTAGTAATGTGCACTAGGGTAAGAGGGATGACCTAAAAAATATTCTGCAAAACAATCCTCCTAACTAGTCATGCTCTGTGTGGTTAGAGGGTTGAAATTAGGTCAAAAATATACAGAGAAATTGCCTGCAAAATGCTTAAAATAATTTGCCGCACTCAACATAGAGTAGAGTCAGAGGGACAGAAAAAATTAAAAACATAAAGTGAAATGAAAAATATTCCTTAAAACGCACAAGATGATTGGCCGAACCCAATACCCAGTAGGATACCCTACGTGGGCACAAAAAGAAATCTACTGGAAAATAAAATTTGTATTGCGAAATACACAAGTATATCCACCACACCCAACAAGACTTGCATGAAAATATAACTTCCTAAAATAAATAAAGACGTCCAGGGTTGGGGCTAACACATTTTAAAGAAAAGTCACTATTGTGAGGGGTCAGAAATGTGAGTCGGACACTTTTGTGAGGAGTTTTCAAAATGTGCCATTTTATTAAATGAAAAGGTTGGATAAAACACCTCACTATCCCTACCCTGATGAGGATTTCCCTGCCTAAAATAAACTAAAGGAAACACTCTGACAAAGGATGTCTGTCTGTCCCTCAAACTTATACATTCAGCAAATCATTAAGGAAATGCATGGCAGTTCAAAACAACAATATTAATGTAACAGTTGCCTTTGTGAGATGAACACAGTTCCTTCTTATGATCTGGGTGAATTTCCCCCCCCCCCCCCTCCTGCCCCCCCCCACCAGATTCAAGCAGGCTTCTACTACACAGTTCAAAAATAAACTACGATATCCGGATTTATAATAAAGGGTCAACACAGTTCTTTGGAACATCCAATTGATAACAGAAAGGTGTAACACTTCAATGATATACCAAAGAAAAATAGAATGTTCTTTTCTCTTCTTTGAGCAAGAATGAGTCTCAGAATTATCTTCTTCACATAACAACGATAATGGTCTTTGTCAGGATGATTTGCCACAACTGAATGTTTCTGAAGAAATGTAACTCCTCCACGGCAGGTTTATATAGTTCTTCCTTAAGTACCACATACGCCATGTTTTGTCTTTGTTGGGGCCACTTTACAGCACTTCATCAACTGCACCTGGTTTACTCCCATGCCAGGCCTACTACCAAAGGTTTGCCACTCGGGTATACTCCCCTGGCAAAACAGCATTTTACAAAACAGTACTTGCTTCAGTGGTAACCTTCAACTTAAAAATTCACAACAGCTTCATAACAGTCATTCATTTGCAGCATTACATTTTCTTTCTTTTTTCTTTCTTTGCTTTGGCAATGTGTGTTTATATCAGCTGGTGTTATGTTTCACAAAGTATAAATAAGCAGTCTCACAGCCCTTGGGCCTTCCATTACTCCCCTTTCATCTTTGGTAATATCAGGTAGGCTTAAATTGCTTAGGGTTTGGTCTCTCTTGGCTTGGATAATGGTTGTATGGATTAACTTTTAACAATGTAACCCCTTCGGGTTGTTGAACTCTCCATAAACTCACATGCTTAACTTTACAGTCATTTGGCTTTAAAATATGAGTTTCGCCGCCTTCCGATAGTTCGGTATTCAAAATAACTACTAACACCTTTTTCACTCGCACATGAATGAAACTGCCTGCCCTGAACAGACAAGCAGTCTAGGAGCGTTCCGGGGTCACTTCATTTGGGAGCTCACTGAGTAAATTGCCTGCTCCCAGTCCTCTCTGCGTTCGCATGTCTTCTGCTCCTCGCAACACGGCAAACACTCTTTTCCATGTCCACATTCGCCTGTGCCGCACTTTACTGGAGCTTCCTTTACTCCTGAGGATTTCTGATGCACGCCAGCCACCGGAGACAGCATCTCAAGAGGGAAAGCTTCCCTCTCTGCTGCTTTCTGTTGTGCAGCCTCTGCACAGCAGGTTCCCAACAGGCAAGCGTTCCTCATGCACGCTTCCTGCTGCATGACCTCTGCAATTGGGTCAACTGGAGGTATATACCCTCGGGACCAGCCACCTCCAGTGTTTCCCTCTCCTCCAGTCAAGACTTTGGCTGTATCGATGGTCTGTATGGCTCTTTCTGCTCACTCTGCCTAATGCCTGCACCTGAGTTTTTTTTTTTTAAGCCTCCCAGTCTCCCTCAGGATTGGGTCATTTACACCAATTAGCTGACCACTCCTGCAGTATTGTTCCTCTTCAGCCCTCTTCCTCGTCACGGTATTTAGGGAATTATGGGACAATTTTTCTTACTTATTGTTCATTCTGAAACCTAGTTCTGAACCTTATACTTCCCTTTAAAGAGTTATTGTAAGTATCAATCCTCATACTTAATTGAAAAGAGGAATAAAGTTTCTCATAGTTTAAACTGTTATTATTCACAGGCTTCCTTTTACTGTCTCTTTGGGAGTTGGGGGGTGGAGAGGGGCGGAAGAGGTGCAGATTTTCAACGTTTTAAGTCGCTCTAGTTTTAGAAGGGTTTATATTGTGTTAAATGCCGAAGGATTTCGGATTGGTTTTACCCACCTTAAGATGTTCGAGTGGCGGACTAGGCAGATTGCTATAACAAGCTGTTACATATGTTAGCATCTGAAAAATATGCTCCCTAGTGAAAGACGAATACTATGTCTCATCCCACAGAGTCCTCTCATTCCTCTGGGCCATTTCTCCTCCAAGGTGACCCCCCCGGAGAACACCACCCCCAAGGTCAGGATCAGGAAGCGGCTGCCTTTCCCTGTCCACACAGGAGATTTTAGGCAGTGGTTTTAGTGAGGAGTCCGTAGAATTCATCACACTGTCTCCAGAAATGTGGACTCCTATAAAGGTTGGTAATGCCAATGTTGAGGTTTGAGGTTTAGTCTGTGAAACACTAAACCCAATGTGAGGTGAAACCACCATTAACACTAAACATAACCTACAAATAAAAGCTCAACGTTGTTGAAAACTTAACCCCCCCCTCACAAATGACTAGAATTTTTGTTTACATTAAACGCACATCGATATATGTGTACAAGGCACACCAACAGCATACAATAGCTTGTAACATGCTACATTAGTATGGAAATAATATGCAACTTATATTAAATGACATACAAATATACAGCCAAAATTTGTAAAAGTCACTCCGCCTCATTTCAGGTCGGCCGGTCTGGTTAAAAAAGTGCCGGAATTCATGGATACTGGCACATTAGTGGACTGGCTGACTACGGATTTGCCAGTGGGGCACCTGCGTTACCTCCAGCTAAAAGCTGGCGGTAAGGCAGATGGCCTACCTGCAAAAAACGCCGTCCTTACCGGCAACAGTGTTGCCGGTAATGACGGCAAATCCCCTCATGGAATTTACACCGTCACTCCGGCACCCGCAATCCAGCGGCAATGCTGCTGGACCGGGTGCCGGAAACAGTAAAAATATTTGCCTGTGTCCTGGCACAACACAAAACAACTGACATGCAAAGTACAATGAAGCACACCTGTAAGCCAAGCCTGCAGTACTAATAACACATGAATACATTCACACATTAACAATACAAAAAAAGTTGAGTTAAGGTTTCAGCAATAGAGCTTTATGCTTTAAGTGTTTCATGATGGGTTAGACCTTACCTTTTGGCAGTCCTAACACTGATAGACTTCACATTGTTATAGATACAATAACATTTGTTTTAAATTTGTTTTCATGTAAAATATAGCCGCAGTGAAAGAGTTCAGCTTTCTCAGTGGTAGCAGTGACTAAATGGTCAAGGTTAACTGTTCGGAGGGAGAACAAGGTGGTTTGTTACACATTAACATGAAGTGAATATCTGTTTGGATGTTAACGAAATAATGTTTTTTTTTCTGTGCTGGTAAGAAAGATTTATGAGCAGGTTGTTTGATGTGTTTTTCAGAGCTTAAGGTTGTGACACTAGCAATGCGTTTCCTTCACAAGGCCATGTCTGAAGTCTAACTGGTCCAGCACATACCAAATATTGCTGGTAGTCACCCAGAGGCAATTGGAAAACTGTATTTGCTCAACATGTAGCTAGTCTCTTGTATCAGTGGGAGAAAGGGACCATCTACTGATTCCAGCTGTTATAGTACACGTAAGACCAGAGCTTTTCAGTGCTCGTGTAGCTTGTTCAAAGTTCTTGGATTACGTTTTAGTTTCTAATCAAAAGTTCTTGCGCTCTGTCTCATACCAATGCTGTAGTTTCTCAGGGAAAAGCTTTCTCTGGGAGCAGGTGTTTGTTGAGGTTTATAAACCGACTATGCCCACCCGATCAAGTGATGAAGTGTCTGTTGCATCTCTTCTATTAAATCTATCTTAGCAAGATGCAGGCCGACACATCTTCTTCAGTCATTTTCTCATTGTCCCCAATCGCAACTTACTTTGATCAAGTATGGTGTGTGAGGAGTCAGGAATGAAACTCTGACACAAGTTAGTCATGTTTTTGGTTAAAGACTTTTATTAAAATAAATGGGTTGGAAACGGCCTCTCTTACCCTGCTCTAAGAGGAATTTCCCTACCTAAACCAAAACTGAGGATCTGGTTGTCAGGATGTCAAAATCAAAACTGTCCTTGTGCCCAAAAGTCCTATTCTGACCCTCACACTATTAAACAAAACAAAAAGGTGAAAATGGAAATGTCTTTAACCTTTGCTGCTTTTTGAAAAAGTGTTTATAAAGAAAGAATAAGTAGCTCCAACTCAAATGTTCATCAAGGATAAAGAGTCCTGTTCCAGAGGGTAACCCTTCCCCCTGATTCCTCTTGACCACAAACAGTTTTTTATACAACAGTTCCTTGTGTTTTGTTGGGCCCACCGTTCCACTGTCACACACAAAGTTCTATGGTTCTATTCACTTCGAGTTCTGTGGCCAGGATATTCTTTCTGCTTGTCTGGCCAACACAGACCTAATATCCTTGCTTAGTACCTCTTGTTTCCACACATTTGCAAATTGCCCGGTATACTCTGCCGGGGCCCCTTGTATTTACACCCTTGTGGTAGCCTGGTATACTCTCCTACCATGACTTCTTATTTTCATCTACTTCCACAATTGCACATTCACTTGGTTGGATAATATATCCTCTTGTTAATTATTCATTTCTGTGTTTCCATGTATTTGCATTCCATGCATTCACATAATGGTAAGCGATTTGGTTTCAATTCACTTTCCCTTCTTACAATTCGCTTTTTCACTTTCTCTTGTTCTTCAGTCTGCTTTAATATTAATTGAATTTGGTGCTCCTGCCGATACGCCCCAGGGTCCCCACTATCCTTGGGTTGACTCATTGGCTCTTGTTCTCAGGCAATCGGTGAAGGTACTATTCTTGCTTTCCCTTTGTGACTGCTTCCTGTGCATTCTTCAGCACACCGGTTTCAGTTTGGGCTCTCGCTGGTAAGGGCCTGCTTTCTGCGGTCTGTGAACACCCAGGAGTTTTTGAGGAGTTTCTTCCTGTCTCCCGGCATCTCTGCAATGCGTCCCCCTTTTCGCAGCATTTCCCTTCTTGCTCTGCTCTGAGCCACGCTGCTCTTCCACACCTGTTCGGGACCTAGCAGAGAGGCAGACTGTTCTTTTGTCAACAGCAGCTGCCACCATAAACTTCAACGGGACTATGGCACTCTGCTGATGCCCAAGGGTTCCCCTTGTTTCCGAAGGGGGAAGACCGGTCTCCTTGGCTCTTCCAGTGCATCCCAGCTCCCCACAGGTAGTTATGGTGCAATGGTTCCCTCTTCCTTCTTCTGGCACAGCAGTTCAAGGCCATTATGTCTGAAACAGAGGATTCCTGCAGCCAGGTCTTCCAGGGAGGGTCTCCCTCACGCTTCCTGAGTCTTGCCTTACTTTTGGATTGGCTCTGGCCAATAGGATTTGGGGAAAGACTAGACCGCTGACGGCGTTTCTCATGGGAGCATGGGATCATCATTGCTCCTTCGCTCCTCTCCCATTACTGGGAAAGTGATCTTCATTGAGGTGACTCTTATTGTTCCTCGTCCCAGTACCTTTTAGGGGATTGGTAAGAGGAGTACAACTTCTGAGACTTTTAGGGGAGGGATTGTTCTTAGGGTCATAAGAAGGATGTTTTGGGTCCCTTGATTGGCGGAAATATTGCATTGCACTGGTGAGTCCATTTTACTCTCATTAGGATTGTCTCCCTCCACATGGTCCTCCCTCTGACAACCACCCTCAGGGTTGGGATCACGAAGCGGCTGCTCTTCCATGGCCAAATGCGGAGAGACCCTCCCAAGGAAGATGGTGGTGACATCACCAGATTCATCACAGGTGGCAGACTCACTAGTAAAATAGGGACCTGGCGGAGGGTCTGTAGGAACACTCTGCATATTAACATATTTCTTCCTGGGCTTTCCCGGGGATGTTAATTCTGGTAATAGTCCAGACGTCTATTACTCAACCAGCCACATCTGCCAGCTGCCTATCACCACACACTCGCATATGAACCAAGGATAGATATTGGACACTGCATTGGATTTTGCATGGGTGATTCTTGGTAGCGACACCCCTGGAGTACAGCAGCTTGTGCCCCTCAAAAGTTATACAAACATTGCCTCCAGCCAGCAGAGCCTTTGCTGTTTACTGTGTGAGGTTACTCACCCAGGGTCCCTTTGGAACACATTAATCTTAAAGGATTTGAGTTTCTCTGGGGCACTGCAGCCTTTCCTGGCGAGGGCTCAGATTAGAATTTCCAGTTTTTACTATCACCGTAAATGCTGTTTTGACGCCACTAGCAAACTACACTGAAAAAAAACACATCTGCCTTTAGTGAGTTGACAGAACTCCCATTCTATGTGGTGGGAAAGTGAGCCATCAGAGACTGGGCTTGTGCAGACGCTACCCAATGTGCCTTCCAGTGGGTGGTTTAGGAGGGCTCCAGCCAGCTCGCTATGCTCCCCTCGTCCCCCCCAAGTGGGAACCATTGTCCCTGTCCAACAAATAGTGTTTCCAAAAATGTGCAGTGTTCGTGAAACAACCAGGGAAACCAATTGCTGCTTACCCGATTGGGAGCTAGATAGCAAAGAGATGTGTGATGCAGTACCCAGAGTGCTTCAGAGTCCCCGGCAGCAGAGGGTGACAGCGGAAGGAGGAGACAGACGTGCTGAGTCATTCTCCCTTGATACAAGTGGAGGCTTCTGGATGCCAAGCCCAGGACTCTGGAGAGCTTCAAAGAGGATCCAAGAAACAAGAACTGGATACTTTGGAAGGAGTGAGTCACCAGGGTGCTTGAATAGCATTTTCCCCACCTTGAGTGAATTGGAAGGCCTAATAGCATTCACTAGTGACCCGACCCCACCCCCCCGACCCAGGGGGAACAAGAAGCAAGATCCGGCCCATGGCAGGATGGTATAATATCGGCTGGATGACTAGAACCTGGATTGGGGGAGATACCAAGGGGTGGGGGGAGGAATACTAATCTCTACACTTGTGAATCCTAAACTCCAGGAGGGACCTGTTGTGAATCGCGAAGACCACCAAGGTCCAGCAGGTACTCGTCATGAATCCTGATAGGTGAGGTCTGGGCCAAAGGCTTGTTGTGAATCCTGTGAAACCACAAAGGCTGAGAAAATCCTGGAGCTAAAAGGCTAAAACCCTGGGAGAGGACTTGTGCACAGTGAAAGCAGACAGGCAGGGGATAGGCCAGACTGTGAGTAACTAATGCAAGAGCCTTCCCAGAAGATTTCTTGTGTTTTTGTTCCATAATATTGTGACCTTTGCTTTGGGTTTAATTTGGTATATTTGCTTTATTACCCTAGAGCTAAGGACTTAAAGATAGGGTGTTGCCACCTTTTGTTGGATTTTCTTTTTAGACTTCATGTCTCAGGACCAGGCAAGAACTGGGCAGCCTAGGTTAAAGAACTTGGTTTAATGCAAAATCACTGATGGTGTTCAACACTAAGGACATTGCACTACTTTAGTCCATCCGTACAGTGTTTGGCTTCAGAAAACCTTTATTAGCTGAAGCTCCAACTCGTTTGCCAAAATGATGCACTAAATATCTTTTTTTGCCATCTGACTTAAGTTTTAGTTGTCTTGTTGCTCGGCTATACCACAGGCCTTAAATGTCATAGGGTCTCATTCCGACTTTGGCGGTAAGGGTTAACGGTCACCGGTAATGATGCCGGTGCCGGAAAAACCTTACCACCCAATTCCGAGGTCCCTTAGCGGGAACCGCAAAGGACGTGTGGTCTGACCACACGTCCTCTGTGGTTCCCGTTAAGGGACCTTGGCGCTAATAACGGTACCGCAATTTGCGGTACCGTTATTAGCGCCTTCCCCATTCCCATTGTGCCCTATGGGGTCTCAAATGGGAATGGGGAATGGTCTACAGAATGGGGACTCACCGGGTCCTCCAGGGTCGGAAAGACCTGTTAAGTCCCCATTCTGCCAGACCGGACCCAGACCCGGTTTGGGAGGCAGCCATGGTGCTAAAAGCACCATGGCTACTGCCCAACTCGGAATGACCCCCATAGAGTGCAAACTCTTGCTGGAAAAGCTGCTGACCAACTTGCGCAACAAAATCCCTCTGCCACAGAGGTTGTGTAAGAATGGTTTCTGCAGCCCACACTCAGAAAGGGTTGTATGATAGTTTCTTCTTCTTTGCTAGCACTTGCTGCGCTTGATCATTTCTCCCCACCTTGCCCCTTTCCAGCTGCCTCATTAGCTCTGGAAGAGTCACACAACCCGGATGTCTGGACTGTGTTTGGACTCTATTTCAGTGTGGTTCACCATTTTTTCACACACACGTTTGATAAGTTGCTTCGGTAGCCCACACTCAGAAAAGGCTCAGTGATCCTTTTTTTGCTTTGATTTTCTAGCACAGGCCTAACTTGACTCTTCCTTCCAACTTGAACCCCACTCCTACCCTTCTCTTCCTTCCCATCGTACCCTCACCAGCTGACGGATTGGGGGTGGAATTGTTGCGTGACCCCAAAACCAGGATTTACCCGCTCTCCCAGGACAACCCAGGAAGCAGGTGAAGGGCAGATGCGAAGGATGCCTCCTATTTTCCTGTTTGTCTTGTGCTCTAGCCCTGCAACAACTACTGCTATGATCCGTACATAGATTACCTCTTTGCCCCAAGATTGTGCTACCCCAAGTATTAACTACCTTCTATTTGGTGTCTTATTTTGTCTCACATCTAGCCCTCCCTAAAATGGCACAGTTTTCTGTGCTCTCTGATGCCTCCCGTTGACGTATCCCAACAAAAGCATGTTGTATTTGCTCTATATTCCGATCTATTTTTTATGTCCTTTCTACTTTTTTCTATATTGCGCATAAAAGTGCTTGTGACATCTGTATACACTTTTGAAAGTGCTTTGCATTTTTCTATACTGTGCCCTATCGTGTCGCTCATGCGTCCCCCATGTAAGTATCCCTACAATGTAGCGTTAAAATGACTCCACATTGTATTTTATTGCCTTTTCATACCCGGGTGTACCTTTTGAAAATGCATTGCCCTATAATGTTCACTTTTGGTGGCAGGATGCCTTGCACTGTTTTGCATTGAGAGTGAGCGCTGCGTTGTTTCTATGTTAAATTTGCGTCTGGTCATCCCAAAAAAAGCGCTTTGTGTTGCTGTGTACTGTTGTTTCACATCTAGTTACCCCTAAAAAAAAACATTAACAACCCTATTATCAACCACCATGCCACATGCAGTTGGTCAGAAGGAGACAGGCTAGGGTTTTCCATTTCAAAAGATGTTTATTATAAATTGTAAGAACATTCCTGACTTTCCTGGGTTTCCCTACCTAACACAAATAAACTAGGGTGCTAGTCCAAAGTCCAAAGTAAAAATCTGTCCTCTGTCCAAAGCTAAACTGCACTGACCCTAAATAACTAAAGACCAAAGAATAACTCCCTTCTCCCTGGATTGCTTTCAAGCAAATAGTTTCAGTACAGTGTCTTCAAATAGCTCTTTGCTATTTCTTGCACTAGTTCATTCAGTTTGCTTGGGGGACTTCTCCATGTCCCTTTGTCTTTTTGGTTCCTCAACTTCCTCTCTCTAGTTTCTCTGGCACCTGAATGTTATTTTTCTATATTCCTCTCAACAATAGTTGACAGTTCCTTTCTTATTGACACCAGTTTCCCCAGTTGTACACCACCTCTCATCGCTTATTCCGATCTGCTTTGTTCTTGTCTCCTCACTGGGATCTGTGTGATGGTACCCAGTGACCAGTCTCTGTACTTTTATGATTCTTCCAATCACTGGGACGAGTTTGCAGAGTCCCTGAATGTTTCTCACTGTTCTGAAGATTTAACCATTCACTGGGATGAGTCGGCTGCACAATAACGATTCTGTTTCTGGTTCACTGACTTTCTCCCTGGGATAAGTAAATTTGGTCCCAGAAATAACTCGGTATTTTGTACACTTGTTCTCGTACCGCTCTCAGCTGCCTTCAGTCTCTCAGGCTTCACGTTCTTATTTTTGATGGGAAGTGTCTGGTAGGGATTTCTTTCCCTGATCCGGCCACCATTCCCTCTCTATGCGTCCCTCCAGGGACTAAGCTTTCCTTCACGGACTCTCTCTAGTCCGCCAAAGCTCAGGTTTCCTTGTATGCCCCTCCCATGACTAGAGGTAACCTTACAGGCTCTCAGCAGCATCTTGACTCTGGTTCTATTGCCTGTCTCTACTGGGACTTAATTCAACCATGCTAGTTCCAGTTACCCTACCTCTCCAGCATGGAAAATGATGTCTCAGCTTCCCATGTTTCTCCTCCGTCTTTGGAAAAAGCCTTCTCTTCGGTCTCTCAGCTTCCTTCTGACAGCTGCTTCGTAACTCCTGGACTTCTCTCATTCTACCACTCTCTCCTCCCATTTTTATGACGAGGCTCTGGGACTTCCCTGCTAGATCCTAGGAGTCCTTCCTTTGTTTTTGACTGATATTCATTATAACTCCATTGGCTCTTTTCGTCTCAGTGTCTGTTTGAGGTGTACTCATTATAACGACACTGGTTTCCTTCATCCCAGTGTCAGACAGGTATTGGTCAATACCTAAGGTTTCACAATAAACAAAGGTATTCTTTCTGTTTTCCTCCAACGGAACTGCCATCATTGGTCTGCTGAGGGTAAGGGAAAGTGAGTTCCTCCTCGTAACAGCAGTCCTTGTTCCCCTGGGGGAAGTCTCTCCTGGTGAGGTCCTACTTGCCTCTAAGGCTCCACCTACACCCTAAGTAGAAGTGGCTGAATCCTGTGATTCATCACACACATCAAAACAGTTGGCTAAAAATCTCTCAAATTCACTTGCAGACCTCACCCAAAGGCCTTAAACACACTAAAAGGTCAAACATTTGAGACCTCCATACTGGAAACGGAACCCCTGTGGTGAATGCACTGTGGCATATCTGCTAATGTCATCCCTGTTCCCCTAGGGGAGCCCCTTCTCATGTGGCCAGGATGGTGAAATGGGGGAAGGATCACATGGGGAGGGATCCCCCATATGGGATTAGATCTCATCTGACTGTCAGGAGAGAACACAGTATCTTCCCTACCCTCATCACCCTAACCCCCACACTACTGCTCCCCAATCCTCTATTTTCTGTTATAAAATGGAGAGGGGGGGCCTTCTTCTAACTACTAAGACTGGGAGGAGCCCTGTTCCATCCGAGGCAAATAGTTGTACTGTGACGAGAAAGAGGCCCCGGTTAATGAAGAGCATGTGTAAGAACCAAAGTGATTAGTCTAGTCTTTTTCCTCACCCGATCGTTCGGGCACTATTCAAAATGAACGTGGGAAAACCGAATGGGAGACTCGTTCTCTGTGCTGACTGGGAGTGCGGTAGCTGGTGCGCACACCAACAGGAGACGAGCAGGTGAGAAGGCAACTTGATCCCGGAGAGAGGGTTGGGGACACTGAGGCACTATCTAGGAAACCACAGGAGGCCCTGCACAGTGAAAGACTAATCTGAGACCCATATTAAAAGAAGAGCAGACATTTTATAACTACCAGCCCCTGTCACAGGTGGAAGCAGGGTTTGCCAAATTTATAAAGAAAAGAGAAAACCAATGCGAGATACGTGTCTGGGACCCGGGAGGAAGGAACTTTGAGAGGTCTTGCAAGTTAGTGAACCTGGCATACTCCTTAAGGTTAAAAAGGAGTTAGAGTTGTCATCTTTGTTTGAGCTCTGCATCCACAAGGATCTTCATAGTCCCAGTACTTGGTAACATGGGAAACCAAGTCTGATAAAGAGACTGAACATTTTAGACTGCGTGAGCCTGACAGGGGCCAGAGGAAGACTCATACCTCTTGATCTTGTGAACATTGTAACCGGGGGAAGGAAGTCAACCCCTCTCACCCCATATTTTTTTTTTTAGAAGTAATTGGAAAGCCAAGACAAGAGAGGCTACGTATTGGCAGTGTGAACATTGTAACCAGGGGAAGGGAGCCAATCCCCCTGGTATTGTTTGAGAGATAATTGGAAAGCTCAGAGGCGCGAGGCAACCTTTTGGCCTTTCTGTATCTTTAACACTCTGAATATCCTTGCCCCTTTCATGAGGATCCGCTTGAAGCCCAAATCCAAGTCCAACTCTTGGTATGATTCCCACTTTGCCGCCCCTAAAAAGAAAGTGTAGAGCACCGGAAAGGAAGTGAAGGGCATCACAGGGCACCCCCTGACAAACTGGCCTGCCGCCTGTTCCAAAGGCAGTGCAGACTCTGTCCTCTCTAAGAAGAGAGCCCACATCCAAGCCTGCGTCTCTGCGGCATTAACAACTCGGCCCTTTTCAAAATCTGCAAGGAGCTGGCCAATCCTGCTGCAGTCTCTACCTATACTATCTGGGCCTCACAGGCCCTCTGCACAGCCTTGGCCTCTCATTTCACTACTAAAACTCAGGACATCCTGTCCACCCCTGTTCTTCTACCTCCTCTTCCACTTCCGGCCCGTCTGAGGCCATATCTCCTCCTCCTTTCTCCTCCTTTCCCCTGTTCAC
Organism: Ambystoma mexicanum; assembly: GCF_040938575.1. NCBI lineage: Eukaryota > Metazoa > Chordata > Amphibia > Caudata > Ambystomatidae > Ambystoma > Ambystoma mexicanum. The sequence goes on from NC_090929.1 coordinate 327,063,477, forward strand.
CCCTGCCGCTGTTTCTAGACAAGTCTGATCTATGAAATTCTCGTCAAAGCAGGTTCTCCCTGCTCATCCAGAACCATCATGGACCACATTGACACCCTTGCTCCAGCCTTAGCCGATTTCTGCAATCAGTCCTTTGCCACTTGAACTCCCCCTGCCCCCCCCCACAACCCCTTCCCACTTAAGCACTCTCTTGTGCACCCCCTTCTAAAGAAACCCTCGGCCGAGCCTTGCTCTCGGGCTATCTATCGACCAATCTCCATCATTCCTTTCCTGGGCAAACCCTTGGAAAAGCTGCCCACCTCTCAGCTTAATCTACATACTGAATCTGTTAGTTGCCTCTGTGAACACCAGTCTGGCTTCAGAGCTGCCAGAAGCACAGACACTACTCTCCTGAACACCCATGAAGACTTGCTCTCCAATCTTGACTCTAATCTCCCTTCTGTCCTCATTCTCCTCGATCTATCCTCTGCCTTTGACACGGTCAACCATGCCATCCTGCTCAATTGCCTCTGCAACAACATTGGTATTACTGCTCAGGCCCTGGCTTGGTTGGCCCCCTTTCTCACTGACCGACCCTCTTCGGTCCAACTGAGGTCTTAACTCTCTTTTATCTCTCTCTCTCTACTTGTGTTGTTCCCCAGGGGTCTAACCTCTCTTCCTGGCTATAACCACTACCTGGCACCTGTTTCCCACTGCATCGCTACTTTCTGCTCCAATTTTCAATGTTATGCGGCTCCCCTCAGCCACCTCTGCTCCTTCTATCATGCCAGACTGTCTGGGCACAATTCAGGAATGGTGTACCGCCAATGATCTCTGTCTTAATGCCAGTAAGACTGAGATCCTCCTCATTGGGACGCCCGCTCCCTCCTTTCCTCTCTCTGGCCACCCACTTTGTGCCCTCTTCCTGCTCCTTCCTGTGAGGCCAAGAACCTTGGTGTCATCTTTGACTCCACCCTCTTCTTCTCTCCTCACATCTTTGAAGTTTCTAAGAAGTCAAACTATCAGCTGCACCTCCTCAGAGGTATTCTTCATTTTCTCACTTTCCCCCAGAAGCTCACGGTCTCCAGAGCTCTGGTCCTCTCTAGGCTGGACTATTGCAACAGCCTCTTTCTAAATCTTCCTGCCTCTACTCTTCGACCTTTACAACTTATCCAGAACCGGACTGCGAGACTTGTCCTTGGCCTCAAGCCCAGGGATCATATCTCTCCAGCTTTGAAATCTCTTTACTGGCTCCCTGTGGCTGCAAGGATCAAGGTTCAAGACCCTCTGCATCGTCCACATGGCTTTCTGGGGCCTGGGACTGCTCTACCTCCAGCTTTCTCTTCCAAAACGTCTTCCTTCTCAAGCTCTCCGCTGATCCACCTCCAACTCTCTGAGGGTCAGCCGCTTCTTCAAGCAGAGAGTTTGGTGCAGATCTATCTCTTCGGCTGGGGCCTTCCTCTGGAACAGCCTCCCTGCCTCTCTCAAACTTGAGCAGAACCACCTCTGTTTCCGGAAACGACTCAAGACCTTTCTTTTCGCTTCCGCTTTTGCTCTTACTCTCCCCTTCTGATGCACCTGACTGCTCTGCACACTGGTCACCTGGTCACCCTCTGAACTCTGGCCCAGACTCCTGCATGTCCAGTTGCTCTCACACTGCCTCTGGGCTCCCCAGCACCTAATGGTTTGTATCTACAACCCAACAGTCCCTTCTCTCTGCACTTATGAGCCACTCACTCGCTGGCTGCACTTGTGATTTAACTGCACTTACCCCTTCCCCTACCCCTGGCACTTCTCCCCTGCCCTCTTCCCCACATTTGCGCAATCTGATTGACACAAGGCCTAGCAAGAACGTTAGATTGTCCTTCCTTTGTTTGCTCCACCATGTCTTGTCGCGCCTAGAAACACTTTTGTACAGGCACGTTATAAATGTCATATAATTGGGGTAAAGGAGTCATTCTCTCTGCTGTTCGGAAGCATGGAGAGAACAGGCGAGGAAGGAATCCTTGTGGCTTTGTGAAAACCTGAGAAAGGTCAGGGGCAGGGAGACATCCCCCCTGGCATTGAGAACTTTATAGTGCACCTTTTTTTTGAGAGTCTGATAGAGACCAGGGGAAGGGAATCATTCCCTCTGGTGTTGCTTGAAAAACTTTGTTGGAACTTTTAAACTTTGCTTTAGTTTCATTTAGTACTTTTGATCTGGCGACATTGAGTGAATTGGAACTGTTTTAACTTGGAAAAGAACTGAAACCTGGAGAAGGGAGCTATTCTCTCAGGAAAAGTTCTCCTATACAACTGTACATTGTCCACAGGAAGGGAGTCATCCCTCCTGGACCTAGAAGCACCCTTCCCCCTTACAAGTGTGAGGGTTGAAATGGGTGTTTTGACTCAGGATGGTGGCTACTTTGATTTTGACGGACATCCTTACTGGGTCCTTAGAATTCCCTCTTAGTTATAGGCCCAGATGGGGGTTTTCATTGATTTTCTTTGAAATGAAAGTTTCTATCAACCACAATGCCATCACTGTGTCAGCATCCTGCTTCCGCACCCTTACAGCATCAAAACCCTCCTAGAAAGCACACCCCACAGATGGCAGTGCCTCCTGGTTCCACACGCACCAACAGCTAAGAACAACACTGGTTCTATAAATATTTGCCATAATTATTTTGCTGACCTACATTTTCACCAAATTGTGGCACTTTTTTACTGAAATGCAACCCCCCCATCCCCACCGTACCTCCACTTACTACCATTTTTAGAATCCCTGCGTTGGGCTCTGTACCTGTTTCTTCGCTCCCTCCACACTGCCCAGCCAGCCTGTCCACCACCCCTGATTGGCGTACGCACCCTCCTAGGACCATTCTCTCAGGGCAGCCAAGGCAAAGGGCAGCTTCTGAAGAAGCAGCTCCAGTCAGTGTTTGCCCGTGTTCGCCTGTGAAGCCTGCAGCCGTCAACCAGCAGCGACAGACAAGGTAAGCGTTGTGTAAGTTGGGGGTACAGCCATCACTGTATCCCATTATCTACCCCACCTCTCTCATTACCTCATTACCTAGTATCCTACTTCTCCAGTATTCAGCCTATTTATGTTTGTCAGCTATAGTCAGCATTTAACCTACTTGTATAAGGCAGCCCTTTGAATCTATCTGTCGGAAGACCATATTCGGCATTAAGCCAATTGTGTTAATTGGTCACAGTTTGCATTTCGGCCAGCTTTAGGCGGGTATAATTGTGAATTTTGGAGATTAGCATGCATCACTTTCAGATAGAATTGTGGAGATTAGCATGTGTCACATGTAGATAGAATTGAGGAAATTAGCATGCATCACATGTAGATAGTGATGCCACTTGCCAACCCTACAAAAAAAACTCAGCCCTCTGCAACCCACCTCTCAAACACTGAACCAAACACAACCATCTCTACAGCACAACAAACCGCACACAATTCACTACACTGCAACAACAAAACAAACCACACATTGCCTCGCAGAACAGCATATGACTACTATCAACCGGAAAGCACAACTAAGCTCAGTGAACGGCGTAAACCGAACTGAAACTGCCAGCAGCCCATCACAACTCTCTTGCTATTTTCTCCTGCTCAGCACTAACCTCCACCACCCCCCCCTCACACTGTTGCCTTACAGATCCGCCAGCGGACCACGCAGTGTGTGCGGTATTAAAATAACATTAACATAACGTATGCCTTAATATGCGTTTTGCGGCAGACAAAAGAGGGCTAGACCACAACGCCATGTCTTTTCCCTAGTCTCCCCTAAATCACACTTTCCTTTTCAGATCCACAACAGCTCCTGTAGAACGAGCACGTGGCCGTGGTGTGTGGTTTAAATCGCAAATATATAACTATCCCTATGCTACAAAACATAATGGTGGACAGTTTGAGGCTATAGCCCCATCACACTGAGATATAACTTAATACTGGAAGGTGAAAAGAAATGCCTGCAATGACATAAGGTGAAAAGGGTTATGCCTCCGACACCTTACAAATGAAGGGAGGTAGGCATTTATACGCTATTTTAAAGAATGTTCGCTCTGTTCAGAGTCGCCGAGGTTCACTAATTGAGTTTAATGAAGATCCCCCACAATAACGAACTAGGATTCCAAGTAACTTTTCAGTGGTCACTCGTTCATTACAATAATTATACATATAGGCAATATTCCTTCAAATATGTGAACCTTGTCAGAGTTGTATTGTAGTACTTTCCATTGACTTTTGTAACAGCCAGCATGCAATGCGGTCTTTGCTGCATTTCAGCAAACCACCTCCAACATATTTATTTCATTTTTTCCCCATCTCTAATAGGCCTAAAGGCACATTAACTGCACCTCTCCACTCTCGCCACATTGTGGCACTGATACAAAACACAGTTCACATATGTTATGCATAATCTTTTATCCATACTAAATCTATCAGATTATCTACTGTTGACATTAGGCACTCTATGCCATCCCCAAGATGGTGCCAGGTGCATAGTGACGTACAGTGCTGCGCTTGGGCTTGCATATTTTTACATGCTTTGTGAATGCGGCATTGGCTTTGGCTAGGTTTCAAAACTCTTATTTGAAAAAGGGATCAGCCATGGGAGCTGAATTCGAACCTCCCAGTGTTGCCTTTTTAAATATAGTTTATTGGTAACTGTCATTATGAAAAATGCCACATAAAGGCCTGCTTCTAAAACAAAGTAAGAAAAATATGATCAGTTATTTTACATTTTCTCCAAAGGACACTCTCCTTTTTACTTGTAATTACTCTACTGTGGCTCTACAATGGCATACAGTTACGTCTCTGCTTGATTGAAATATCTGCTACTGTTTGTGGACCAAATGTTGGGGAGTGGAGGAAATATAACCACTGTGACTTGTAGAAGGCTTGTCTCCAGATGTTTAATTCGGCATTACATACTTTATATGAAGTGGGCAGATTATGTTATGAAAGGTTTTGGTCAGGTTTAATAATTTCAGAGCATTGTTGTGGTAATATTGTAGCTAGTTGATGGAATGGAGGGACTACAAGTCCCTCAATGCATTTGGCAGAGCACTGAAAGCCAAGACTTGTGTGGTGAGTTTAGCAGCGGCTAACTACACCAGATACCGTGCAAAATATTTGTACCATGGTGAAATGCTGTTTCCAGCTGATTGCTTCCCAATAAGATTAAATAAAGGTGGCCAAACTAAGGAAATGTATCTGAATTTGCATTAATGTTGCCCCTCTACAGTAAGCATAAGATCAGCATTGGTTTTGTAGGAATGATCAATCTGGGAAAATGTTTACTTTAATTTGATAGTGACGTTTTCGGTAATCGAACAGTTCCCCTCTGCCAACATGGCAGTGCAAAAATATGTGCCACAGGTTTTCAGTACCTTCCTGCCAAGTAGATTTTTTTGACACAGCAGGCAGAACCACAAAATTGCCCAAAGAAAAAAGGCATAAGTAAAAATAAAAATGCATACTGTAAATGGAATAGTGTTTCTGCATGGAAATAAAAATGCTGGCGCAAATTGAACCCACAGCCAACGTTCTTCCTCAGAATTGAGCTTGATATGTGAAGGGACTTTCATGACTGCCTTGTATTGGTGATAGAGGCCTGTAGAGGTGTTGAAGAAGGAAGCGGACACAATCCCTATCTCTAAGAGGGGTTTCCCTGCCTCAAACTAAAGAATCTGCCGGAATGTCCGTCCAAAGGAAAATCCACTGTCCTGTCTCACAACCTACTTCTATCCCTTACACTACAACTAAAAACTAATATCATCCAACAGAAAGTTCTTTCTCCAGAAGAATGACTCCCTTCTTCTGGTATATGGTTGGCATCCCACAATGTTCTCTTGCAAAAAAGGTACCGGGGGAATGACTCCCTTCCCCATGTAACAGAAAGTTCTCTCCCCAGGAGAATGACTCCCTTCTCCTGGTATACGGATGGTGGTCCCAAAATGTCCCCTTGAAAAGAAATGCCCGGGGGAGGGGCTCCATTCCCCTGGCTGGTTGTTCCAGCACTTTGTGTAAACTACTTTCTGAACCAGGAGAATGGCTCCCTTCTCCTGGTACTGATGAGCACTCTTCAAGGCCAGGGGAAATTACTCCCTTTCCCTGCTGTCTCTTCAGCATACTTGAAAGGATTCAGTGTTCTCAACAGGAGAATGACTCCCTTCTCCTGGTGTTGGAGAGTTCTTTTCCACTTGGATTTTACCTTTGCACTCGTTCACTGGAACAGCAAACTCCCAAGTCCTACTTATACCTTGGGTCCCAGACCATTCACTGGTGGTCATTGGACTTCGCCCCCTGCGACTGGTACAAGGAAGATTTCCTTAGATGCACTCTTCCCTTCTGTTGGGGTCCCAGACCCTTAAGGCACCTCTTATAGGCCTCACACGTGCCCAGGCATGATGCAAAGACCTCTGCGCCCCCTACCCCCATGTCGTTGCTGGTTCTACCATGGTTCCTGTTGCCTTCTGGGACTTGCTTGCACAGCACCAGTCTTTCCAGGGACTGGTATCGGTCTCCTTTCCGCTTCCTGCAGCAGTCTGCTTTGTCGCTGCTTCTGCGGCGGCTCCACGTGTTGTGGCTACCTCCAGTATAGGCATGGTTCAGGGACCCCATGGTCCACCTCCTCCTGCGGGTCGTGCCACTGCCTAGTCTGCTTCCCACTGGCTTGGTCTTGCCGATGCAGGACCCGTCACGGATTCCCTAAACCATTCGTCAGCGTCCTCTGCAGAGCCCTCTATTTGGGTCAAGTGCGGACTTCAAAACTCCTGGGTTCTCTGACACAGCAGGAAGGCGAAGACGCGTAGTCCTTCACTTTCTATTTTATGGGGTTAACGCCACCCCAGCGTAACGTCAACACTTGTTGTCAATGGCTTCTTGATATTCCTCTTGCCTCCTGTGAGCCACCTCATCTCACTACCAGGGCAGTCGGTACACCTCATGTTTTCCGTGCTCTTCTTCGTCCTAGAACTTTCTACCTTGGTTGTACTTCTGGCACTACAGAAATACATCGGTTTATTTTCAATATAGTGGTTTGAAATGGAGGGGGAGTGATGTTATACTACAGGTTGTTGCCCTTATCCCCAGAGGGTTAGTCCCTCCCCATAAGGTCCTCGCGCATTAAACCACCCCCAGGGGGGCTATTGAGTAGCAACCGCACCTCCCTAGCCTTATATGAAGGGGCTCCCCCTTGGGGAGAAGTGATGACGATACCTAGCGACTCGTCCCAGGCCACTGATGGTCAACATCTGCCCCCCTGACACATGAAACCGGCTCAGTTAAAACACCATTTGAGTTAACAGTTCAGGAAATGCCTCTGATTTAAAGGTGTTGAGGGGCGGTGAACTGGGCTTATCACCGGCCATGGCACTGAAGAGCTTGTGGCGGGGACAAAGACATAAATAAACTATGATTGGCATGGGCACTATACAAGAGTCATTAGGAAGGACATGCATCTCAGCCCTCCAGAGTGAGCCTAAAATAAGTCCCCAATCAGACCAAAACTCCAAAATGTGCCAATGTTTCAGTTTATGAGCCAATGCCGTCCTCTAACGGCCAGAGATTTACCAAAATATCGGTATTCTTTATGTAGCAGCAAGTTCAGGTTTATTGTAATGCTTGTGATGGACAAAAGAGGGAGATGCTGCTTTATTTATTATTGGTCTGTACAGAAGCTTAAATGTTAAGTGTTACACTAATAGGACTATAGAATGTCGGAAAAAATGTTGTCAATATGCCACAAGTTTAAAATCTAAAACTTTTAAATTAATATGAATGGAATGAATTGTATTTTAGGAAGAATCTTGTCAATTATAATGTGGTTTTAATATGTTTTAGTAGAATTCAGTATTACAAAGTCCCATTACTAGATTGTACTTAATTAGATGTGACATGATCTCGTGTGCTGAGCTATGTTTCTATGCCTGAGGTTCTAATTGGCTTTAAATGCAAACCCTTTTTTTAAATAAAGAAAGTGCATATAAACGTAATGTACAGTCAATAAATAATATGTGTATAGCAATATGGGCAATCGGCATAACTTTACCCATAAAGGATTGTACAATCTCCGAAATGCCTGTTGGTTGGGTTGATATTTGGAGAACTGATGAGATGTTAAATCAAGCAATGAATCCTGTGAACTGGAAACTTCGGCTATGAAAGTTTGGAAATATTGAAGCTAAAGAACCGAGGGCTAATGACAATCATGTCCCCGCGTGTCAAGCGCTATTTGCTACGGGTGGAGTTCACTGCGGATCGCGTGCTCTTCTCTAGGGCACAGTTCTCTAGGGCAGTGGTGGCAGCATGATACAGGGGGGATGTAGACCGGTCTTGCCCTGTGTGTGAGGCGCCTTGCAAGGACTTGGCCCGCTTGGTATTCTTCTGTCCTGCTTATGTAGAGGCTAGAGGATTGCTCATTCGACCCTTATTGCAGGAATTGAGCTTTGTACAATATCGGCCTGCCCTAATATACTTGGATTCACCACATGTGGGCTGGTCTTTACTCGCATACTTGAAATCAGCACTTTATCTTCGGAAACATTTGCAAAGTATACCACTTTGGAATGAGTTTATGCCTAACCATTAATGATCTGTGTTCAAAGACCTTTTCTAGCTGCTTTTTTGTGAGGTTTTTATGTTTCTTTTACTGTGTCATAATTGGTATGTATTTTTGTATGTTGTACTGTTTTTATGGATAGTTTTTTATGCATATGCGATGTAAACAAACATGATGATGATATGAAGTTATTCTTTAAGCTTTGTGTAGTCAAGCAGTGAATGATTCTTTCAATGTTTATTGCTCCCCATCAGTTGCGTCCTCCAACGCCTCAGCTGCAATGTGTCTTCTCTTTTCTGGCATTTTCCTGTTTACATTCTAAGTGATTGGTGGGGTTGGGAAGTGTTCTGATAGACCAATATTCTGGTCTACCCTTGTCCTCCTTTACCTCGAATTTGTGCTGTGTGTTTTTCCCATATGTCACTTGATGGCAGTGGTCATCCTAGTGTACCTCCTTACCAGCTTTGGTGCAATGGCCACAGCAAGCAATTTCTGTCTAATATCGCAAAGCATTCCGATGTGACATACGTGGTTGGTAGCCAGCAATACACTGTTTCAGTGACTGGTATGTATTAACCTGCTCCAATCCCCCACCACTTTCTGTGCATGTGCACTGGATGAGCAACTTCTCATCCAGTGTTTTCCTCAGGGATGCAGCCTATAAGTTGGTGCCACCACAGCCTTTATCTGCAAACGCTGAGTGGGGTAATCCTCAGCAAGTACACAGCCTCTCTGTTTAGCTCTGAAATTCTTCCTCCACTTCTAACAAGCCAGAGATAACATTGCTGTTTAGCAGGCATCACTGCATGCTTCCTCAAGCATCCCTGAGCAGCATCTAACTCAATAACCCCCGCAAGCAATCCACCTCTGTCCTTCACTGTTTGTGACAACGTCTGCTTACTTGGTGCTTAACAGATTTCGTGCCATTTGCCCCCACGTGTGCTGGTTAACTGCAGCACCTTAGCATTGGACTTTACAGCATCTAAATTCTGCATTTAACCCGAACGTCATCTGCAGAAACAATTCCTGTACCACAGACATGCCAATTGCCACATCTCTTTTGGTGCTTACTTATCCAGTGCTGGCCTTTGACTACTAGAACTTGTACTTATGCTTTCTCATTATATATCCAAGACTACAGTCTGTGTAAAGTCAAAAGAAGAACACAGACTCAGGTTTTCCATCTCACTATTTTAGGTGATTAAAGAAAAGGTAAAAACTCCTAATTTTCACTAAGCTAGCGAAGTCTCTCCCTAACAAAACTAACTATCGTGCTCGTCAGTCGGTGATGGTCCAAATCAATATAGAGTCCACTACCCAAACTAACTATGCTGTCCCTCCCACTATTAGAACTACTACAGCACAGGAGAATGGCTCCCTTCTCCTTTGTCATGGCGTTTTCACCCAGTTCAGTTCAATAGTATATCCTATGGTAATTCTTGGCAACTGTAGCAGTCAAATCATATAGTACAGAAATTGGGTTCCTGAAGGTCTCAACTGTTTTTCCTTCCACAAGATAACTCTTTTCCTTCCTCTTTATTTCAACTAAAGATTCTCTTTATTAAATGTCCACTTCTTTCCTTAATTGTGATGGTTTTGAGGACCCAAACTTTGATTCTTTTGTCCTTCATCCACTCTCAATAATATATCTTGATTGAAACTAAAATTAGCCCTCCAGTTATTCTTAGTCCCCTCATGTACGCCATACTTTGTCCTGACTGAGACGAGTGGGAGCATTCCATTAATGATTCTCCCTCCCTTTGTACACTCTTAACGCCTCGTCTTTATTGGGACAAGTATGAGTATTCACAGTATTATCTTCAGTCCTCCTCCTCCCGGGTCTCCCTTTCTCCCCATTACTTGGACGTTACTCTGGGATAACGTTACTCTGAGATAACGTCACGGGGCTTTCTGACAGGCTGGGACCCTCTTCTTTTCTTGCCAGGATGGTTACTGGTTTCTTTGTTTCCCTGTCAATCTGCTCACTTCACAATAACTTGGGAAATATGGTATCCATCATTCATGGACCTCGCGGTCAGCTGTGATGCGGTCATGCCACCACGTGTCCATCTTTCGAGTTCAGGATGCCCTGTGACCACTTCAATCTTCTGCGCCCTCTCTCCCCTCCAGTGCCATTTGCCAGAGGCTGCACTCTGGCTTCTCTTTCCGAGCGGACGCCGAGCGTTCAAGTTTCTCTCAGCATGCTCATTCCAGCTGATTGGAACTTCCTGGGCTCTTTCACTCCTTAGGTCTCTGCCTCCAAGATTTATGACGCTGCCGTGGGAATTCCCTGACGTAGTGTCAAAGTCCTTCTTTTGTTATTGAGTTAAACACTGTATTCCTCCAGTAATCTTCTTTGTCTCAGTACCATTTAAATATTTCTTAATATGTACAACCAGAGGGCTTGGCTGGCAATAACAGATTCTAGTCTGTTCTTCCATTAGATGGTTTAGAAGATGGGTTAGCAACATGTTGTTATGGGAGTTCATTAGAACAAGAGTCCTTGTCCTCGGGGGGTCGGGGAGGAGTCTCTCCCAGTGAAGTCCTGCTTGCCTCTACTCCTTGGAGGGTATTGCGTAGCAGGCTCACCTCCATAGCCTCACAGGGAAGGGCTCCCCCACCCCGCGCCTGGGAAGAAGTGACAGAATCACGCAATTCATCGCAAGCATCAGGATGCAGTGAAAATAAAACTTGGCAAACCTCTTCCGAACAGAATGGGCCTCTGTGGAATTTACGGTGCACAACACTGGAGCAATGAATGTTTCAACACATTGCATTATTGACCTAGTGACAAAACTGTCAACTATGTTTGACTAAAGTCTTTTCACTGTATATTTGTAATGCCAGGTGTGTAAACCATGGGTGGATTTGTCCATAAACCCTGGCAAATATCTGCATTATTAATGTCTCCAGAGCTGCTCACCTGCTGGTGTAGGTCTACATCTCTACCACTACCGTCCCTCTGTTCCCCCAGAAAGCCAGAGACAAAAACAACAAAATTGGGGAATTCTTAAAACAAATAAAGCTGCCAACATGCTGTCTAACTAACCTCCCTCCCAAAGTCCCCCATTTAATCAAAGTTCAACCCGACAGACTATACAGACCAGAGTAAGTAACCAGTGTGTTAAAACTATATAGGAAAGGATTGTACTTGTATGCATACAGTTTAATTTTAAATGTGTAATCATTTTAAGAATTTGGCTCCTAAACAATGTGTTTTAGGTCCTAAAATATTCAACATAAGAACCAACGGCTACTAAGAAAACAGTTTGGTTAGAGCCCTGCATCTCATTCAATGCCTGAATTTGTAAATGACTATCTCACAGAGTGACACAGAACAGAAATCTATTAATACATTTGAAGGGAAAGTCTATCCCAGACTGGTCTAGACTTAGCAGTGAGATTTAGGTCAGGCTATCCAAAGCTGAAAACTGCAAAATATTTTGTGCATACTAAATTACAGTTTGCAGCTTGTGGTTTGCACAAAATAGATCTTGCTTGCACAATGGTGGCCCAATTGAGGTAATGTATATGAATTTCGCTTTGAGGATTCTCTGCACAGTAACAGTCTAAAAAAGCATTTGCGTTAACTGGTTCACAAGTTGGGTTTTTGTACCTACTGTCTAGTGATGGCACAGATTTTTGAAGTAGTTCATTGACTAGGTTACTAGTGTTGAGTTTTATTTTGGGAAGAGCTTTCTATTTACATATATATTTAGATACATATGCCTAGCTGTATATATGTGTCATTTTAATGAAGCACAGGGTGTATTTTACTACAATTCTGGAAATGGCACACTGGATCTACAGGCATTATCTGTACAAGACCCTTTCTTTGTAATCCACAAGGACATGGTGCTGTATAAATAACACATCATTATCATAACATCCTAGGTTTTCACTAAAATTTATATCAAAGTTCCATGTCAACCAATCCATTGAAATGCCTACTTTTTTCCAAAATCCCTCTTACTCAGCTAAAAGAAGCCTCCATACATTAGACGTAAGGATGGCAGTATTGTACTAAGTAAACAAAACAAAATCGCCAAGGAAAACAGACCAGCTCTTTGTTTCCATAGCACCTGATAGGGAAGGTGATCACATTTAAAAAAAACACCATCTCCACATGGATAGCCAAGAGCATACAGATTTGCTATTCACTAGCAAAGAAGACCTTAGCTTTCACGCTAAGAGCTCACTCTACCAGGGGTTTAGCATTTATTGCAAAGGTCCCCTTAGACGCTATTTGCAAAGCAGCTACTTGGAGATCCATACACACTTTTACTCAGCACTACTGCATTGACAGACATTCTAAAGCAGATTCACAGGTGGGACAAGCGGTACTAAACCATCTATTTGCCGCTGTATCTTCTCACAACCCGCCTCCTTCTCCAGATACTGCTCTCTAATCTGTGTATAGCATGTGATCTAAATAGATTCACAAGCCCCAGAAGGCATACATTACTCAGCGTTATCATATTTCTGATACTGGTATCTGCTTAGATTCACATGTGCCCACCCTTCCTCCCCTTCTGGAGTTGAAGGTGCATAGATGTTTTTGCTCTATCGCTTTTTTTTCTGCTTTATTACATCCTACTCCCGCTACACGTAATGCAACCTCATGTCAGAAACAAAACAATTGGCGGGACCTCGACCTGTGAAGGTCCATGGGTACAGTACACGTCACACTACAGATAGTATTACTGACAGGCTCAGTCAAAGTCCCTTTTTCAGTTTCAAAAACAAATCATGTAGTACTCTGCAACTTCCACTAGATGTCGGCATATGCATAGCATGTGAATCTAAGCAGATACAAGCAGCAGAAATAAGATTATGGTGAGCAATGTATGAGATATATATATATATATAACAGAAACATTGTTAAAGGGACGTTATGGTTAAGTTGCACTAGCAAAAACCTATGAAATTCTATGGAAAAACGTTATTACAGGGACGTTATGGTTACAGGTAAAACCGAAAAAACCATGAAATTCGACATTTATGGTAAGCTAAGCAAGCATAACTCGCACCATCACCGTGCACTGCAAAGACGAACACCCATAACATCAAAGAAGACATCACAAATGTCATTGATGACATCACATATGTGGCCCACTTATTTTTGGTCACTGAAATATCTAGGCCTGTTGCTTTGGTCACTAAGAGTCAGAATATTAAAATTCAAAAGGTGCTATATATTTAGACGTTAACCTTTTCATATGTTCTTACAGTACTTTCCTTTAGGGTTTGGTGTCAGCTCATGGTGCACATACATGCGGCAATAGGCAGGCCTCAAACACACAATTCATTTGTATACATGAAAATAAACTTTAATGCTATTAACAATTTCTGATGATGCTGTTTCTGTCTTCCGTACTTTAGTTTCCCTGTATGTGCCTCTGATTTGTATGCATTGTGTGTCTTCATATGTATACTTTGTACTAGCGAAAGTGTGTTGTAAGTCTTTAATTGTTAGCTAGTTATTACATCTTTAACTTTATACAATCCCCCCTGACATAATGTTACCAACATTGTAAACACAACCCCTTGTAGGGACTTTACATCAAAATTAATTTAATTTTTGATGTCATCTTTCATGTTATGGGTGTTAGTCTTAGCAGTGCACGGTGGTGGCGTGAGTTATGGTTGCTTAGCTTATCATAACTGTTGAATTTCGGGGGTTTTTCGGTTTTACCTGTAACCATAACATCCCTGTAGCAACGTTTTTCCATAGAATTTCATAGGGTTTTGCTAGTGCAACTTAACCCTATTGTCTGTTTTTAGTACGGCACTGTAAGCAGAATGTTGCTTTAGCATAGCTTTTTCTGTAAAGAGGATAGGTATTTCGTATGGCAACATAACCATAACGTCCCGTTAACAACGGTTTGTTACTAATTCCTTGGCTGCACTCATGCATGTGTGGAAAGGGCAAATAGTCTGGTGTATGTATCCATTTGCGCTACCCCTTTTCCGAATAGATTTGGCGTATCGTTCCACTTATAGATGTACATAGAAAATGTTGTGTAGTGTGGCAGTAGGCTCTCTTCTTGTGTTAACAGGGCATGATAAATCGGTGCCGCACAGTACTGGCCGAGATTACTACAAATGAGCAATATGGACGTTTCCTAGGGACACTGCACCTGGTTGGCGTATGTGCAATCACACTGCAAGTATCCGTAGGACACCATTAGTGGCCGCATGGCCCCATCTTCTAATGGACTTTTGTAGTTGTGGAACCGCACGTGTTTCCGTTCCATACCTAGACCCATGCATAGGTCATCCACTATATGCTGGGAACAACGCCCCTTTTGCCAGCCCTACGGAATCATGCAGTAGGCTACCTCATTCAAAGTACTGCTGCCAACTTCGTGGGTGGCTCTGCAAACCTACCAATGTGTGGCTACAGTACTCAGTTAACGGCCACTGTTAAACATGGAACAGCAACCTGCATTGTCACGTGGCCGTGTTAAATGTCGCATTACTTTCATTTATCTGCTGCTTGCCTTTCCATGACCCATGAAACAAATACATTGTTTCTGCACTCAACCGTGTGACGGAAAGTATGAAGAGGTCGCCTGCCAGTCGTACATTTGAAGAAAACATGTAACTGCAGGTGGGACAGTTTGTACTTAGTCTGCAAAATGACAAAGCTGCTGCACCTTCCTCATACACATACTAGTGCATGTAAAGGCAAGGAAGGAAACGGCAAAATATGCAGAGCGCAAACAACCTTAGTGCCGGTTAGAAAAGCGATGTAGCTGCATGGGTCTCACAGAATAAATGGCTTCCTGCTACACGTAATGAAGCTGTGTTTCCCGTCCACATTCTTGCATTCCACAATGTATGTATATCCGTCAATGCTACCCCTAACACTAATGGCGTAGCATAAAGTGTTTCTACTGCATGTGACGACAATTGAAAATAAAGCACAAGGGACCAGTGGACAGGCTACTGCCCTTCCAGCAATTTCGTAGGGTACTTTCATGTACAGCATTTTGCACATCTGCTAGGGGCAACAAGCGGGGCACTCCTGTAGGGCTGCGGAGCTGTAAAGCAGCCTTTGCAAACCATATGTCGCACTACAGACCCTTACCCTTCAAAGGGCATTGTATTGTGCATGTACTGCAACGCGCTACTGTACAGAGGGAAGGTCCTTGGAAGGGTGTGGGAGCGGTCCTTACAGGAGCATTACAATGATTGACGCATATGTAGGTGAGGACCACTTAATAATTCCGTCTCCCGCCATGTCCCCTATAGTATCCAGACAGGTGCTGGCCCTTCTGTACCGGATCTTTCCTGCTGTTCATTCTGTGGTGTGTGTGAGAACAACATAATAAATGAAAATGAACTGTGAAGGGGGGAAAAAGATAAATAAAGAAAGCACCTTTCACAGATCAACAGCATTGCCAGTGCACGCATGCAGGGAGGGAGGCGTGGCAGTCTGGTAAACACTGTAGTTCAATCAGTTAAAACGGGGGTCGCTGTACAAAGAGGCTTTTTTAGGTGTTCCAGAACTTTTTCAAGATAGCCGCAGCACAACACTAAGTACAAAAAAATGTTACTACTTTAAAGAAGGGCACCAAGTCAACTTAGATGGGCTGTCCAAAAATCCAGATGGCTGGCATAGAAAGAAAACGTTATAGCTGGGGAAAAGTATTCATGCTGTGAGAAGTCATAGTCCCATGGGCGAAGGATGCCATTGGCACATGTCGAACAAAGCCACAAATACTCTTCTTTGCAATGTACTGCACTGTCTGCATTCACGGACCAAATAGAAAATGACGCTGCCACATCGGTGGCTCCTTAATGCGATAGAAACGTATGCAAAGATCTGAAACAAATGCATGAACTGGGCAAGTGCCTCTCTCCTTCATCGCAAACGGCATTTAAGGTTGTGTAACATGCTATGCCATTTTCCCTGCATAATGAATAGCAATAATATCGGCATGATTGCGTGTCACCAAAGTGTCACACAGAGAAACCAAAATCTGGCACTTCCTTGTAGCTACTCCATAGCACTACACATGCACATGATAGATTGAAAAATGAGTAGCCACTGCACAGTGTTTTCCATTCACTTTCACTCAATGTATGTCGGAATCACCTAAAACCTGCACGCTGTGCCTCTTGAAACACACAGCCATAATCGCACCCTCTGCATTTCTGTCAAAAAATACACTGTGTACCACAGTCTGTAATTACACACCACACCCACAAACTTTATTGCCCAATCCCGTAGCCACTGCAGGCCCATTTCTATGGCTGTCATCTGCAAAATGGGTGTATGTAACACGTGACCTTTTCTGCTGGCTGCGCGCGGGAGTCGGGGAATAATTTTCAACAAGGGGAGCGGACGTCGTTAGGTGTGGTGGCTCTTAAAAAAAATCATTTTTTTTCTTTTTTTTGGAAAGGTGCTTCCGTGGAAACACTTTTTTTGCGGTCTCCATACGTAAATGTGTGTTTTCAACCTCAGCTCACATTCTTCACTGCAGTGTGTAGATTGTGAAAAAACATTTAATTGCCACTGTGCGACAAAGACATGCCATTTGCCTTGAAAAGGTGTATGTATCGCGAACCAATGTTCTCATTCTCACAAGAGAACATCCTAGCAGCACTCAAGAAGTCATACATGCTTCTGTTGATGAGAACCCTTCCGACCTCTGGTTGGCGACAAGAATCATTGTAATACTTCCACACTATTCTCAGCCTGTATACATGAGAAAAGCTCATTGGCAGTAGGAAACATGTGCTGCACTGCTTTCATCATAATCTTCAGTTAACTAAACACACGGGAACAAGGCATGTAACCCAAAAGAAGGCTCCAAAGTGCACAATCACAAAATGTACAGTTGCCAAAGAGGCCACACGTCCACATTCTACAAGCAGTCCGCCGAAACAGCACGATTCGACACTACACCACAAAGCGTCCACTCCATCCAAACCGAAATTACCAGACAAGTCTTCTTGGAGGGCATACATGCACAGATCTTCCACAAAGCCATCACCCACCATGAAAACTGTGCGTCTTGCCATGTTTGCCAGCCACAGTACACAAAGTAATGGGGAAACTGAATGCCGCCCTTTCCTTTGATGCACACCTAGAGCACCTGATTGGCCAACATCCATAGTCTTATTTCCATTGGCCACCATGGTGAGAAGCGCAAAATGTGCCACGTGCCTTTCTCTCCAGTGAGCGCGAGGGCCACGCCCCGGTGAGGCAGGAGGATGCCTTCTCCCTATTGGAGCTCTTTCCTGGACGTACACCCTGAGCACCTGATTGGCCAAAGGCCAGTGTCCCATTTCCATTGGCCAGCATGCTGAGAAGCGCAGAATGTGGCAAGAGCTTTTCTCCAAGTACAGCGCGGGCCGCGCCGCAGTACAGCAGGAGGATTCCTTCTTCGTATTGGTGCGCTTTCCTGTGACGCACACCCTGAGCACCACCTGATAGGACAATCGCTGTAGTCCCGTTTCCATAGGCCAGCATGGTGAGAAGCACTGAATGTGGCACATGCGGGTCCCCAAGTATGTCGAGGGCTGGGCCCGAGTGAAGCAGGAGTCCCTCGTCCTATTGGCGCACACCCTAAGCATGTGATTGGACAATCCCCACAGTTCCATTTTCATGGCTGCCACTCGCAAAATCCCTGGATGTAGCTTTTGCGCTGCGTGCGGGCGTGGCGGAATAACTTGAAACCAGGGTAGGGGTAGTTTGTGTTAAGGGACGACTCTTCAAAGAGCCGGTTGTTTTTTGTTTTTGTTTAGATGCTTCTATGGAAACACTCTTTTTTCGGTTTTATTAGCTTTTGTGAGCTCTTCTGCTCACATTAGCACAGTAAACTCTTCACCACAGCCTGTAGATGAGCAAACAAAACTGCATTGCCAATGGGTGACAACAAAATACAATTTTCTTGGAAACACTCAGCATTTCTACATCTAATTAGGTAATTGTTGCAGAAGAACATTCCACGAGTGGGCAAAGTATACATGCTTCTGTTGATGAGACACCTTCCTGTGTCTGGCTTGGAACATCATTCATGAGCAGCAGGCCATCTCTTTGTGGTACTATGGATGAGAAAAGCACCTTGGCGGTGGGAAAAAGAATCCTCACGACATTCAACAATCTCCTCGGTCTACGGAACAAAGCTAAGCAAGGCAGGTAACCCATATGCATGGCTCCGTAATGGATGAAGATGACATCTACTACTGGAAAAGTGGTGAAATCTTTGCAAAGTGCATGCATATCGGCGAAATTGCACTCGTACACAGCGTTCCACGATGCTTCCACTCCTTCCAAACCAAAATTGCCGTCAAAGTGTCTTTGCAGGGTATAGTTGTGCAGATCTATGACAAAGGGATCCTCTACAGTCAACACAATGCGTTTCGCCTTGTCAGAAACCCTCAGTACGCAGAATATAATGTACAGCAGTTACACCTCCCCTTCCTGTTAACCATACCCACACTACCTGATTGGCTAATTCCCACACTGCCATGGCAATTTGGCAAGGTGGTGTAAAGGGCACATTTTGGCACGTGCGCCTCCCAAAGTAGCGCGAGGGCTGCACCCCTGGAAAGCTGGAGCAGTCCTTCTTCCCTTTGCAATATGTTCTCTCAGCTCTACTTCATTTGGTTACACGTAAATAGGCACACACGTATCCCCCTGTCGCATCGAAGCCGCCATCATCCAACACTGTCACTCTGTCACTCTTGTACAACACTTGAAATGTACTGTTACACATTTACGGTACAAATGTGCCATTCCAAAGCATGTCCACTACAAAGTTCAATGGAAGTATGCACGATTTCTCTATCCGTATACATCCACATAGCCACCCTGGATGTGGCGCGTGTAATCCTGAAAGTACTGCGTAATGCACTACTTTTTTGTGATGGTGTGTGGGGGGGGATAACAAAACAATATCAAACTGGGTAGGAGATTCAGTCTTCCATCGTAGATGTAGTAAGGTGTTTTTTTCTTTTGTGACGTGCCTGCCAGCATCTTTTTTTTTTCTCTTTGTATGCGTTTCTGTTTGCCTCTCGTCACATTTTTACCACATTCTGGTTAATGCTTGTAGCACAGTGTAAAAGAAAACGGCATTGCCAATGGCGCTAAGATAAATGCAATTTCTACGCAACCACAGCGTATTTTGCGACCTCATGATCTCTTAGTGGTTGGAGAACAGAATGGCAGGATGTGCACGTGCGCTTTGCCATCTACAGTGAGGGCCGCAGCCCAGTAAAGCTGAGACAATACTTCTTCCCTATGCACGGTCACGTTTTGCAGCACTCCCCCCCCCCCCCCCCCCATTGGGTGCTGTCAAATTTTCAAACAAGCATGCAGCAATTGCATTCAGAACCTCTGCATTGCACACTGCCATTTCTATACAGCACTCCATATTTACCTTTGAGCATTCTCAGTGCAAGTTCTGTTTCATTGTAAAGCCCCTCCACCAGAAACGTCTGCTAAATAATGCACGATTGCAGCATCCACAAAGATCCTAAGACTCACCCAGCACACCTTTGGCCATGCCCACAACATTGCAGCCCTTTCCACACCCACTACAACACTACACATCCAAGCAAGCAACCATGTGGGCACCTAACATTATGCACAAACGTAACATACATAGCGGCACTTCTACCCAACTCCCCCACGCCATGAAACACCCATTCACGAAAACATGTCACACTTAGTAGAATCCACAAACATACCACAGCCTGCATAACCCCTACGCACTGCCAGTCACAAAGTATTGTGTCACTGGCAACCTATGCACAACAGCTGCACAATATTGGGCCTACAGCACAGTAACCAACCACACATAAGCTTCACTTCAACCATACCCACTTCCATACTCGCATTACATACACGCTGCACCATTTCCTGCTGCACACCAAATACTGTAGCATGTTGCAACTATCACCACAACCATGGAATGCACAATACACGCTTTGCAACTCACTTGTAGTGCTATAGTACGTCGACAATGTGCTCCACACCCATTCTCCAAAGATCACAACCCTGTACCTCATGCACTATCAAACCTGCATTGATCCAGTGAGTGTGCTCCTTGCACATATTCCCTGCACCGTAATGCAATTGTGCATGTCAACATGTCACCAGCAAGACACCACCTCGATGGTTTAACCATCTGACTTATTTCTCTTTGCAAATATCCTTGTAAAATCTGATGTATAGACTAAATGTTCGAACTTGTACCACTCTATGCCCTCCTATTGTATTTCTGTAAAATGTTGTAACTCACTGTTTTCCTATAATATGCCTGTACTTTATGTAACATGTAACATTAGCGCCCAGTTGCCCAAGGGCTCGGTGCGCTCTATAAATAAACAAACTAAACCACTATGCACATACGCACCACTGGCACCAGCACTCCTAACCAACCTCCACACCGCAATGGACATGCACAGCATTACATGCAACAGTTACCATAATGTATAAACATTACATTGTTTCCAGCACCCCTACGCCTTTTCATTCACGTACTATTGTCTTACCGAATTCCACTCAGAAGGTATTGTGTCACTGCCAACATAACCACAAAATGTTTACAACATTGGCCATACTGCAGGCTTTGTGCAGCACACTATCCAAGCACATATAAGCTGCCCTTCACCCATACCCTCTACCATACTGACAGTATGCAAACACTGAACCCAGAGCCCACACTGCGTAACTTTTCACTGCAGCATCTCCAAACACAGCGCACTGCCATGGAGCTTTGCAGCAACACATTGCAACAGTTACCATAATGTACAAACAAAAGAATCTCTCCTGCATCCCTGTGCACTTTCAATCACATACTATGGGCGTACCCACTTCCATTCACAAAGTATTGTGCCACTTCCAACCTACCCACAGTCTGTTTGCAACACTGGCCTATAACGGCTGAAATGTGCTCCATAACCATTCCTTACATGTCACTACCCTCTAAGTGATGCACATTCAAAAATGCTTTACTGCCATGGGTGTCCTCAAAGCCTAGGCTCTTGAGTGCATGGTCTACAGCCTTCGGCCATGCACCCAATAGTCTAGGCCTTGAACACACCCACAGCAACGTAATGCTACCATGCATGTCACCATGTCAGCAAGTACAAAAATCCACATACACACCACTGCCACCACCACTCCCACCCAACCTGTACAGCGCCATGGCGCTATGCAACACCAAGTTGCACCGGTTAACATAACGCCCATGTGGGCAGCTAACACTAAGCACAAACAAAACACCCATGCATGAAAACAGGTTTCAATTACCAGAATCCACAAACACATCACAGCCTCCGCTACCCACAGCCATTAAACTATTGTGTCACTAACCACAACATGTTCACAACATTGGGCCTACTTGAAGAAATCTGCACACAGCATAGGCCGTGAGCACACCCACAGCAACCTAGTGCCACCATGCATGTCACCATGTCACCCACTACGACCATCCACATACACACTACTATCACCAGCACTCCTACGCAACCTGCGCACTGCCATACATCTATGCAGCAACAAATTGCAACAGTGAACATAATGTGCAAAGAAAACACACTCTTCTGCACCTCTGTGCACTTTAATTTCTTTACTATGGCTTTCCCCGCTTCCATTCACAAAGTACTGTGTCACTGCCAACCTACTCACATTCTGGTCGCAACACTAGCCCTACTGCAACCAATCTGCACATACCACACTATACAAGCGCCATCCTGTACCGAATGCAGAGCCAAGCATGCGTTCCTGCAGTGGGTATGTTGCAGCCCTATGCTCTAGAGTGCATGCCCTACGACCTTCGCCCATGCACCCAATAGTCCAATCCTTCCACAGACCCACTGCACCTTCATTCACCCATGCATGCCACCAAGTCCCCAACTACCGCATTCCATGTGCAGCGCACAGCCACCCGTGCTCCCACCCACCCTATGTCATGTACAAATCACTCCCCTTCTGCAATTCACCTGCCACCACTCGCCACGAAAAGAGGTCGCCGCAAACAGGTAGCGGCAAAAGTGACGGGGCGTTATGATAGCTAACTCCAAACACCACACAGAGTACTCTCCTACATATGTAACATTAACCACTTCTCACTCCCCCACCCGTTCCCTCCCTTATTGCCGCCAACGCATTCCGTACGGTACATTTTCCAGACCCTTCCGCCGCCGCACTGTCCTCCGATACACAATGGCGGCTTTCCCAAAACATTTTGACATACACCATGCTTCCCTCCAGCCAACCATCGGCCGCGTCCAAACTTCTCTGACAGCACGCCGTACCGTGAGCCAATGACACTTCTGTCCGCGGAGCCAACAGGGAAATGGGTCTGCGGAGCGGACGCAGATCTCACTAATTTTTTGTCACGTACATTTCAGTTCTTTGCAACAAAACTACTGGTCGGATTTCCACCAAACACACAAAAGCACGCTTTCCGACACAAGTCCCCGCTCCAGTCGCAAATTTGGTGAAAATTCGTCCAGCCGTTCGGCCTGTAGTCGTGCACAATGTTTTTCCCCATTCAATCTATGGAGAAAAAAAAATGTGGGACACCCCTATAACTTTGCCTCCCACCCCCCGCACGAAACCTAACCTCACCCAACTTGGCAAAAACATTCTGAGCCAACCATATACTTTATAGTTTGGTGAGGATTCGTCCAGGGGGAGCGAAGTTATAAGCCATCGAAAAAGTGCTCTTCCTATGAGTTTAGCAACTTAACCATAACTACACGGCTGCTACCGCGGGCCGTGTAATATATATATATATATATATATATATATATATATATATATATATATATATATATATATATATATATATATATATATATATATATATCATGAATTTGTTTTTCATCTCATTATGTATACTTTCACTTAATGGGATCATTATGTAGTTTTGGTGCATGTAGTTTCCTCATAGACAATTACTCATTGTTTTTAGACTTACTGGTGACTGTGTAGTCCGTGTCAGAGATTTTGAATTTGTTTTGACAAGGTCTGATTTTATCAATGCGGCTATTATGTAGGCATTGATTGGGCTTTGTGTTATTTGTATGTGCACTTGCTCTTTATCTATAGACCGTCGCTGCATTCCAAACATGGATGTGGTAGACCAAATCCGGTATCCGTATCTTTTTTACTTTATTTTTATTAATCTCCAATGATATGGCCGGTTATTGCAAGCTCGATTTCCTGTATGGTTTATGTAGCGGGTCTGAGTTTGCTGCTTCTATACATTTGCACTTAATTATGCTGCCTTAGTCATAATGAGATTAAATCAATTTTATTATTTTTGCTCTATTGTTGCTGCTTTATCGTGCACTGGCACTTTGTCATGTGACTTTGGCATTTTATCTGACATTTCTTTTAGATCATATATGTTAATATGTCGATTACTATTGAAAGATTTTGGTATGTAATTTTATTTCTTCATAATGTCAAAATCTGCTCAATCCAATCAAACTGATTACACGATGCACTTTTGGACCTGTATATGTTATATGGAACATTGTTTGCACTATGCACTTTGTAGGCTTTTTAATAATTGTATGAGCAGTTATTGATTAATTGATGCACCTCGTGGGTTTCAATGCTTTTATTCGAATATCGCACATGGTCCGTGCTGTTACATTTGTTAACTGAGCATATGTTTACTTATCTTATCATTGCTTGTCAATGTATTACAAGATATCTGCCATGGATATGTTATGTTAATTTGCATTTATATAGCGCCTTATGTACCATTGGTATGATCACAAGGCACTGGTAGGTTGAACGCCTTCGGGAACCGTAGTTCAAGTCAGTAGAGAGAGAGAGAGAGTCATAAGGTGCGTGTGAACACCGGATATGTGTGCAGCAGGTGTGGCATTTGTGTGATAGCTGCTTCTTAGCCGCAGGTGTGGTGGTTGGGCGATCATGAGTTTGTGTTTGTTCTGGCAGTTTGTTATCCAGACCGATTCTGGCTACGTTAGGCCTGAGGAGACCGCCTAGGCTGGCGGGTGTGTTAGGATGATGGGGAGTATGAGGCAAGTGATGGTATGAGAACAGCTATACCAAATGTGTCATAGTATCGATGTGTTCTAGTGGAGTGGTGGTGTATAGAAGAGAGTAAGTGTGGAGATGTGATATGGTGGCTTACATTAGGTGCTTGAGATCGAGTACACTCCAAACCGTTTTATGCACTCCAAACCGTTTTATGCACTCCAAACCGTTTTATGCATGCCAACCGTTTTATGCACTCAAAACATTCCATGCACTCTAACCATTTTTGTACAGTGCCCATTCCGTGCCCTCTATCTGTTCCGTGCAATCCATCTGTTGCATGTACTCGCTCATTTCTATGTACTCTCTCTGTTCGATCAGTTCTATGTATTCCTTCTGATCCATGCACTTCGTCCGATCTATGCATGTTATCCCTTCATCATCCGGTCTACCCATTTCATCCGTTCTACCCATTTTATGCGTTCTACAAGTATCATCTATTTCACCCACTTCACCCGTTCCATCCCCATACTTCTTCCGTTCCATCCCCATACTTCTTCCGTTCCATCCCCATACTTCTTCCGTTCCATCCCCATACTTCTTCCGTTCCATCCCCATACTTCTTCCGTTCCATCCCCATACTTCTTCCGTTCCATCCACATACTTCATACGTTCCATCCACATACTTCATCCGTTCATCTACATACTTCACCCGTTCATCTACATACTTCGTCGGTTCCCCTCCCCATACTTCGTCGGTTCCCCTCCCCATACTTCGTCGGTTCCCCTCCCCATACTTCGTCGGTTCCCCTCCCCATACTTCGTCGGTTCCCCTCCCCATACTTCGTCGGTTCCCCTCCCCATACTTTGTCGGTTCCCCTCCCCATACTTCTTCCGTTCCATCCCCATACTTCATACGTTCCATCCACATACTTCATCCGTTCATCTACATACTTCACCCGTTCCATCCCCATGCTTCGTCGGTTCCCCTCCCCATACTTCGTCGGTTCCCCTCCCCATACTTCGTCGGTTCCCCTCCCCATACTTCGTCGGTTCCCCTCCCCATACTTCGTCGGTTCCCCTCCCCATACTTCCCCCGTTCCATCCACCCGCTTTCCCCGTTCCATCCACCCGCTTTCCCCGTTCCATCCACCCGCTTTCCCCGTTCCATCCACCCGCTTTCCCCGTCTCATCCACATACTTCCCCCGTTCCATCCACATCCACTTCATACTTCACTCATTCCATCCACATACTTCGTCCGTTCATCCACATACTTCACCCATTACACCCACTTCACCTGTTCTATCCACATACTTCACCCGTTCCATCCACATACTTCACCAGTTCCATCCACCCGCTTCCCCTGTTCCATCTACATACTTCACCCCTTTCCATCCACATACTTCACCCCTTTCCATCCACATACTTCACCCCTGTTCCATCCACCCGCTTCCCCCGTTCCATCCACCCGCTTCCCCCGTTCCATCCAGCCACTTTCCCCGTTCCATCCAGCCACTTTCCCCGTTCCATCCAGCCACTTTCCCCGTTCCATCCAGCCACTTTCCCCGTTCCATCCAGCCACTTTCCCCGTTCCATCCAGCCACTTTCCCCGTTCCATCCACATAATTCACCCGTCTCATCCACCCGCTTCCCCCGTTCAATCCACATACTTCACCCGTTCCATCCACATCCACTTCATACTTCACTCATTCCATCCACATACTTCGTCCGTTCCATCCACATACTTCGTCCGTTCCATCCACATACTTCGTCCGTTCCATCCACCTACTTCGTCCGTTCCATCCACATACTTCGTCCGTTCCATCCACATACTTCGTCCGTTCCATCCACATACTTCCCCCGTTCCATCCACATACTTCACCTGTTCCATCCAGCCGCTTCCCCTGTTCCATCCAGCCGCTTCCCCTGTTCCATCCAGCCGCTTCCCCTGTTCCATCCAGCCGCTTTCCACGTTCCATCCAGCCGCTTTCCCCGTTCCATCCAGCCGCTTTCCACGTTCTATCCACCCGCTTTCCCCATTCCATCCACATACTTCACCCGTTCCTTCCACCCACTTCCCTGTTCCATCCACCCACTTCACTTGTTCCATCCACATACTTCACCCGTTCCATCCACATACTTCTTCCATTACACTTATTTCCACTGTTCAATCCCCTCCATCCGCTCCACACCCTGTCATCCGCTCCACACCCTGTCATCCGCTCCACACCCTGTCATCCGCTCCACACCCTGTCATCCGCTCCACACCCTGTCATCCGCTCCACACCCTGTCATCCGCTCCACACCCTGTCATCCGCTCCACGTCATCCGCTCCACACCCTGTCAACCGCTCCACACCCTGTCAACCGCTCCACACCCTGTCAACCGCTCCACACCCTGTCAACCGCTCCACACCCTGTCAACCGCTCCACACCCTCTCATCCGCTCCACGCTCTCATCCGCTCTACGCTCTCATCCGCTCCACCGACTTCATCCGCTCCACTCACTTCATCCGTTCATTCCACATTATCCGTTCAACCCACGTCACCCGTCGCACGCACTCGATCTGTCCCATGTACTCCATCCGTCCCATGCACTACATCTGTCTCATGCACTTGAATCGTCTATTCCATTCATTCCATTTATTCCATGCACTCTTACATTCCTTGCCATCTATCTGTTCCATGCACTCTGAGCACTTATCCATATCATGTGTTCATCTTTTCCATCTTCTCCACTTTATGCCTCTCGTCCACTTCATTCCTCTCATCCATTACATTTATTTCATCCATTTCATTAATTTCAACCACTTTACTGCTTTCATATAATTTATTCTTTTTATCCACTTCACTGCTTTGATCCACTTTACTCGTTCTATTCTGTTTGTCCTTTTTTTATTTACATTAGCGGTTATTAGTTTTTGATTTCTCGCTCAGATGATGCTGGATTGTTATTTATGATCTAGCAGTTTGGTCTAATGTCATTGAATTGCTGTTATCCAGTTTGAGTTAAGGGTCGGTTTTAGGGGAAGAGCCATGTTTTCAGTAATTTGCGGAAAGACATGAGGTCTTTGGTGAGTCGGATGTGGGGTGGGAGTGCGTTCCACAGAGTGGTGGCCAAGGCTCAGAATGATGATCCACCTAACCTGACTGAGTTTGTTTTTGGTATGACTAGGAGGCTGGCAGAGCTTGATCTTAAAGTATGTGCAGGGTGATAGGGTTTTAGTTTGTCTTGAAGATATTGAGGTCCGGTTTTATGCATTGCTCGGTGAGAGATGCATAAGGTTTTGAAGGTCACCCTTCGGGCAACCGGAAGCCAGTGCAGAGTTTTGAGGGCTGGGGAGATGTGATCTCTTGGTCCAAGCGCTAGTCGCAGTTTGGCTGCAGCGTTTTGTGCTCTTTGTAGTTTAGTCAGTTGGTATGCGTGGACTCCGAGGTAGAGGGGGTTAGCATAGTCCAGTCTTGACATAACAATTGATTGGACTGCGGAGAGTCTGTTGGGAAAGGAGAGGGATGGAAAAATGCGCTTAAGAGTTTTAAGGTGGTAGTGGCAGGACTTTGAGACGTTGTTGACTTGTCACAGGAGGGTTAAGGCTGAGTCTAGGGTGCATCCAAGGTGAATTGGAGGGTGTCGGGGAGTTGCCCATGGCAGATGGCCAGGGTAGTGGGTGTAGAAGAAGTTTGGTGTTGCCATGATTTCAGTTTTGGAGGGGTTTAGCAAGAGGTGGTTTGTGGTCATTCAGAGGTCGAGGAAGCAGGAAGCGAGGTCGGGTTGGCAGTTGGGTTTTGAGTTCAGGAGTTTTAGAATTAGTTGAGTGTCATCGGCCTAGTTGTAGCACAGGATATTGTGTGAACCAATTATTCGTGGGAGGGTGGCCATATAGAGGTTAAACTGGAAGGCTGATAGGCATGCTCCCTATGGAACTCCAGTGTTGACTGGTCGGGCTTGGGAGGAATAGGTGGAGAGTAGGGTTATTTGGTTCCTATTATTGAGGAAGGATGCTATCCATTTGAGAGCGATTCCACGGATTCCTACGGAGTGGAGGCGGTCAAGGAGGATTGAGTGGTTGATTGTGTCGAAAGCGGCGGATAGGTCAAGAAGAATTAATGCGGCTCATCCCGCAGAATCTGCCGTGTTTTTAAGGTCATCCCAGATTGAGGTTAGGGTGGTTTCGGTTCTGTGTTGGGCTCTGAAACCTGATTGAGCGGGGTCTAGGAGATTGTTGGCTTCGACAAAGGCATTTAGTTGGGAGTAGGCGGTTCGGTCAATGAGTTTGGCAAGGAACCTGGTGTTTGAGATGGGGCGGTAGTTTTTGGGCTCGAGAGGATCGAGGGAAGGTTTTTTTATCATAGGTTTGACATGAACCGTTTTGAATGCGTTGGGGAAAAATTCCTGATGAAAGGTTGTCATTTATGATGGTACTTGCATGTTCTCCTGCGCAGGTAGATGCGAAAATTTCTTTGAGGGTTGTGGCTGGGCAAGGGTCCAGTGGAGAGCCGGATGGTTTGCGGGCAGAGAGAAGTTTGAGAAATTGGTCGGTTGATATTGGACTGAAGGAGTCAAACGTTGGTTGGGTAGTGGTCGCCGGCGGTGGGATGGCCGGTATGGAGGGTGGATTGCCTGGTGGGTGTAAGAGAGCTAGTTTGTTGGTTAGAGCGTTTGTTCTTTTGATAGCTGTGGTGTAAAAGTGGAGAGAGAGTGATTCACACAGCGATTGTGAGGGGGTCGGAAGGGTGGTGGTGCATGATAGTTTGGTGAATTCTGCGATGATTTTGTGAAGTTCTTTGCAGGGGTTTTTACAGTTTAGGATTCAGGAGTTGTAATGGGCTTTTTTTGCTTTCTGGTTATCTGCCTTGTAATGACGAAGGTGCCGGGCCAATTTGGATCTGCTCAGGGGTGTTTTGTCTTTCTGCCATTTGCGTTCTAGGGATTTATATAGTTGTTTAGTGGTCTTCAGTTCAGGTGTGAACCATCTAGGGAAAAGGCCACGGCAGGCTGATGGTTTGGAAGAGGGTGTGAGCCACATTAGAGAGGTGTTGAGCCATGAGTCAAAGGCGTCAGAGATTAGTTGTTCATTGAGTAGGCAGGTAGGGGGAGGAGACTGAAGGAGTGCATCAGCTAGGTCAGGAAGGATTATTACTTTCTTCCAGCATTTGCGTAGATTCAGAGGTTCTGGTTCGGGTAAGGGGATCGGTTTGGGTGAGCGAATGCCGAAAGAAACATTGAAGTGATCGGACCAGATGATACGGGTTGGGGGTTTAGATGTATGAGGTTGTGGGAGCTGAAGATGGCATCAAGTGTGTGTCCTTTATTGTGAGTCGGGCCGTTTATGTGGGTTTGGAGGTTAATCGCGTGTAGGCCGTCAACCAGAGAGTGGGTCATAGGGTTGGTGGGAATGTCAAGCCATATGTTGAAATTTCCTAGCAGGGTGAGGTTGGGATGGTTTAGCTGGAGGGTGGCAATAGAGTCACAGAGGTTGTTTGAGAAGTGTCTATTGTAGACAGGGGTCTGTAAATGATTAGGAAGCTGTGGGAGAACGAAGCGGGGAGGGATAGTTTTACGAGGAGTGATTCGCAGGAACGAATGGACGGTTGGTTGTCGAGATTGAGGCGTGGAAGTGAGACTTGAAAGCGATTGCTATTCCTCCTCCTCTGGAGGGACGCTTCAGTGGGATGAGGGAGTAGTCAGGGGGGAAGGGTTCATTGGCGATAGGGGCGAAGTCGTCAGAGAACCAAGTTTCGCGAGGAGGTCAAAGATGCCATGTCTGTTCTTTGCTACAGATCGGGCGTTAAAAAGGATGCAATTCACTTCGGTAGAGGAGGATGATGTTGGAGTGGCAGAGATGGGCGGTGGGGAGGGGGAGGGTGGAAACTGGAGAGCGAGAGGGGTGGGGTGGTTGGTGGTCAATGGGAAGAGTGGGCGAGCAGAAGAGTTGGTGGGTTTGGGGGGAGGGGATGGACATGTGTGCTGGGATGATTGGGTTGGGCACAGGGGATTTGAAGGTGGGATGTGGGGCGTTAGGAGTTTCAGTTGTTGATGGTGAGAAATCGAGGGAGTGGTTTCAGGCAGGGTGAGGCATGGGGGGAGGGTGGTGATGATTGTAATTGGGAGGATCAGGTGGTGGGTGGAGACAGGAGAGGCGATGAGTACTGAGAGATTAAGGGGGACCAGGTACGTTTTCTCTTCAGTGTCTTTGTTGCAATTGGTGCGTGAGAGAGGGTAGGGGGGTCGGAGGGGGAAAGGGACGTGGCTTCTGTTCTTGCTAGGACGAGGCATGCAGTTTTTAGGGAGGGGAAGGAGTGTGGTTGGAGGGGGATAATGGTGGGAGTTAATGAGGGAGGCGGGGGGTGAATGGTTGCTGGGCCGGGTGTGCCTGGGAGGGTAGTGAGGGGAGCAGGTATGATCATGGTTGGCTGATGGATGGATGGGTGGGATTTAAGGAGTAGTGGTTTTAGGGTGGTTGGCTCGCCATCGTGCCCCTCTGGCTTGGTGTTTGGAAAGGGGATGGGTAGGGGATGTGGTGCTGGGTGGGCGGATTTGGGGAAGAGGGGGACGGGTGGCAGGGCTGGCAGGCGGGGTGTGCACGGTGATCCTTTTCTGCAGACCTTGGTCGATTGGGTGCACTCATGGTTCGAACTGTGATATAGATGGGGTTGGATTATTTCGTTCACACCATCCCACTTTAGCTATATCACTGGATGTTAATTGTTCACACTTTTATGATTAACAGTACTACAGGTGTACCTAGCGATTATTTGCACTTTCTAAGTTCAACTACACCACCGGGTGAGATTATTTACAGTTTCTAGGTTCAACTAAACATGGTGATATTATTCACGTAATCTAAGTTTTATTGTTCTAAATACAAACTAGGCCGCAGATATGCTTTTAGGCAGATTTTCAAATGTAGCTACACCACAGAATATGCTATTAGGCAGAACTTCAAATGTAATTAGACCACAGATAAGCTATTAGGCACACTTTCAAATGGAATTACAACACAGCTATGCTGTTAGGTGGGTTTTCTAAATGCGAGCCGGAATACAGATATGCTAGTGGGCACACTTTTTAAGTGGAACTACACCACAGACATGCTATTAGGTGGCCTTTCTAAATGCAACTAGACCTCAACTATGCTTTAGGCAGACTATCTAGTTGCAACTACAGCACAGATACGCTATAAGTTAGATTTTCTTCTAGAAAACTAGGATACAGGAATGATATTAGGTAGACTTTCAAATGTAACAACATCACAGATATGCTTTTAGGTGGACTTTCAAGTGCCACTAGACCACAGATATGCTATTGGGCACACTTTCTAAATGCAACTACTCCACAGATATCCTATTTGGCGGACTTTCTAAAAGCGGCTAGACCACAAATATGCTATTCAGCACCCTTTCTAATTGTGATTACACCACAGATATGTTAAATGCTAGATGACACTTTCTAAATGCATTTACACCAAAAGCAAGACTAGACCACAGATGCCATTAGGGACCCTTTCTAGACACTATTTCACCACAGATATGCTATTCAGCACACTTTCTAAATGCAATTACACCAAAAGCAAAACTAGACCACAGGTATGCTATTAGGCACGTTTCAAATGCAATTATACCACAGATGTGCTATGTAGGAACACTTTCTAAATGCTCTTTCACCACAGATATGTTATTGGGCAAACTTTCCAACTGCAATTACACCATAGAGATGCTATTAGGGACTCTTTCTAAATGCTATTTCACCACAGATATGCTATTCGGCACACTTTTTAAATGCAATTGTACCACAGATATGCTATTCGGCACACTTTCAAAATGTAACTAAACCGTGGATATGCTATTAGGTGGACTATCCAAATGCAATTATGACACAGATATGCTATTGGGCAAACTTTCTAATGCAACTTTTTAAATGCAATTATGCCACAGATATGCTTTTGGGCAGACTTTTTAAATACAACTTTCTAGATGCAATTATGCCTTTCTAAATGTAGCATTCTAGCTGCAAACTACACTGCAGATATGCTATTAGGTGGACTTGCGAAATACACTTATGACACAGATATGCTATTGGGCAGACTTTTTAAATGCAACTTTCTAAATGCAATTATGCCATAGATATGCAACTGGGCAGACTTTCTAAATGCAACTTTCTACATGTATAATACTCTGCAGATATGCTATTAGGAGGACTTACTAAATGCAGTTATGCCAAGATATGTTATTGGGAGACTTTCTAAATGCAAGCTACTACGTAGAGTGACGGCTTTATAACAGATAACTTACAGGGTTGAGGCATGAAGTAATTGCTTCTGTCCCCGCCCTTGCCACACTTAATTATTGTTGGCTTCTTGCTTCTCCTGCGGATACCTGCAGATACGATCCGGAGCCGCTTCTGTAGGAGCCGCCCTTTGCCTTGAGCCTTTCGCTGCAGGGCTGCACGGGCAGAGGGCTGCCCTAGGAGGGTCCATTAAGATCAGTGGATTGACCAATCAGGGGTGGGTAGGCGGGTCGGGCGGTGGGAGGTAGGCTAAATCAGGAAGTGCGAGCTATGGGGATAGCAGGAGTGCAATTGTACTCAGAGTGATCAACATTATGTCTAAAGTGCTGAATTGTGATGATGGAGTTGGATGTAGAGGTCTTGCATGTGAGTGGTGGATGGTTGTGTGACTGCTTAACAGTATCCAATGAGGGAATGGTGCAGAGAGTAAAGTGGAAAGGGTAGAAGGGCTACCCCAGTGTTACCTACGTGCTCCGCGGACAGCGCGGCTATTCACTGAGAGGACATGCACATCCGGGGCTTCTGAGCATGAAATGGGAGTGTATTTTGAGGATTAGCCAATCAGGTGCTGAGTTTCTGCTTCGTATTGAGAGAGGCTATGTGTAGTGAAGATGGCGGAGGTGGAGAAAGTCAGGGTGGTGGTGCTTGGAGATATTTTTGTGAATAGTTTGGAGCAGTATGCTGAATCTAGGAATGCGGCTAACCATTTTGACACAAAAGAAGTGGAAGTGGTGTGGTGCACTGTGCCTGGTTTTATTTTGCAGGCAATGCTAGAGGTTTGTCAGGATAGGGCTAGGTATTATAGTCCACATGTGGTTGTTCTGGACTGTGGTGCTTTGCATTTGGGATATGTCAGTGCCCATACTTTGTTGCAGGATCTGCAAAACTTGGTTCAGGGAGTCATGTAAGTGTTTCCAAATGCGAAGGTTATTTGTTCTGCTTTGGTACCTAGGGCAGTATTGGACAATAGTTCTGTTTTTTTGTCCTCAGCAAAATGTTGGTAGGTGCTTAATCAACCAATGCATGTTTGCTTTTATAACTAGAGCTGGCATGTTCTTTTGCAACAATGGGAACATTGACTCTGGTAATGTTGATTACTTTAAAGAAGATGGCATGTCTTTATCTTTTATGGGAAATGCCATGCTGTTTTGGAAAATAATGGTTGCTTTGGAGAAGCTAATGTGAAGATTTTTGGAGGAAAACGAGGAAAAAAACAAAAATAAATACAAAATTAAAGGTGTTTCTGAAGCATCTGCAAAAAACCCCAAAAAAGGCTCTTTCCAGAGGCAACCTCAAAGGGAAATGGGGCACACTATTTAAATTTAAATTCCCCACGTCCAGATTTTTCGATTTGTCCGCAGACACTGCGGTTGTCCGCGGACAGCGTGTATTACATGCAGGATTTTTGAGGTTGAGAGGGATGCAGATGAGACGTAGCACAGCACGGGATTGGTCAATAGGGTTTACTGGGTGTGATGTGTGAGCAGAGAGTTTGTTAGAAAGTCTTTTTCCTGAGAGGAGATAGCTATGGCTGTGTGTTTCAGAAAGCAGATTGTCTGGATTTTGGGAGATTCGTGGATAAATTGGTTGGAGGTGCATGCTGATAGCTGTGGAGTGGCTGTAAATCTTGTGGAAGTGCACTGGCCTGGAGTGCGTGGAATAAAGTGGCTGGATTTGGTACCACTTTGTGCTACTTTGGTGACATTGTCATCCAGACATTATTATTGTTCATTGTGGAGGGAACAGTTTAGGACATGTGTCTGGAATCTCTTTGCAATTTGCAATGAAAGAAGGACTTTGGAAAGTCATGGACATGTATCCAAACTCCAGAGTAATTTTTTCCTGTATTGCTCAGAGACAAATGTGGCTGCGTTCATCTTTATTTGGTAGAAAAAGCAAGGCGTAATGTTAACTAGGCTTTCTGTGCCTTTTTGAGAGATGTTGGTATGTCCTCTTTTCACTATGAAAACATTATGTTTCGTAGTACACAAATTTTTCGCAGAGATGGAGTACATCTTACTTATGCCGGCAATCAGATTTTTCTGCGAAATATACAAAATGCATTGCAACCTTTTTTGGAATTACTGCAATCTATTTTGCAGTAGGTGTTGACCATTTGAAGTTTTCGAAACACAAAAAAACACCACAAAAAGGCTCTTTTCAGAGCCACCACCTCCTCCCAGCGAAAAGTGCAATGGTTGTGACAGGGCAGCACCACAAAGAGTTGGTCCATGGACATCCGAGCTGTCCCTGAACATTTCGAACACCAAGAGAAAGGGCTAAAAAAAATCAAAAAAGTGTGCAGATCGCCAGGGACATACTGTGGGACATGTACAAGGGTGAACTTTCCCAGGAAAATATCTTGAATTGCTGAGAAAAACACTTTTTAGGTGTTCGGGGGCCCGGACAGTGTTCGTTACGCTTAGTGCGGGTACGGTCACATGATGACATCGAGGACACGTTGGCGAATGGGATGGCTGTCCATAGGACACGAAATGTGCGGGGTCGGGTCTATGCATGCGTACAGGTGTTCTACGGACAGTGTTCCAGTCCCCAAACTAATTAAAAGTGCGACACATGTGCGACAGAGAGTTGCAGACAGGCACGATGTTCGTAGGGGCAAGGGTGTGCTACGCATGCGTGCAGGTGTTCTACGGACAGTGTTCAGGTCCCCAAACAAAACAAATGTGCATCAGAACTTTGCGGACAGGCGAACGGGCTATGTGTTCTACGGACATATTAATTCTGGTTACAGACAATGCCAACAGGGGAAATGTTCTTAGGACACTTTATTTTGCATAGCTACGAACATGCAGACGTCTTTAGTGTTCTGCGGACACCCCCATTTTGACTATGGCCAATTCGAACAGGTATAATGTGCTTAGGACGTCCCCATTTTGGTTAATTACGGACAGGCGGACATCTTGTGTGTCCTAAGGACACCTCCATTTCGATTGCCAACAATACAAATAGGTATAGTGTCTTTAGGACACCCCCATTTTGGTTAATTGAGGACATCCCGGACAGCCGCGCTGTTGTTACTCACCCCTCCGAAGTAGGCCCAAGATGTGGATGAGTGACCTTGGAGATGATGGTTGTACAAGAATCGATATTCAGCCTTCCATCCAGCTCCCCTGAGTACAAGACTCAGGCTTCCTCAAAGAGGGGCTCTTTTCTACATTGTACCTCTCCGCTGTTTCGATTGGGACAGACAGAGGTGTCAATTGAATAAAAGAGCGGGGAGAACACACACCGCCAATACCAATGCTGCAAAGGAATACAAAGATATTATACAGTGTTGAAAATAAACCAAGTAATCAGAACAGCAATATATAACAGGAAAATACTTAGGTAAGTATTGGAGGGGAGCTTCCCCGGGGTGAATCTACAAAAATATGAATACTCACAATTAGTGGAAATGATTCTAAAGAGACTTCCTAATGTATCGAACCAATAACAACTAACCTGAATATGGATATTTTGAGGATGGAAAGTAGTCCATGAAACAGAAGGCAACGATAGGAGAAAATAACAAACAGGAAAGTTAGTATAGGGAAATAGCCCCGAACGGCACGAGGGTAGCACTAGTACCGGGTTGGTGCAGTATCAGCAAAGCGTTTATATGTACTTGAAGACAAGTTCACAAGACAGTCACTCAATGTCCCAGAATCCAACAAAAGGCAAAGATCCAAGCAAGGCCGTGGAGAAAATTAATAGCAGGGGTGGAATTGCCAATTACAAGTATGTACCTGAGCACACACGCATCCAGGTAAGGTGTAGAAAGGTTCCGGATGGTTGATAGCAAGTCACCTGCGAGGAAGGCAAAGTCGTTCCGTGTCTAGTAGCAGCTAGCTGGAATAAAGTACCACAAGAGACAGCAGGAAGCAGGATCCAATAACGTTCCGGGTCAAAAGCCAGGTGAGCACGACAGGAATAAAGGAGGAGGCTAGCCAATCCAGAAGCCAGGCAAGGGTCAAAACCAGGTAAGCAGATTAGGAATTCGTGCAGAGAAAACAAGAAGGAGTAAACTGACGTAACCGCTGTAGCTTGTAACGCTAATTAGCAGCAACGAGCCCCTTGAAAGACGGTGGTTTTAAAGCCGTATGGGGGCGTGTCTTGCCGTACGTCTTCCACGTACAGGACGTGTCAGCTGACACGGACTCCGTCGTAGTTTGTACAGGCGCCATGGCAACCTGTATCTGCTCCACAGAGGAGCTTGTAAAGGAGTCGTATTCTGCAAGGAAGCCCGAAGTGTAACAGCTGTCCGCGGACACCCTAACTGCGTTTTTAAAAAAAACAAGACACAGAGGAATATACTAAAAACACACTTAATATTTTATTATTGTATAAAAATTATGTAAGAGAAGGGAAACAGAAACTGAAACAAAAACAGGGGAATT
Organism: Ambystoma mexicanum; assembly: GCF_040938575.1. Lineage (NCBI taxonomy): Eukaryota > Metazoa > Chordata > Amphibia > Caudata > Ambystomatidae > Ambystoma > Ambystoma mexicanum. The sequence continues at coordinate 327,100,677 of NC_090929.1, forward strand.
AAGAGTTTGGACATGATGGATGGTAGGGGAGGAAGGGATTGCAGTCTCATCGTAACTTTTTTCTTGCGGGGGTGGTTTTGGGGATATTTGCCTGGGACATGGAGAGGGGGAACAGGTACATGTGGCACAGTGATATTTAATGTTGTCTTTTGTATGGTCCTCCACAAAGTTTTTTTTATAAGAATGACATTTTTTATTAACATATCCATTTTTAGCTCCATTCGCTGCAGAGGATTTTCTAATGTCTCTCTTGGTATATTATTTTTAATGTAAGACTGACGTGTGAGAATACCTTGTACTGGGTGTGCACAAACCTCTCTGCAGTACTTACGCGCCCTGATGACGACCCTACAGAGTTGAAACACGTGTCGGCAAGACTGTTGTCAAATTGTTATGCCATGTTATATTGGTATATTAGTATACTGTATTACATTGGGAAACTTGCTATGCTATGCTATACTAAACTGTGTTTGTGTTGCATACGATATCTGGAAATCTACCAGGCTATTTTCAACTGAGAGTTCATACAAACTGTGCTTTTAATACTTTACGGGGAATAATAACTCACATGCAACTGTGACTTCTTGGTATACACAATATCTGGAAACCAGTCAGGCCAATGACAAACAGAGTTCATATTAATTGTTCCCTCAAAACCTAACAGAGAACCTTAACTCACAGAGTGGGGTGTTCTCCCTAATAAAGTCAGCCATTTGGTGTTTTTTGATAAAACTGGTTCATCATTATTTTTTGTAAGTGAGTGTGGCATGCAAGGACACATTTACATATATCAATATTATTTTTAATGTCTGTATGGTCTGTTAGAAAAAAAATGTGTTAAGTACACATAAAATAATGCTTATTAATTGGCTTATATAGAGAAGTGTAGTGTCTACCATTAGTATCACTGTCTTCACTCATTTCATCCCGAGGAAAATGTTCTTCCAGCCATTCCAAAGTACTGTAAATTCCTGTGTAAAAAAAATATATATATATTAATTTCAGTGTACCTAATACAGCAAGTTTATACATATATACAATAAATGTAGTGTAATCACTAGTTTCTTGCTAAGTTTTGCTTACTCACTAGTTTCTTGCTTCTTGTTTCTTCTTTTGCTGTTACTGCTGCGTAGGTATCCTATTAATTTTTGCTGTGCAATTTCTGTGAGGTCATTCTGTTGGAGGCATATTTATTGTGTTTTGGTATATTCCACTATGTTGCATATGCGATGTAATTGGACTGTTAGTGTCTTCAATACACAGTTTCACTTCTTATTTATTATTGATTGTAATTTATTTATGTGCTGCTTTTTGAGCATGCCTAGTGTTTTTCTGGATGAGATAACAATGTAAGATACCCCCTGAGTTTTTGGATACTGTTGATGTTGTGCGAGTCCGTCCGCGAACAGGCGCATGGTCGGCGGATATCAGACGCACTAGCGCCAGTGGGGTTATCAGTATGTTATATGTATATAAACTAAGGGCATCCTAGTAAACATTTATCAAATTTACATTATATATATATGTAGTTTCAGTGAAAAACGTTTTTAGGGGGCGTTCTGGTTACAAGTAAAATCGAAAAACCCCTGAAATTCGCCAGTTATGGTAAGCTAAGCAAGCATAACTTGCGCCACCACCGTGCACTGCTAAGACTAACACCAAGGACATCAAAGATGACATCACAAATATCATTGATGGCATCACCATGCTACCGAAATAGCCAACCTTCTCCTCACAGAAAGAATTGATTTCCTTGATATTACTGAATCTTGGCTGCACTCAGTAGCCGGCCCAGCGATCATGCTAGCCATCCCCAAGGATTACACCCTTCTAAGAATAGATCGCACCACTTTTCGAGGCGGAGGCCTCCCTATAATTGCTAAAACTAGCTTAGCACTGAGACTCACACCCCCACTAAATGTAGACTCCTGCGAATGCCTCACCGCCAAGCTGACCATCTCTGATACCCAGACTCTATCCATTCACCGCATATACAGACCTCCAGGCCCACTAGGCTCCTTTGAAGAAGATCTTACTAACATCCTGTTGGACAACCTTAAAAACACCTCACAATGCCTTCTCTTAGGAGACCTTAACCTTGGCTTCAAAGACCCATCAGATCACAACGCTACGCAGATCAATGATTCCCTTGAGGAATTAGGGTTCACCCAAAAGGTAACAGGTGCAACCCATACTAAAGGTAGAACCCTCGACTGGATAGCATAGTACAACTGCCAGACCTCCATTACCTCCTCAATACCGTTGCCCTGGACCGACCACCACCTGATCTCCTTCTCCCTAGAGGTGACGGCCCCCCTACAAACCGATAGCATAGCTCCTGCCATTCCCACTAGAAACAAAAAAATATTACATCCGACAAACTCATCCCCCTGATTCTACCCACCTTGAACTCTCTTCCTGCCATCACAGACCCATTCATCCTAGTAGAAGAGTACAACAAAGTAATGTTATCTGCCCTAGACACCATAGCACCATTGAAAATCGGAAAAAGTAAACCGAAAAAACATGTGAATACTTGGTTCTCTCCCCACCTGAAAGCAATCGGACTGGAGAAACGCAAATGCAAACAAATCTGGAGGCTAGAGCCATCTGACACTAACAAAAACAACCTTAGCAAACTAGAGATTATCCTTGCCAAACAAGAATCATATAACCTGCGCATCAATCAAGCCAACTCTAGCACCAAGAAATTGTTCACTATCCTCAAAGAGATAGAAACGCCTATCCAAGTCCTAGATACTTGCCTTAAAGACAAAAGCTGGTGCACCAGAATTCAGAGCACCCTATCTAGCAAAACATCAACCCTCCAAGCCAAGATTAATAATAAAAAAGAAACCCTCCTCCTCGCCCCTAATCCTAACAAAATATCCACACTCGTGCCCCTGACCACCCCGCATAACATTCCTCGTACCCCACTTACACCCCATTTCCACTTCAAGAAAGTATCCATCCTTGAAGTTGAAAAAGTCATACTTGCCCTCAAACCATCTAATTGCCACAGCGACCCTTGCCTAGCACAAATCATTAAAGATGCTGCACGTGACCTCTCCCCATTTATTACCAAACTTATAAGTGCATCCTTCTCCACCAGCACCATTCCCCACAACCTGAAACGGTCATGGGTCCTCCCACTCCTCAAAAAACAAACACTTGACCCCTCCATTCCCACAAACTATCGCCCCATTACCACAGTTCCGTTCCTGCTCAAAATCTTAAACAAGGTGGCGTACCTCCAAATCCAACATTATCTGTAATGCAACCATCTCCTAGAAGTGCGTCAGTCAGGGTTTAGACCACAAAATGGAACGGAAACTGCGCTCATCGACCTCAAAGCACAAATAGATGCCTTGAGAGACAATGGTAAGACAGCACGATTACTGCTACTTGATCTCTCTGCGGCCTTTGATTTGGTCGACCATGAGATTCTTTGCAACCATTTGGACTCTGCCGCTCACTTCTCACAAGAAGCTATAGGATGCATTGAATACTTCCTTGACAATAGAACAATGCGGGTCTTCTCACCCTTAGCAGCCGCCGACCCAATACCAATCACCTGCGGTGTGCCTCAGGGCTACTGCGTTTCTCCTACTCTGTACAACATCTTTACGAAGCCCCTTTTTGATAATCTAGATGGCTTGGGTATCACCTACACTAACAATGCGGATGATACACAGATCCTCATCCCATTGACTGGAGATTAAAACGAGGATTTGGCCTTCCTGAACAGAGTGTACCTCATCATCCAGGCATGGATGGCCTCTCATGGTCTATGCCTGAATGATGACAAAACGGAACTCCTCATTCTCGGCACCCCTGCTAACCTCCACAAACTAGGTCATCTCTACTCGAATTTTAAAATAGACAACAATGATATCACAGTAGCCAAGGAAGTCAAAACTCTTAGATTCTATCTTGACTCTACTTCAAAAAACAAGTCAACTCCATGGCCTCAGCTACAGCTTACACCTGCAAGCTAATCAGAGCAGCCAAGCCTTTCCTTTCACCTAATAACTGCATTACCTTAGCTAGAGCCTTTGTCTTATCCAAATTGGATTATTGTAATGCTTTATATGTGGGGAGCAATAAATACATCACCAATAAGATCCAGATTCTTCAAAATAATCAAAACAGCAGCGCGAACCAGGCCAGCGCCTCCGTGGGAGTCAGGTGAGCGTAACAAAGGCCCACAGGAGGACCCAGTGGTCCCCTTCCATGCAGCCTTACAAAGGAAAATTGCATCTAATTGGGAAACCCCTGAAGTTATCCCTGCGGTCAATAAAAGATTGTCAACCAAGTATAGGGTAGCGGCTGCTGACCCTGAATACCTATCAAAACACCCGACCCCAGAGAGCCTGGTGGTTCAAGCGGCAACTTCATCTAGCAGTAGGACCGCTTACCCTACTGTCCCACAGGATAGAGATGACAAGAGGTACGACTCTATGGCGAAGAAAGTCTTCTCTGCCTGTAGTATGGCGTTGAAGTCCATCAACGCCACCTGTACGCTCGCCAGGTTCAGTCACACACTAAGGGAGTGTGCTTCATCAGCGGCTGACTGCATACCCGAAGGAGAGGAAAAGGAAGCCTTCCTTAACATTATTAAAGATGGCAAAGATGCCATGTGCGAATCACTTCAAACTGGCATTGATTCCGCTGACAGTATCAGCAGGGCCATGGCGGCAAGTACAACAATCTGCAGGCATGCGTGGTTGCGAAAGTCGGGCTTTGCTCCAGATGTACAGGCCAGACTTTTGAATATGCCCTTTGACGGCTCTTCATTATTCGGGAAAAAGGCTGATGACAGTCTGGAAAAGTTACAGACTTCTAAAGCAGCAGCAAAATCTTTAGGAGCTGCTATCCGCCAAACTCATTTTCGCCCCTCAGGAACCTCTGGGAGAGGAAACTCCTTTTGCTATTATTCCGCATTCGGGAAAGGCAGAGGACAGCCGGCTCAAAGAGGCCTAAGGAGATCCACCCGAGGTGGACGGGTCAAAAGTACTAAGACCGCAGCAGCAGCAGGTGCCTCTTTACCCTCAGCATCTGCATCAGCCGCCCCCAAACCACTCTGAGGCCTTCCCACACAATACACCTGTAGGGGGCAGGTTAACTCAACATCTGACGGAATGGCAGGCTATAACGTCAGATGCTTGGGCATTGGAGACAGTTGCCCAAGGTTACTGCCTACCCTTTCTACACATTCCTCAGAGTCATCCACCGGGGAACAGCTCTCTAAAAGTTCCAGATCCGCTCCTCTTGCAGGAAATTATAGACCTGCTAGAGAAAGGTGCCATAGAGCCGGTACCTGTAGCGGACAGCAACAAGGGCTGGTACTCCCCCCTACTTTCTCATACCAAAGAAGGACGGAGGACTGAGACCCATCCTGGACTTACGAGAATTGAACAAGTTCCTCAGGAAGGACAAGTTCAAGATGGTAACTCTCTCTCAGATCCTTCAGGCCCTCCAGCTCCAGGACTGGCTGGTATCTCTGGACCTTCAGGATGCTTATTTCCATGTGCCAATCCATCTCAAACACAGGAAATACCGGAGGTTCGCAATTGGCGACTCTCATTATCAATTTCGAGTTCTGCCATTTGGGCTGACCTCGCCCCGAGGGTCTTCACCAAGCTAATGTCGGTAGTGGCTGCGAGTCTAAGGCGGTAAGGGATCCACGTCTACCCCTACCTGGACGATTGGCTGATCAGGGCTGTATCTTCGGAACAGGCCCAGGCCCAGGCCCAGCTAGATTATGTCTGCCACTTCCTTCACAGACTGGGCTTCTCCCTCAATTTAAAGAAGTCACAGATGATACCATCACAGACTCCATTTCATTGGAGCGGTCCTGGACACTTCCCTGGGAAAAGCCTCGCCACCAGAGGTGAGGGTTCATGATATTCTACAGATGGTCACCAAGTTTCAAAATGCCCAACGTCTCCCAGCCTTCAACTTTTTGAGGTTGCTAGGCCTCATGGTTTCCAGCATCTTCCTTGTGCCAGAGGCTCGCCTGAGAATGAGATCTCTTCAGTGGGCACTGAGAAGTCAGTGGTCGCAATTCTCAGGGAGAATGACAGATCTCCTCTGGATTCCGGACAAGGTAGCCCGCAACCTTCAATGGTGGGCCTATCCAGAGAACATCCTGAAAGGGGAACTGTTTTGGCAACCATGGCCTGAGATAACAGTAGTCAGACGCCTCACTCTCGGGGTGAGGAGCCCATGCCAACGACTTGACCATCAGCGGTCGTTGGTCTCCATCGGTGTCCTGACTACACATCAACCTATTAGAGCTGAGAGCGATCAGACTAGCGCTGAAAGCTTTCCTGCCATCAGTACAGGGGAGAAATGTCCTGATAATGACAGACAACACGGTGGCCAGACACTACCTCAACAAAAGAGGAGGCGTAGGATCACTGCCACTGTGCAGAGAGGCGATGCAGCTCTGGTTTTGGGCAATCCAAGAAGGAATCTCTCTATCGGCAGTCCACCTAGCCGGAGAGAAGAACTTGACAGCGGACGCTCTGAGCAGGCAGAGCACAGTCTCCCACAAGTGGGAGCTAGCTCAGGCCGTCCTTCAAGAGATCTTCGCCCTTTGGGGAACCATTCAGGTGGATCTGTTCGCCACAAGCACCAACAGGAAGTGCGATCTGTTCTGTTCAAGGGAATTTCCCCCGAGAGGAGCTCTAGGAGATGCATTTGTAGTGGACTGGGAGTTTCCACTCCTTTACGCGTTCCCACCAGTCCCTGTTATTCCTCAAATGATCAGGAGGTTGAGAAGATTCCGGAAAACCATGATCCTAATTGCCCCGGATTGGGCCAGGAGAACGTGGTACCCGGAGTTTCTAGATTTGTCCATCTGTCCTCCAATCCGTCTTCCACTCAAAGAGAATCTTCTCTCGCAGAAGGGAGGTCAGGTTCTCCATCCAGACACCAGAACCCTCAACCTTCACGCTTAGCATCTGGAAGGGTGAGGTACAAGGATTGGGATCTCCCTGATGACGTCATGGAGGTGTTGCTTTCGGCCAGAAGACCGGCAACAAAGTCTTTATACCGCTGCCGTTGGAACAAATTTTGCAGCTGGTGTAGGGAAGAGAATATCGACCCTTTTTCATGTGGTACACCAACGGTGTTATCGTTTCTACTCTACTTGGCAAACTCAGGCCTTCAAGTTGGCACTGTAAAAGGCTATCTTGCAGCACTTTCTATCTTCAAGCGCACTGCGGAGGAACCATCGTATATCAAACTTCCTCTAGTGGTACAATTTCTCAAGGGACTAACTAATGTTTACCCTCCAAAACCAATCCAGGTTCCCTTATGGGACTTAAATTTAGTGTTCAACTTCCTAATGGGCACTCCATTCGAACCACTTCACTCTTGCGCACTGAGATTTCTCATGCTTAAAACTGTCCTATTGGTAGCACTAACATCTGCTAGGAGGGTGAGCGAGCTACAAGCTCTCTCCTGTAAACCCCCACATACAATCTTCCACAAGGACAAAGTTGTCCTACAGGTGAAGCCTAATTTCCTCCCAAAGGTGATTTCTGAATTTCATATTACTCAGAAAATTACCTCACCTTCGTTCTACCCTCCTCCCCATCCGGGGAAAGAGGAGGAAAGGCTACATAGGCTGGACCCAAGGCGAGCTCTCAGCTTTTACATCAGCAGAATGGCTAGGATCAGGCAAGCAGACCAACTGTTTGTAGGATACTCAGGTCACAAGTTGGGACTACCCATAACAAAACAAACCATCTCCAGATGGATTATTTTGGCCATCCTGGAATGTTACAGACTGGCAGGGAAAGAGCCACCCCAAAATCTCAGGGCTCATTCAACCAGGGGTATCGCAGCCTCTTCGGCTCTCCAAAGAGGGGTACCGGTCCGGGACATATGTGCGGCTGCCACATGGTCGTCCGCACATACATTCACATTTTACAATCTGGATTCCTCCACTGCTCAAGAGACCAGATTTGGCAAGGCCGTATTACATTCGGTCCATCCCTAAAGGGATACATAACATTCTCACTCCCACCTCCAATTATATGCCACTGCTATGGGAGTCTATCAAAGATAAGGAATACGTTGGAGGACACAATCCCTTCGAAGAACAAGTTACTTATTACCTGGTAACGTTCTTTCGACGGGATGCTCCTCCGACGTATTCCTTATTGACCCTCCCAACCATCCCCGCAGTGATACTTCCCTTGTGGTTGCAGCTTATGCTCCTTCAAGGTCAATAACCAATTCAGGCATGACTTTTCTTATGCTACAAAACGGAACTGAGCAACGGACGCAGCGCGTGGCTATTTATGGTCATGATGACGTCGGCGCCGATACGGTGGCCGTCGAGGGACATCAACTCGGCGGACGTCGTCGCGCAGCGCCCTCTACAGAAAAAAAATTCCGAGGCCAGCAAGCTGGAAACGTATTATCAAAGATGAGGAATACGTCGGAGGAACATCCCGTCGAAAGAACGTTACCAGGTAAGAAGTAACTTCCAAATGGGCTTCTCCATAAACGAGAAGAAGTCAGTCTAGTGCCCAGCCAAGTAAAGCAAATTCTGGGGGCACTAATCAAAACAGACGTTGGGCTAGTCTACCTCTCTGAAGAGAGGATCCAAAACATGCTGTTTCAAACACCTCCGTACGTAGCCGGTCGTCGGGTGATGGTACGAAAGGCAATGCTCCTGCTGGGAATTATGGCTTCCTGCATCTACCTAGTGCCTCATGCCAAGCTGCACGTGTGCCAATGCATGAGTGGCTAGCGAAACAATGACCTCAAGCAAGCGGGTTGTGGGGCAATCTAGTGGTGGTTTCACAACCTCTGGTTCAGTCACTACAGTGGTGGTACAGAAACAATCTGCTAAAGGGACAACCCTTCCACACACCAGCTATCAAGGCCACTCTCACAACAGACGCGTATATGACTGGGCGGGGCACTCACTTCCTTCACCATACCGCTCACGGCTTGTGGGCACAAGCACTGACCGGAAAACACATCAACCTTTTGGAACTGCTAGCGGTTCTCAAGGAACTTCAAGCCTTCAAGACTCAGCTAGTTTAAGTCCTTGTCCTCACAGATGGCACCACAGCCATGTTTTACATAAACAAGAGGGAACACGTTCTCCAGAGCTATCCAAACTAGCCCAGAACATCTGGCGGTGGGCACTACATCACAATATGTTAATATCTCAACATGTTCCAGGGTAACTTAAACACAGGCGTGCTAGATAACATCTTCTCAAACTGGGGGTTCCCAGAAATAGACCTTTTAGTGACCCTAAAGAACAAGGAATGCTTAGATTATGTGTCCAGGTTTCCCCAGAAAGGATCTAAGGGGAGTGCACTTCTGATGAACTGGTCAGGGAAATGTGCATACGCCACCCCTCCCCCAGACACCCCTTCTTAACAAAATGGTCCACAAGCTACACTGGGAACAAGTAACGCCGTTCCTAATGGCTCCATTGTGGGCCCACCAACCCTGGTTCTCACACCTACAAATGATGTCCCTGTGTCCTCCCATGAAACTACCCTGCACAGACAACCTGTTGACCCAGCATCAGGGAACAACGCTGCACCCAGGCCCTCAGAATCGCAACTTAGCTGCTTGGTTCCTGGGGTCATAGAATTTTGTCACTGTAACCTAGATCAAAGGTGCATTGAAATACTCAAGGAGGCACACAAGCCTAACACAAGACACTGCTATTTTAATGAATGGAAGCACTTTGTGTTATGGTGCAGAACACAGTCTCTCAATCCAACCGACTGTTCACCAACCAATATAGTCCACTACCTACTTGACTCGGGGTTAGTCTTTAACTAAATTAAAGTACATCTAGCGGCTCTCTTCGCTTACACCACGTCTCCGAGAATATTTTGGGGTGGAAGTTGCCCGTAGTTAAGGCTTTCATGGAGGGCATCAAAAAACTGTACCCTCCAATCTCTAATCCTACTCCCAGCTGGGACCTCAATGTCATACTCACAAGTCTCATAGGGGCCCCCTTCGAGCCTATGCACAAATTCAGCCTTAAACATCTTGCATCCAAATGGCCTTCCTTATAGCCGTTACCTCGATGAGAAGGGTCAGTGAACTACAAGCTCTTTCTGTACAAGTCCCCTTTGTAGTTATACATAAAGACAAGGTGGTGCTATGCACACATCCTCGATTTTCACCAAAGTTCCATGTAAATCAAACTATAGAGCTTCCTGCATTTTTCCAAAATCCAACAAATGGAGAAGAATAAAGCCTACATACACTAGGTGTACGCAGAGCTGTCATGTTCTACCTTCAAAAGACAAAGTTGATTAGGAAAATATATTGCTTCTTTGTGTCTGTAGCCGCTGGAAGAGAAGGGGATCCCATCTCTAAAGCAGCAATTTCTAAATGTATTGCCAAATGTATCCAACTCTGTTACTCTCTTGCCAAGAGAACATTGTCTTTTAAGCCCAGAGCACACACTACTCGAAGCACTGGGGCGACTTTTGCCTTCATAGCAAATGTGTCTCTAGATGTCATTTGCACGGTTGCTACTTGGAGCTCAGCACACACCTTCACCCAACATTGGCAAACGTTCTAAGGGTGATACACAGGTTGGACAAGCAGTGCTGAAACATCTCTTTGCAGTGCTCACACACCTCCTTCTACTAGTACTGCTCACTAATCTATGCAAAACATGTGATGCTAAGCAGATCCACAAGCCTCAGAAGGGATATTTTACTCACCTTAATCATATTTCTGATGCATCTCGTATCTGCTTAGATTCACATGCGCCCGCCCTTCCTCCCCTCTTGGAGTAGAAGGCGCCTGGGAAAGAAGCATAGATCCTTCACACCCCATGGTCTCTACCTACACTTCACGCTTTCAACTTGCACTCCCTCTTGTCAGAAACAAATAATCTGAGGGATCTCGACGTGTGAGGGATCATGGGTACAGGATATGTCACACTAGGGATAGTATTACAGTCATGCCCCATCAACGTCCCTGGAACGTTGCCTGGAAGAACAACGCATCCTGTCAGAAGAAGTCAAGGCACTGTTACTAAGGGACGCCATAGAAAACGACCTGCAAACCAAGTAAACAAGGGCATTTATTCAATGTACTTCCTTGTGCCAAAAAAAGACCTAGCAATGCACCCTGTCGTAGACCTACGCCTTGCTAACACTTATGTCAAGCCACAAAAATTCTGTATGACAATGCTACAGGAAGTATTCCCACTGCTAAAACAGGGGGACTACATGGCAACCTTGGATATGAAAGATGCATATTTCAATGTTCCCAGCGCACAGAAGATTCTTGCGTTTCAGAAAAGCAAACCAACACTACCAATTCAAGGTGCTTCCCTTCGGTATAGCCTCCTCTCCAAGGGTATTCACCAAGGTACTAGCGGTAGTGGCAGCGCACCTAGGCAGAGAATCAATCCCAGTGTACGACTGGCTGATAACCGGGGAATCCCCCAAATGTGCAAGCAAAATACCCAGAGAACAATCTATCTTCTATTACAATTAGGATTCTCAATCAACGTGAAAAAATCAAGTCTTGTTCTAAGAAAAACAAAACAGTTCTTTGGAGCTGTCATAAAGGTGTAGTCTTTCCGTCAAACGAAAGAGTGCAAAACATACTGCTGCAAATACCTCAGTATCTATGCCTGTCGCCAATTAACCATACTCTTCATGCGTTTAACTGGTCCCGCACTCACGGTTGCGCCTGTGCCCAATGCTAGAGTGGTTAGCGAAACAGTGGTACAATCAAGTGGTTGTTTTTGGCTAACTGTAGTTCAAGCACTACGCTGGTGGAACGAAGGAAAATCTGTTGAAGGGAAATCCCTTTTACAAGCCTACAGTGCAAGCGATTGTCACAACAGACGCATCACTCACCGGGTGGGAAGACCATTACCTTCACCACACAGCACATAGCACATGGCCTGTGGACCAAGATCACATCCCAGAATCACATAAACCTCTTAAAGATACTTGCAGTGCTTAAAGCCCTTCAAGCTTTCAAAGTGCATCTGTCTGGTCAGACGGTTCAGATCCTCTGCACAGCACCACTGCCATGTTTTACTTAAACAAGCAGGGGGCACAACATTCTCCAAGTCTGTCCAGGCTAGCACAAAAGATCTGGAAGTGGGCACTCAAGCGGAACATGTTCCTAACCTCGCAACATGTTGTAGGGGAACTCCATTCTCTGGCAGACTCATTAAGCAGAGATCCTCTACCTGAAGAGCACGGATGGCAGGGTATACAGTGTTTATATTGAATCCTTTATATTGAATACCCATATATCGAATCTTTTATATTGAAAACCTTTATAGTGAATGTATTTAGGGTGGGGTAAAGGGTTCAATATTTTTGGGAAACGGTTGGGATGGGTTTTTAGTGGTGGGAAACAGGGGTTTGGGTGGGGAACCCCTGCCCCCCCCCCAAAAAAAACAAAACAAAAACAATTAATTCACTATAAAGGTTTTCAAGATAAAAGAGTCTATACATGGTAATTCGTTATAAATTATTTCGTTATAAAGACATGTAACCGAGTGGCAGCTCAGCAGAAACATCTTGGATGATATGTTCTCCCTCTGCGGCTATCCTCCCTTAGACTTGTTTGCCACAAGCCTAAACACACAATGCCCAGACTTTGCATCCAGGTTTCCCCAATCCGGATCCAAGGGGAACGCTCTGTAGATGAGCTGGTAAGGGAAATTTGTCTACGCTTTTCCCCCCATCACCACTACTGAGCAGAATAGTGAACAAACTGCACCAATAACTTATGACGCTAATCCTGGTTGCTCCCATGTGGGCAAGACAACCTTGGTTTCCGCATCTACGCAAGCTGGCGATGTGTGATCCAATCAAACTCCCGTGCCCTTTCCACATGCTCACCCAGCATGAGTGGGACAAAGTTACAGCCACATCCTCGATCCATGAACTTGCCAGCTTGGCTCCTTAAGTCCTAGATTTTGGCCATTTAAAGCTACCTCAGAGGTGTATGGAAATCCTCAAGGAGGCACGCAAACCAAACACCAGACTCTGTTATTTTAACAAATGGAAAAGATGTGTAAGATTCCAGCCAAAAAATGGAAACTCAATTACACATTCTTCATTACATGCTCCACTTACTAGACTCTGGTCTAGTATTCAACTCCATCAAGGTCCACCTGGCGGTTCTTTCCACTTGCACCACTTCTCAAAGCAAGGTGGCCTGGTGGAAAGTCCCTGTCATTAAGGCATTCATGGAAGGAGTAAAAAGGCTTTAGCCCCCCACCCCATTTTAAACACTCCTGCAGGGTGGGATCTAAATGTGGTACCCGCAAAGTTCATAGGTTCCCCTCGTTGAGCCTATACACAAATCCAGCCTTAAACACCTAACTTATAAAAGGGCTTTTCTAGTGCTATCACCTCCATAAGAAGTGAACTACAAGCTCTGTCAGTGCAAGACCCTTTCCTTATTATCCACAAAGACAAGTTGGTACTAAGAACACACCCCAGGTTTTCACCTAAGTTCGTATCCAAGTTCCATGTCAACCAGTCCATTGAACTGCCCACTTTCTTTCAAAACCCTTCAAGCTCAGCTGAGAACAACCTCCATACATTAGATTTAAGGAGGGCAGTTCTTTACTATGTAAACAAGACAAAACCACTACAAAAAACAGACCAACTATTTGTCTCCATAGCGTCTTTTCAGGGAAGGTGATCATGTTTCTAAAAAAACGCCATCTCCCGATGGATAGTGAAATGCATACAGCCATGCTACCAAGATCTCGCTCTACCAGGGCTACAGGAGTATCTTTGGCCTTTATTGCAAATGTCCCGCTGGACGCCATTCGCAAAGCAGCTACACAGAGCTCTAGTCATACTTTTACTCAGCACTCGTGCATTGACACACATTCTAAAGCAGATTCACAGGTGGGACAAGCGGTGCTAAAACATCTATTTGATGCTGTAACTTCTTGCAACCCACCACCTTCTCCAGACACTGCTCGCTAATCTATGCATAGCATGTGATCTAAGCAGATCCACAAGCCTCAGAAGGGATACATTACTCAGCATAATCGTATTTCTGATGCTTGTATCTGCTTAGATTCACATGCCCCCATCCCTCATGTGGAGTAGAAGGAGCATAGATGTCTTCTGGCTTTATCTACTCTTATCTGCTTTATTACATCTGTACTTACGCTACACTTCATGCTACCTCATGTTAAAAATAAAACAATCTGAGGGACCGCATTGCGTAAAGGACCATGGGTACAGTAGTCGTCACACTAGAGATGGTATTACTGGCACACCCTGTTGACGTCCATTTTCGAGTTTCGAAAACAAAAAAAAGTAATAATCCTTGGCTACCAGTAGTTGTCGGCCTATGCATAGCATGTGAATCTAAGCAGATACAAGCATCAGAAATACGATTACGGTGAGTAATGTATCATATATAATTTTACTACCAGCACAGATCTTTCAAAATCTACTACCCCACTCGCGTTGGCAAGGAGATTTTATAAAGGTCATGCACCATTTGCATGGTACACAAATGGTATTGAGAATGGGAATGTTTAAAACCTTTATTTGACATTTACTGCAAACAGAGTTTGTTTGCAGTAAATGACAAATAGTTGTCGGTGTGCATGGCTAGCCTTTGGCTGACCGCATTGCACCAAAAATGAAATGTGCGTTTGGTGACACGCACTATTTTACAGAAAGCACTGGTAAAAAAAATGTCACCTGTCAACATTGGGCGTGGAGGTGGGTGGGTGCATTTCTCAGCAGATTTCATTTTTATTAATTTTGTATGATCTGTAGCCACAATATATTTATATTTACATACAAACTTAAAAATCACATGTAATGTCACATGCAAACATTAAACTGGAAAAAACAACTAATAATAAAAAGATTTTTCATGTACATGCATTGGTAGAAAGAAAACTTAAGAATACATATAAAAACACTTTCTGTGGTTCAAAACATTCTATTGGTCAATTACTGGATCCAAATTCAATTAAAACAGTGTATCAATTGATCAATTTCTAGTGCAAAATTGTCACTGGATCCAAATAGATTTTGATTTAGCAAATACTTCATCCGCTGCAATGGTTGGATCAAAATTGTTGATGGTATGTTGTGTGTGCATTTTGTGGTTTAAAGGCCTTCCTTAGAACAAAATGAGGTCCATGCGACATATAAACTTTGGGAACCCTTCAAAATGTAATTCCATTTAGGAAAGTATGTTCCAATCCATACACAATTTGAGACATTTCCTGTAAATCCTTATATATAAAAACCTTAAGTTGCACAGATTTAACACAACAAAACCCTTAACAATTCAGCCGATATGGGAAGTCATGACCAGCTTAACTGTGTGTTCCTGTTGATGTCCCCATAATGCCATTTTGTATTTCATTGTGAATCCCTTCTCTTATAATATGCATGTGTTCATGGGCTTTGCAACGGGATGTGTTCATGTAAACCTCTTTAATGCTGCCCAACCACTGCCGGTTTGTTTCCAACATTTGTGGGTTAGATGGTTGAGAGATTGGATGGGCTTGGAAGGATAAGTGATGTTGAAGTGTAAATACTAGGCAGAAGAGCTTGAATTTGAATGTTCAGAATATTTCAGAGCAGAGTGAGGCAACACAAAACACTTGGAAAGAAGAAAGATGATTCTCTTTATACTCACAAATATAAGAAGAAAGGGCAATGTCATTTCTTGTAAGTATTTAGGCCGATATTAATCTTTGTCATCTGCTAGCAAGCTGTTAGATCAAAACAAATAATTGCATGGGAAAACTTTATTTTTCAATATTTTTAGTATTAAAGTATTTGATAACAATCCACATTTTATTCTTTTCCAGAGCTGAACTCCCTGAAGCAAAAACCCACTCGGAATCATGTGCGCTTTCTTTTGGGAGGTGGAGAAGCATCAGGTGGCGATGCGCAGCTAACTCTCAGTGCCACCATGATGCCGGTCCTCGCTGATCACCACCTTGGTAAGTGCCAACACCTCTCAATAGGGTATTATTTTTATTAAATAAAGGTTTGTCTCCTTTTGTTACAGTAATATCTATTCACAGTAGAGATAATGCAAAGAAAAATTGGTGTAGTGCAAGTACATTTTTATCCCGCAGAAGCATGGGAATTTTATGGGAGCGGAATTCCCATGTGAGCCATGGCAACCCAGGTACATCTGTGCCAAACAGTCAGGCAAAGACAAAGGTATTCACTATTTATTAGTTTTTTTGCTCTTTCATGTGAGATTTAGTGCAGTCTAGAGTAGTCTGAACATAAGAATTTGGAGCAAAAGTATTTTCATATTCATCGTGGCTATGCTAAATGACTTCATCCTGCGGACTACAAGAACTTCGAGGGCCCTCTACATCCGAGAGGAACATTGCCATTGTTCCAAGTTCCCCTATTTGATAAGGTCCACATTAAGGTAACAACCCAATGGTACCGATTAGGATTGCTTTCATTTGACTCACTAGCAATTTTGGGATACATGCTTTTGTAGCCCCTGGATCAAATGGTGCCCTTTTAGGATGAGGTCAATGTGCCTCTGCTTGTCATTGTTGCTGCATAGAGTTGTTTTGTGTTATTTATGGTGTTGAAATGCTACCTATTTCAATCTTGAACTGGGTGGCACAACAGGCCCTTTTCTATGGTGGGGGGGGGGCACTTGGAAAGCTGACTCTGGTGTAACATTTGAATGGTCACCACTTGGGTGAGCTGATAGAATGGCCTGTGCATTTTGAGAGAAGGAAAAATAACTTTTAGATGGTTGGAGAAGCAGCAGAGTGAGAGCCGTAAGGAACAGCAGTGATTCCTTGGAGTGTGGGTGACACTACGGCCTTAGGCAACTTCTTGTGACCACTTCCCTTTTATGGTGAGTAAAGAGACCGAGACTTGGTTGTCCATCTAAGTACCTGCGGAGAGGCCAAGAGCAGCCTGGTGGTTTTCCCTCAAAGTACCTATAGAGGTGTCTGTTTTCCCCCATGGTGACCGAGCTGAAGCTTGGGCCGCCGCATCATCAGTACAGCCTGGAAGAAGATGTGGCCCCCGAGCTCTGTGAGCGCAGCAGCCCCGGAGAGGGGCAAAGGTCTGCTGTGGCCCTAGAAATACTGGCTGCCAGGCTATGGCCTGGACGATTGGTTAATGATGTCACCCACACTCTCTGTGGTGGAAGAAGGGAGAGGAGGATGATACCCTGAAGCTCAGCAGCATGTCAACACGTGGTCTCTGCTCTTGGCTGCTGGAACGGCTTGGACTAAGGTGAAGCCCACAGCAGACACAGTTCCCTGCTGTGGAGGGTGAGCAGTAAATGCAGGTGAGCACATGCGGGCAAATGGACAAGTGGACAGAGCGGTACAGCTCCTCTTAAGTGCCACATGGATGCATGCTGATGCGATGAGCGAGGCAGCGATCCCCACATTTATGAGAGCTCCCACAGATGGGTGCCCAAGAGTGGTTTTCCCCACTGTACAAGGTAGAGCCTGGCCGAAGAGCTGCAGCAAAACTACACCGGCATGGTGTGAATGGTACCCCTACTTGAAACTAAAGGAACAGGGAACCCTAGCAGACTGCAGCTGCCAAGAGAGCATGCGTTCTTTGGGTTGTAATCGCATTATGTCATATGCAAAAATGTGTTTATCGTAGTATGTCTTGCTTGCATGCCCTCACGCAGAGGGCTGGTGGGGGTGGAGGGAGTGTAGTTTGAGGGGGAGGCTGTGCTTGCTGCTGGCCCAAAGCTCTTTGGTGCTCTCTGCCAGCTTCGCCATGAAGGTGAATTTGGATTGAAGTACCACTACTCCAGGCAAGTTGGTGTAATTCCAAATGAAATATAAATTGGCTAAAGTGATGTTTCTAAAAGCTTCCAACGCTGCCAAATTGGTTCTGCCAGTATCAATTTGGACATTTAGCTTTCCTAGATGTTTGGAAAAAGACCGGATCTTGTTAACTGCACAATCAATGGATTCATTTATCTTTCAAGAGCCCTGTGAGCAAAACATTTCTTTTCGGGAGATCCCGACTCTGGAGGGGCAGCACTGGGGGTCACTCTACCCCTCTTAGTAATACTGCACTGTCATTTCTCCCCCCTCCCCCACTTTGGTTTGCTCCCACAGTCATGAAGGAGTATCAGTTCTCAGGACCATATATTACTATTTCTATTTTTCTAGAGTTAGCTTATGTGGGGTAACACATCTGGCCTGTCCTTGTACCAACACACTGAAATGATCTACCATCCAAATTCAGAAGTCTGTGGTTGTGTACTACTTGGTGGCAATGCTCCGCTACGTGGAGTTGAAGAGGCCACGTTTGTTGCCAGGCATTATAGTTTGGACCAATTGTTGCCTGGCATGCATGATGCATGGAGGCTCAAAAGACTCTGGATCCAAACAGGTTTGCATCAGTGGACAGGGCAGCAAAACTCTCAGTCTTAGAAATAGCAACAACTCGACTTTACTCTTCGCTAAGTGTCTAGATGTGTCTTAAAGCTCCTTCATTACCATTCCCAAATAGTCATGTCACATATAGGTTTGTATGATACCATTTGGCAGGTGTGTTAAGTGTCCCCTGGTCACTGTTTGTGTCAAGCTTACTAAGCCTATCCAGGGCACAAGCAGGAGCTAAACAGCTCGTAACAGTTTTGATCCCTGTCTCCCATTGAGAAGCTGAGATATTGTTTGTGGTCTCGTCGTGAAGGTTGCCTGTACTTCTATCATCAGTGTTAAGTGTGCATACAACCGTGGAACATTGCTGGCTGGCTTCAAGCCTTGTATTTCGTGCTAGCAAGTGCCTATCGGCTTGTTCAAAAAGTGTATCCTGTGTGTAAATTGAAAAGGTAGCATGTACTTGTCAGTTGCTTTGACCACCACGAGGCAGTTGTGCACATCTTGACTGGGGGTGTGTAGTGGGCATAATGTGTTATTTCAGCCTATTCCTGCAAGGCATGTTCCCCAAGGGATTTGCTGTTTTGCCACCAAAGGTATGGTAGGGGTTGCTGGGCCCTTCTCCTGGATAGGTCATTTGGGTGGTGGGTGAGGATGAAGCCCACACACAAAGAAAGACATCGGTCACCTTAACCGTGTTATTTCATAGAACACAGGAGATCAGAATATATAATGTGCACAAGGCTTCACTGCAATAAATAGCTTCATGTCACCCACAATACAGGCTTTCTCAGTCAAGCCCTCCACATCCCAGAGCCTAGTTCTGTGCTTATTGTGTTCGCCCCATTGTTGGGGTATACAAGCTAAATAAATACTATCAAGTGCCCAACATAACCCCAGCATATTTATGAAATCCTCTCTCTAGGTGCCGATTGATTTTTAAACTCCCTCCCCTAATCCCAGTGGTTAGTTGTTCTGAATATAGTTTCCCGAAGATCACAGGGTGCACTGCAATATTTGATGCATGTTCTAGTGCCAGTCGTCTTGCTTCCCTTCTTGTGTAACACAACACCTTAAAACGTACCCCAATCACAAAGCTGTCCTCGAGCACATCCGTCCACACCAGTGCTGAGTGCCCACTCCCCCACAATGGTTGGAATACAAAAGCTCACAGTGTACTGTGGCCAAAGAATACATCAGGTCACACAGCACTGAATTGGTTTGGAACACACATGGTCTGATTATTTGATTATAGATCATTGATTTCCTGTCCTCCTCCTAGAACAAGGTTCAGCATCTATGGTGTTGCTCGCACTGCTGCAATCCCTCAATTTTCATGTGCTGATTGCATTGTTTTCTTCCACATCAATGCTAGGGCTCAGAATACGTTCTAAAATATCACAGTACACTGCTTACTGCATTGAAGATGAGCCCACCAATTCCCTATTGTACAACTTTCATAAATATCAAATGCAATACCAAAATAATGCGTTTTGCGAAACTCTTGTTTAAACCTTTTTTTAAAAAGGTGGGGTGGTCTAAGGAACGCTTTTTACCTATGTTTAATTTAACTGGAACTGTGATTGTATTACAAGGTCATGTGATGAATCTTGCAAAGTGGTATGTAAGATTTTGTAGGGTTCAACTGGTGTGCGACTTAACAAGACTTATCTTTTCGGTATTAGTGATCCAACTTTTAACATAGGCCTGCACTACACAAGTCGGTAGATTGGCTGAGTAGCCCGGCTTATCTTAGAAGGGGTACTGTGAGCTGTAGAGCAGTAGAATGAAATCAGTCAGTAAATACAAGTATTCAAGTAAACCCTTACACCCTTAAGTTATATTAAATGATTTATTTGTATATACAGAAAGCAAAGTAATCACACTGAATATGCAGCAACTAATAGTAACATTCAATAGAATTTCAGAATCAAGTTCTTTAAGCAGCAATAATGCAGGTGAGTCATTTCTTTGTACTAAAACATTTCCAGCACACGGAGTGACATCACTCAGGGTCAGTAGTAGCACTTCATCTTGTATCCTAGCTTGCAACATTATGTGTTACTACTGACTTATGCAATTGTATTTGCTCTCCCCTCTTGTTCCTCCACTCTTTTTGACTGCTTTCTCTCTATTCTCTCTTCCTCTACCTTTCTCCCTTTTCCAATGTGCTCCCCTTAATTTGTTCTATGCACTTACTCTGTCAGAATTGTCCCTGGACCTAGTATGATAGCAACCTCGTCTGTCCTCCGCCTTCTCTTTAATTCCCCACCCCCTCCAGCACTATCTGAAATGTTGTCAGGCCTAATACAATAGTCGCTTCTTTTGTTCCTCCCCTCCCTTTCTGCACCCCTCTCCCACACCTTTTGTTTTTCTCTGGCTCTACCAGAAATGTTGTCAGGCCTAGTATGGTAGTCGCCTGTCTGTTTCCATTTCCTTCCCACTCTCCCTTCCTTATCTATGTCTTAGCTCTTGCACTATTGGAAATGTCGTCAGGCCGAGTACGATAATTCCTTTCACATCGTTACTGTTCATGACCTGTAAGAATGGCATTGCATTTTCCCTTGTTCCCTCCCGTGTCTTAAAGTGCTTTGAAACACATTGTGTATAGCCGCTATATAAATAAACTATCATATCACGTATGGTTCATCATAAAATATTGAGTTTGGAGGGAAAAGCGTTAACAGTAGAATAGAACACTGTAGCACTGTAACAATCTTTCCTGACAGAGGGGTGTAGGAAGTATTTTCCCCAGTAATAAGAGTGTCAAACAATTAAAACCTTTTTAGGGAACGGGCACTGCCAATGCCAGTAGGGTTCAGAAGGGATGCCTTTATGGAGCCAGGAAGACAGAGTCAATAGTTCTAGTTCTGATGCAATCTTCTTAGAAAACGTTAGTTGAACAGTCAATAAACTTTGAAGAAAAATCCAGGCGAGGGAGATTCTACCTGAGGTGCACAAGCTGTTAGGCCTGCACAAGTGAATTGAAGCAATTCAAAAGGACAAAGGGAAGCACTCCCCAAGCTAGGAAGCACTAGATTTGGCTAAAGGTGGTTGAACCCAAAGCCCCACAGTACCTTAGAATTGAAGCAGATGTTCCAGCTGACTTCCTTCTTGGGGCAGCGATGCAAACCCTTGTTCCCAGACCTTGGTCGTGGTGACAAAAGGGAGGACGTCTGGCAGGCTTCTGTGGCAGCACTCGAGAGAGAGACTCTGCAGCAATGGATTCACTTGTTTCAGCTGCTCTTTGTGGTTTTGGTGCCTTTTTCTCAGCGCCAAGAGGAATGAATATCCCTGGTTGGAATTTCCTTGGCTCCTCAGTCCTGAACTCTGGTGAGGGGACTCTGGGCGAAGATGTCTTGCTTCTGTAGACTCGCACGTATGGTTCGGAAGACGTTGCACTCGTCGATGGTCCCGGTACCCCGGCTATTAGGAAATGGCAGCCCAGGAACATTGCAGCGACACAGGGGTTGGCCCAGAACGAAGCAGGTCTTGAGGCCAGTTGGTCCCAAAGTCTTCCTTGCCAGAGCTTCCATCTTGATGGGAAAACAGGGTCGGCTTTCACAGTCCTGGAAGGTGCTGCTGGCTTCTGTGTCTTTTTCTTCGGATTTGATGTTCCAGTAGTCAACTCTGCCTGTAGTCCCAACACCCTTGCCTTATATGTGAAAGCTCTTTCATTCACAGCACTAAGCTGTCAATCACACAGGGGACGGGCGTCCGCCAGAACTGCTCCCACCCAATTGGAACTGGTTTTGGTTAGGCATGCCTACTAACAAAGGACAGTGACGTTTCAGGCTCCTCCCTGACTTCCTGCCTTCCCAGACACACTGGAGCCTGGGTGGGCTTCAGGGCTGAAGGCTGCCAAACGCAAAACACACAATGGACTCAAACCTGATATAAACAGAGTAGAAGCCCAGAAGGAACTAACGGACAAGAAATGGCGAAAAAAGAAGACGGGCCATTTTGGTAAAAAGGTCACCCTTGGGTGCTGTACTGCAGCAGAGAAATCAGCCTGCAGATATATTGCACAAAAGGTAGTAAAAAGAAATCACTACCACTAGCCATTCAAGTTAGTTAGTGAAACAAAGGTTACATGAGACGTGGGGTAAGGATTTACTATGTAACCCCCCAGTACTCCACATAAGGTGGTGTGTGCTGGACCCACAAAGGAAAAAGGTAAGTAAGACAAAAGTGGTCCTACTATTCTTGGGAACTGTAGTTCACACAAGAAAATGTATTTAAACATTTAGAGGAGTCCAGGGGACTCCTAAGAGGCACTGCAAAAAGGGTGCTGTGTATCACCATATGAAAAGCAGATGCCTTTGGAGTTTACCAGACTACATGAAAACAAAAGGAACACAAACTCTTAATCAGAGGGAAAAGGCATGAGTGGGTGGCAAAAATGTGCACTCACTCAGGAATTTAAAAACAAAAATGTCCTAGATTCCAGCAAAGGGTTGGTGGTCTCTAAGGTTAATGGGAATTGGCACAGAAACTGAAGTTTCTCGCTACCACAGAGTCAACACTGATCCCCAGCCTAAAGTCTCCTTCCATCTGGCCAGGGCAAGACAGCCGCTACCTGATCCTGACCTTTGGGGTGGTATTCTGAGGGTGGTTCACATGGGAGGAGATGGCTGTCAGGGCAGAGTGGTGACTCCCAACAGTTGAGAGGCGGTATACTTCCCTTTCTTGTGAGTAAGATCCTTTAATTCTGGAGTTTTTAATGGCCTGCTGTCATTTCTAAGAATCCTCTTATTGTGAAACTCTGAAAGTCTCGGGAGGATAGCTCAGCGGCAACATGCTCGCCTTGGAAGCATGACGACACTGAGCAACACATGTTCGATCCCTGGGTCCGTGCTTAGAAACCTGTGGGTATTAAGCACGTTATAAATAACCTATCATATCATATCATAAAGGCACTTTGCTTAAACAAAACCCTGTCTGTCTTCATCTGTGTCTAGTGAATCTAAAACAAATATAACATCTGATATTTATGATAATTGTATTGTAAATATAACTGTTCAACCATGTGATTATAAAGCAACTGAAACCTTATTGGACTACAAGTCCCAGAACGCCTCTGGTACTGTGATGAGGAAGAGGAGCAGGGAGTCCTTAGGGATGAAATGTGACGTTTAGGATAATGAGAAGTCTAGTTGTTACCAACCTAGTCACCTACACAGGACATTTAAATCCCCTGAACACCTGTGGCAAGGGAAACGAAGAAGTAGGGAGACAGAAGGTTGCAGAGTGCGCAGAGCAGGAAGCATCACCAGTGCAGAGGAAGTCCCACGAAGGGTCATGGGAGGCAGAGAGACGCTTGCCAGAAGTGATTTGGCAGCATTGGTGACATAAGGAGAGGAACTCCGGAAGAGACAAAGTAGACGGTGTGCAGCGGGGTTGGGTGAGGAGACAAAGTCCTGCAGAGCTGCGTGGGTCTTGGTGGCGAAGGACAGGAGAGCCGACGCAGTGACCTAATGAGACTCTTCTCAGAAGGAGAAGCTGGCCCCTCACAAGCACATCCCAGCAGTCGCACAGTGAACCGGTGAGTCACCCTAGTACTGAAGGGAGCCGCAGCAAATACGCTCGAAAGCTTTTTGAAAGTAATTTGGAATACTGACCAAATAGAACTGAGAGGAAAAGGCGAATATGGTGCAGTTCTCCTCACATGAGATGTCAGTTGGGGGAAACCTGGGACCAGCATTGCCTAAGCCAACAGACATTAACAAGAGAACATAAGGGCCAAGCATGGTGCAATTCTCCTGATATGAAAGGTCAGTTGGGAGAATCCTGGCCCCAACATTGCCAAGAGCCAAAAAAGATAGGGGGAGAAATAAAGAGGCGTCAGTTGGGGGAAACCTGGAACAAGCATTGCCAAGAGAGATTGGAAGAAGGGTTGACAGACAGCGCTTGAACAACCCCTCATATATGGAATGTCTGTTTGGGGAAATTGGAACAAGTAACTGAAGTCAACCAAGTTGTGTTGATGAACGAGTATAATTGTGTGAAATCTAAAGAGAAAGTGAATGTTGAAGAGAGGCCTGATAAGAGTGTCAGGTAGTGAACATGTTTGAAAGACGATATTCCTGGCAGGGGAGTAAAACAGGATGTCAAGAGTTTTCAGTTTGAAGAATATGAATGTTGTAAAGGGACCTGATAAGAGCATTCAGTAGTGAGACCTTTTGGCAATAGATACTTGGCAGGAGAGTATACCAGGGAATCTGTGAGAGCCACAATGGGAGACAATCCTAGCAAGAGAGTAAACCGGGATATCCAGAGTTTTCAGTTAAGGAATTTCCTGGCAGTGGAGTGCACTGGGAAACCCACTTTGAAATAGTGTTATAAAACGAGACTTGGTTGTATTAAGTTATGGTTTCAACTAAGCATTCTGTTAACCAGAAACTTTGAAGAGATTTGCCTTTTGCATACTTGAATCACCAATACAGAAAATACACTTGTTTGCCATCCTAAAAAGTAAGAAAGACTTTCATTTACCATACTCCAACCAGTGTTATGGAAAAGACATTTTAGTTTTTCATCCTGAAAAGACTGTGGGAGACTTCCTCTTTGCTGTATTTCAACTAAGGTTGTGAAAGGAACATTGGTTATGCCATCTTGGAGAAATTCTTAGGTGAAAGAGACATTTGTGTTGCTTTTGAGAGACTGGTTTTGGCACAAAACATTGTGAATAATTTTCTTGAACCAAATCTCGGATTCAAGGATTGTTTTGGTTTTTTGTTGCACTTGTTTAAGTTGAAACTTTCGCCTTGCACTGTTTAATGGTATATGTTGGTGTGAGGGTCAGACTGAGTTTGGACACATGGTCATCATATTTTTTTTGTTTTGGTTTGATAGGAAGGGAAATTCATGTTAGGATAGGGAAAGTTAGGCCTTCATCCAAGCCCCCTTTTATTAATAAAATTGATAATGTTGACAAAGTTACCTCTTTGTGTCCACCTCTCATTGCTGACCCTTCAGTCATCCTGCATTAAATTGTCTTTATGGACCATCTTCAAAGACCTAGTCAACACAAGACCTATTGACTACTACAAAACTCTAAATCTCTTTACCAAAAGTGTATTCAGAATAAAATTCCATTAAACCTTACAACAGATTAGTACCTTGCAAAATATATATATATATATATAGATATTGCATACACATTAGCACATACATCATTCATTACATTTAAAAAGTATTCATAGAACACATCCTTCCCACCAATATAACAATAAAAACATGTAAAACGCACAAATAACAGCAAGTTGGCACAAACATAGTCATTCCAGCAGTCAGTGTCTGACCTTATTGCGTCATTCAAGAGGTGTTTAAATCGGGGCTGCTGCAATAAATCTCTATTTTGTAAGACTTTCCTAATAAACAAGAAAAAACAAAGACCATGCTTTATAGCGTTTGTCAACCATTACTAAAAAATATAGTACTGATCTACAGTGAGTACAATGTTGTTCTCTAACCAAAGCGATTAAGAGGTCAGCATAAGTACTGCAAAAGAATAAAATATGCAATAAATATTACATTGGTGCGTTACATATTAAAAAGTGAAATTTGAAAAAGTTGCCGTGGTTGACTTTGCAGTAAACCACTTAGCAGCCATACATTTAAAACATGCTCTAGTAATTAGTGTAGTATTTTTAAGCTTGGACCACAGTGAATAACCAAGCCTTTGATTGGTGGAAAGAATAGCGTGTAATCTGTTGTGCGGTTTCATCAGTTCACGCAATTCTCTCTATACTAGATTTCAACCACAAACTGCGCTTAATAGAAGTTATGGATTGAGCGGTGATCTCAGTAAGGTTATCAAGGTAAAGGCAATTATTACAGCTATTCATGCATTGTTTTATATGAGCTATCCAAGCTATGGACAAGAAATTGCTTTCCACACCCGCAAAGTAAGTCGTTATCTGCTTAGTTAGAGCAGCCTTTTTCATTCGGCCAGACTCTTAACCAGAGCCAAACTGGCTTTAACCTTAGCTCATCCTCATTTGTAGTTCAGAGTGAACTGAGAAATTAGGTACAGCAGGGGGTAAACTTAAAATGCCTTTCAACATTTTTTTTCTCCAGAGTATATAAAAGTGCCACTGCAGTAGCCCCATTTTACAGATCCATGCGTAGCAATAACTCGTGGCTTGGCCTTCTATATTCTTAATAAATCGAAATTGGTTGTGATTTCAGGGCTTTACTGAAACGCCCTATATAGCCTGAAACATCCTGGACACTTGTTCCTCTACATGCATATTGCCATCGAGCCTGAAGGTAAAAGTTATTGCCAAATAAGGGTCACCCACATTCATCTGCTTTCTGTCAGACCAGAAAGATAGGGATTTAGATTTTCTCGAGTTACGGTGTTGGCTGCACACCATCATTGCCGATTTGGTAACATTAAAACACAGATCGAGTCCCCAATAAACTGAGTCTATGTATTGAGAAAGCACTCGAATGAACTAGAATGGGCATGGAGTGCCAAAGGATCTCCACTATATTGGTCTCATGAATCAAAGGTTCTTGATTTGGTTAACAGGGACAGGAGAGCCGAGAGTTGGCAGATTAATTCTGTTGCTGACCAAACGTTGGTTGATTTCATAAGGACTTTTTTTTTTCCACCTGTTCTTGGTTCGGCTGATTCACTGGCATTCAACAGTTTACCAGATTTGAGGCTGTAAGCCGAACACAGAAGTGTTAAGAGTACTCATCTCACAGATGAAAATGTTAGGGCACCAGGCAGTTTAGAAATGGGCTTCAATCTTTGCAGATCTGTTTGAGCACATTGTTTCTACGGGAATTATTCTATCTTCTTGGATGGAAAGCATCCTAGTTCCCATTCATAAAAGATGCAATACAGAGGACTCAAGAAACTGTTTTATGATGGCTCTCATTAGCACTGCAAGCACATTGTCTGCCTCCCTATTAATGCACAATCTATCTACCTAGGCAGCAAAAAAGTAGCATTGTATCTCCTTTTATAAACAGAGTTTAGGAAATGTATGTCTGTTGTTCATAAGAACTTTTTGTTGAATGTCCCATCTACCCGTGTGTTAGGCAGAAACCTGTGCAGTTCCCTCTGGGACCACTGCAAAAGATTTAGGACTACGGGTGTTTGGCAGTAAACCCACTTGGTAGCAGTCTGTACCACACAGATTCACTTGGTAGCTGTGGCTGAGCAGTCCGACTTCCCTCAAGAAGAGTTAGGCAGTATGCAAAGTATACACAATAGGTCAAGAGCACACAATATAACAAGTAAACACTGACCAGGGCTTGGTGTAAAAGAGATATAATTATTTATTTAAAACCACATCTAGAAAAACACACAAGCACTAATAGTAAGCAATTCAAAAACACGGTCACTAAAAGATATACACTCCAGTAAAAGAATATTAGACAAGTCTTAAGTAAAGCCTCACTTATTTTCAGACAGCGGTGAGCGCTTAACGTAGATGGCACTCTAATAGTTTGTTTTAAAAAGGGAGAGAAAAGCAGAGAACAAATTGAAACAGATCCCAACACTTTTTCAAGAACACAACAAGGGAGGAAGGCAAAGTAAAACCGTGAAGTTAGAGTTCAAGAGGCCGGATCCACTTTCAGAGGATCCAAACGAAATGTGGCCAAGGTCACACGCTTGCAGTGCACAAAAGTCTTGTAAAGGTTCAAAAAGGAGTTGGACCACAGAAAGGGACCAGTTAGAGGGTCAAGGCTGCCAGCCTAGTCCAGAAGGTTAAGGAGTTATTATTACCTTGTAGCAATCTTTAGAAAGGGAGGCCTGGCGGACACGGTCGCTTAAAGTGGAGAGAACGCTCCGGCGGGGGCAGTTGTTCCTGGCAGCGGGTGCAAGTTGGTACTTTGTCAGGGGGGAGAGAGGATCTTGTCGTGGAGGAAGACAGGAGTCTGTTGCACTGCCAGGGAAGAAACCAGCCGCGGAGTTTCTCAGGTACAAGGAGCGGTCCGGTGATTTGCGGTTCAGTGGTGAGTGGCTATCCGGCTGCCGGGGGTGCTTGGCATGGGCAGTTCCACCACAAACCGGGCTGGGGTGCAAAGAAAGAAAGGAAAACTGGTTGTGCCCACCAGTCAGGGGAAGAAGCCTCTCCAGCCGGGAGATCTTCTCTGTCGTCGGGAAGTGGTGAGTCGGTTCTGCAGGGCTCCATCGGTGGTGTCGTCGTGGTAGGTCGGCTCAGCTTCTCCCTCGTCGGATTCTCAGGTCCTGTGGCGACCTCTGAAGTTCCAGTCCCCAAAGCCCTGCTTTTATGCAGAAAACCCCCATTCACTCAGCCTAGCTGTCAATCAAACATGCCAAGTGGTGAGCCGGCCGGCTCACCACTTGGGCCAATCACACAAGAGTGCGACCTGAGTTACCAAGGTAACTCGGTCCAGGGTGCCTAAACCCCCTCCCACACCCCCTGTGGTACCCAGACAGAATGGCACCACTTTTGGAGGCTTCTGTGGAGAAGCCCGCCAAAAAGTGGAACAAAGGGCTCGACTTGGGTTGGAGTCACAGAAGAGAACACAAACGCCATTTTAGAATAGAGTCTTGGCAAAAAATACCAACCAGAGAATTAATATTAATTAAATAAACCGGCGGTATGTTTGAGGCTATGAGAATTAAATAATTAAAGTTGGTAGCCTCGAACAATGGGAAAATCCCATAGGAAAATATTTGCAGTCGAATATAAAAAGTAGTTTCCACTGCCACCAGCCAAAACTCAATCAGGGGGGAGGGAGACGTGCCCCCTCGACTAACAGACCCCGGGGCAATCGAATTGCCCCGACCAGTACGTCCACAATATGATGGTTTGTACTGGTTTCTGTTAATAATTTGGGACTAATAAAGCCAATGGTGACTTTACATGCCCTGGGAGACAGTAGTCAGTCCCAGGGTATGGAGTCTATGGTGGGGTGTCACTATGACACCCCTGTGTTACTGCACGGAGGGTGCTGTGTAACACACATAGGAAAAACACATGAGACCCTATGGAGTAAAGGACCCCATAGCCCATAAAACACATTACCAGTCAAAGGAATACCACAAATTATGTCCAAGAGTGGGAGAAAAAAGAGTCTCACTCTTGGCAGGAGAAAAAAACAAACCCCAGGAATCCAGCAAAGCTGCTGGGGGACTCACTAGGTTAGGAAATTCAGCCTAAAGAGAGAATTCCCCCTAACACCATGCCCCTAAACTGGTATCATACCGCCCTGTCCCCGTACGTCATCTGTCTTGATTATTCTCCAGCATGGGGTCTGGCATGGATTCACATGCTCATGAATATTCCCCATCATCAGGCTGGGAATCCTCGGTAAAGATAAAATCAGTTTCAGTTTCGTTTCTGAACTGTCTTTCTCCTAATAACCAATCACTGGTCGCTGGTTCATACTGCCCCCGCCAATGACTGCCCTCTGCCTAAGCCCCTCCTCTGGCAGCCATCTTCAGATTTTTACTGCACGTTCAAGTGATGGGAGTCCTCGTGCTGTAGCTCTTGAGCTTTTACTGCGTTTAGCAAATTTTCAAAGAGATTTCATCTAATTTTTCTGTCAATCGAGCCTCAAGCCCCACCGTTTCTACTTCCGATCAACGGGGACCAGTTTCGGATTTTTCTAAGCCCCTCAAGGACAGAATTTTCGGCGAGTTTCACTTCTCAGAGGCTTCCGGAAGATCTTTGAGGCCTACCCCGCGTAGACATGTCTTCAAGATAGATGAACATTCTCGATGTCTCTACTGCCTTAATGAAGACAAAACGCACGTGGAGAAGGACTGTGCGTTTTGCAAGAACATGTCTGAGCGGACGATGAGGGGTCGTCGTACCAGCCTCACCAACTGGCTGGAGGGGAAGAGTCCAGCAGCGGGTGAGAAAAAGAAGAAGTCTGAGCGGTCTTCTAAGTCCTTCGAGGGCGCACCGGCGACGGGGGCCCAACAAAAGGCTAAGCACAGCGAGCAAGTGGGCACCGGGAGCGCCGAACGGTCGGGCTCCTCGGCTGCCAGGCAGGGCGCAATTTCACCAACGTCATCAACCACGAGCCAGCGCTCTGGCTCAGGGAAGAGGAAAGCGGAGAACCCGGGTAAGCTTCGGGAGAAGGGAGAAGTCCCGGTCGATCCCGACGACAGCCGAGGGGGAGCGAGGCGGTGAGCCTCCCCTCAAGGTGAAGGCCTGTAAGTGGTTCCAACCCAGCACTCCATCTAAGTCAATGCCTAGTACGGGATGCCCAATTGAAACCCTTATGTATATATTCTTAAGTCAAAAGTTATTTTATTTCTGGATGATGTACCCTTATATCACGCCCCTCTCTATGAATTCCCCCCGGTCTCACTGAACCAAGAAATAGGTTTGTTTTGCAAATTAAAAGATGTATTTTATGAATTGAACAATATATATATTACACTTTTATGAATATGAACAATGTCTAAATATCACACTATTATGAATATGAACGATGATCAGCAGTGGGTGACATCACAATCAATCTCTTTAATCAATTAGGAGTATGGGTGAGAAGAATAATATAGCAGAGAATAAAGACTGTGTGGGTTCAATGAAATGCAATGATCTGAAATTAATGCAACACAGAAATGAAACTTGATATGAATTCAATAAAAGACAATGTAATCACTCTTTCCCCCTGTTACTACTCACTCCCCCCAATATGCAATATGAAGAGATGGAATGAGGGCACGCAGGTTTCAGGAATAACAATGAACAATTGCAATTTCAATCCCGATTTCCCCCCAGCAAGCTTAGAGAGAACAGGAATGATTTTAGACAGGTCAAATGCTTTTAAATTTAATATGAAATGAATGGGAAAAATGGTAAAAATTACTTTAATTCGCTAAATTGATTCAAAACTAGCGAGAGCCGCTTTGAATAGGTTCAGGTAGACACTAGCAATGATGTTTGAATGATTATCAGAGAAATAGCTGTTTTGACATGTGGTGAAATTGAGCCAAGTGCAAACTCGCGGCAACTTTTCCACGCGTGAGAAATGCGATTACGGAAAAACTATAAGGAGTTGGAATGCGGTTCTTAGTTCTCAGAGGTTTTAGGAAAGGTAGATTTTTCTCAGAGAGTCAGGATTTCAAAATGAAAGATGCGCTTTGGAAGAATAGGAATAAAGATTTCTTAACACTAGAGAGTCTATGGAGCCACAAGCTACACGACAGCACAGCCACCGATCCAGAGGCGCCTCTGGATGGTTTCTATCTGCACGAGACACTTGCCTTTCTCCAGCAAATATATTAGCGCCAAGATGATTATCACTACGATTAACACAGAATTATATGGATTAGAGAAGGATTCAGGATGGACAATGCAATCTGGATATGTTGGAATGGGTTGGATAGGATTACTTTAAACTAAGAGATTTGCTAGGGACAGTTCTTTGCTAAATACTCACAACTATGGTTTGGAATGGAATAGGCCCGTCAGGATCTGGTCAAAGGTTTGGCTGGAATTCACTCGCAACTGGACAGGTCTCGGGCGCTTGGTTCTGCTCTCAGCAAGGCACTCTGGTCTGCACGGCCTCTTGGACTGGATCTGACGTGTTGGTTCTGGGTTACAGCTCTGCTCTACTGATCTGGATCTCAGGGTTCTAGCAAGGGTTCTTGGCCAGAAGCAGCAAAACAGCTCAGCCAGGCTGTTGGATTAGTTGGGTTAGGCCCCGTGGTTTAGGGGTTAAAATCAGTTTGCAAGATTTTAAAGGCCTGCTGAGAAGGGTTCAGCTTTTTGGGTTGGGCCTCTGCTTCAGGGTTCTGGAGTCTGGATATGGGTTCTGGAGTCTGGATCTTCCTTCAGAGTGCTTTGCCAGTCGATCGGTGATGGGTGAATGTGTGTGTCTTTTGGGTCCTCAACAGTCCCTATTTATCCATCTTCCAAAGGGGTGGGGAGGCTGATTATGCTATGCCCAACCCTCTAAGAATCTGATAGGCCAGAGAAACAGTGTGTCATGATGTGTCATCATGTGTCGGAGTGACACTGTGTTTAGGGTCCAGAGAAAATCCCTCCCCTTTGTTCTTCCCCAGAAAATCTATTTTTCCCAAAAAACATATTTCCAATATCCATAACTTGGTAATAATACATATTCACATGACAGATTAACTAAGGTACGTTTCTGTCAAAATCTTATCTCCCTACGAGTTTTGGTTCACAAATGACAGTGGTTACTCAGTATCAGTTCTATACCAATTTTTACACATGCATGCACATACCCTCTGGGCGTATTCCTGTAATTTTTCATATTCCTAACATAATCACAATAGCTAGAATATGAATAATTGTGTGGTTCAGTCTCTGAATATCGCACAGATTCCAGATTCGTTTCTACTTGTTAGCAATATTTTCATTTTAATAATTTCTAAATTCCATATTTTTGCCAGTTCGGTACAATTTTTTTATAAGTCTTTTCCAAAATAATATTTTACTGTGCTCTCTGAATACACACAACAGTTTGTCTCCGCCTCCAAGGTCTTGGCTGGGCTAGAGAGTCACATGGGCTTGTCTTCCTCGGCAGTTGGCTTCAGTTCACACCCAAATGAGCCTTTCCTTTCAGTTCAAGAAACCCATTGTCTCTTTCCCAGAGCAGCAGAGGAAGTCTCCTCCTCTTCTCATTAGCATTCCAATGCGATATCCTCTCCTTTTGGTGGGAAGGAACAGGGTGGTGTGTTCCCACTGGGAAAAAACCTTTGAAGTTTTAGCTAAATCAGGTTACCTTATGGTCAATTGTGACATTGTTCCTTGTGAAAAATGACAGTTACAATTTTTAAAATAAGCAAACATATCTTCAATTCCAGTCTTTTTCAACATGAAAATCAATGTGTGGCACCCTATATTGCCTTTCATGGAAGTCCCTCACACTTAGATTTTGAGACACAAGTTTATCTTGACAGATTTAGAGATCGCCAGCTTTTGACAGAGGCGAGTAACGGTATTGCGCCTATTTTCAACATATTTCCTCAAGCAAGCATCTTTTACATGTGGATTTTCTTCTGATAAATGTACTTCTCCTGACATTATATTTATGTGGATTCTTGAAGTAGAATGATGTTGAACACCCAACAAGGAGGTTGGATCTTTTGGGGGGTTTGTGAACCATGATTTTTGCAAATTTGACAACCAAGAAAAACGGATTTCCAAACAGCTGTTTCTTTTGCAATGCATTGCTTTTTCAAGTAGTTTCAGGCTGCTCTGTGGGTAGCCCAATGGTGTGTTTTGGCAGTGGTCTCCTGTGTTACCACTGACATAGGCAAAAGTGGATGGCGGCCTATTCTTCAGATTGTTCCTGCGCACTTTTGGGTGATTTTAACGTGCATAATGCTTTCCAGTGGCCATTTTGATGTTCCATGCTGCAGGCAGCGCACAGGAATGTTGCAGGGCCTGGACCAGTGGGTTGAAACATCCCACATGCCTCAAGCGCCCCAAGGTTGTGAAGGCCTTGATTCACCCGGCTAAGGCCTCTATCGAGGGAGTCGTGGCGGCCCTGGCGAAGCCTGTGGAGGCTACCCCAGTGGAGGCGACCTCGGGGCCTAGAGTTTCCCTGCCACCGTGGAGGGAATCTTCTTTCCAGCCCATCGATAAGACACCCGTGAAAACCCCGGTGGGAAAAGAGGGGGGGCCCGGTGGCCATCACTGACACAGATACAGCCTCTGAAGATGAACTGGCAGGAAAGCGACAGTGGTGGTGATGAGGAACACGTGGAGGCGGAGGATTCCACTCCCCAACCGTCGCGCCCGTCGCAGCCAGTCCCTGGACCACAAGATAACTCGGGGGCGATCTTGATGGCGATCCAGGCCTTGTGTACGGAGATCAGGACAAGGTTGCTCTTACCACCAACGGACGACCCAGCGAAGCCTGGACCGTCGGAAAGCCCACCAAACAAGTGGAGGAGAATTCATCCTCCCCCCATCCTTTCCAGCCTTCTCGGCCGGCACAGCCTTCTTCCCTGTCTGCTGAGGCGAGGGATGATACGGGTACAGAGACAGCCACAACGGCGACGGATGACGACGGTGCTGATGACGGGATGAACCTTCCATCACCAACTGCTCGGGCCCCCTGCCCGACAAAATTGGCTCCTTCCACACCATGATCGCCAGGGAATCCAAGCTCTTCCAGCTCTGCCCCGTGGAAGAGAAGATGGAAGGTTTCCTCTAACAACGACGGGAGGCCAAAAGGAAGACGGTCCTCTCGGTCCAGTTACTCGATGACATCTGGGGCTGTTGCTCCTGAAAAACCCATCCCCAGCCCCTGCCAAGAGAGACCGATTTCAACCTGTTCGCCTGAAGGTGGGCCGAAAAAACAGCCGATATAATGTTCAATAGATGTTAATACATTAAGGTTGAGATAACAAATCCATAAATGACAATGTACAGAGAAAATGCTTTGTCCAGATATTTTTATGGTTGAGAGTAAAAAGCACAACGCGTTTCAGGATTCTGTATTCCCTTCATCCAGTGCAGATTAAAGAGTCTAAAGAATAATAAATATGGTAAACTTAACGTAAGATCATCGTAATTCCAAGACTATGCATCTTAAAATGTAACAATTAATCATGTGATAATAGATTCAATTGATATACACAAATGCCATTGGCAACCGTGTGGGGAGTTCACAATAAAGTCAAATTAATGGATATTCTCGAAATTGACTCCTAGATGTGGAACCCCGGTGAATAAATCATATTAATGAAGTGGAGAAAGTACCTAGACTGTGCATGGCACAGATTACAAAAAAGGTAGAACACGGCTCCTAGATCTATTGTTACTGATTTTCCATCTGCAATCCAGGAGAGAACACATGCTTGGAAGAAAATTAGCACAACTGCAATTTAACATCAAAAATGGCATAAGCAACAGCTGGAGGGCCTAGACAACGGAAAAAGTGCAATGATGCAGAAAAGAATCAAGAGGACCAGGAATAGGAGGACATGCCTACCTCTAGCACCCAGAGAGAATCATGAGTTTGAGAATCATCACGGTTCTTTACCACCGTTGGGGGGCAGGGGGTGTACCAAATTCTAAGGCTACTAAGGTCAAATGCACTATTCAGTCACAGACAAACCTGGGCAGTACTCCTACGGGACCACTCCATGTGCCGCCACACCAAATCCAACCACCAGGATGCTCTGAGAAAGGGTGTTCCTTTGTCAGGAAGTAGTAGGCTGTCTTCCTCTACCTCATCTTCCTCAACCAATACTGCCACCACACAGGCTACTCCTGTGGGGAACAGAATCCCACTAGCTACCTTGCAAGCTATAAAAGTGCCTGTTGATACATATCTTTCCAAGACAATTGTACTCTGTATATAATGCAGCACACCACTCTGCAGGGGGGGAGCAGTTTTCAAGTGTGTTCGAGGCTGTAATCAAGGAGCATGCAAAACACTGCCCCCTACCTTAGATTTAACGCACACCCAACATCTCCTTAGGCCTCTACCGCAAATCCCCAAAAATCAAACAAAAAGGTTCCTTTAGGAACCACCTTTCACAGTTAAAAAAAAATAAGCTTATAGACACCATTTAGTTTACATTTTTCAGTAAAGTAGTTAGATTCTCCAACATTTCCATTAGCATTTTCTACTATGCTAATGGAAATAATGGACATTTTTATACTAGAGAAAAAGAAAAAAGCACAGAAACAATTTTTGGTCTCAAATACTTCTCTCTAGAATACATGTGAGGTACAGCCAGCAGTGATGTCAGGGGTGCACTCAGGAGGCAGGCGCCGGATCAGCATGTTGCTTCTTTTGCACGCACACCCTCTTCCCCCAGATGACTATCCTTGTACCATATGGAGATTTCGTGACTATTCTCCTTCTTGTAGGACTCGCGACTCATTCCGCCCAGTGAACCACTCAGCATCTCGAGTGGCAGTACGAGTTAATACACACCCTTACCTGATGTATGGGCGTTCATACCGACGGTCCATCGGATACCGTTGCTGTGTTGGCAGGGGCCATCAAAGACTTCATCAACTGGGGGTGGGGGGGAGTACTGTTGCTGGGTTACGGACACCGGCTCAGACAGGGGGTGGGATACCAAGACCAATCGGGGGAGATCCCAACAAGAAGCTCGCCAATGGGAGATCCTGTAACCATGACGGGAGTAGCGCATATGAAGAAGCTGATGGTGGTTTGTTTGGTTATTACAGAATGTCAGAAAGCAAGAGGAAAAAGACCAAGACTGGTGGACCTATCGGGGCTCAAACGAGTAGGAGGCTAACCAGCCTTAGAACCAGCCGATAGGAATCTGAGAGAGCCTTGAGAGTGACAGAACTTTAAGGGGGTTATTTTCTTGTTCAAAACCCTATTCAATGAATCAAATACTGCATAATAACCCGACAGCAGTCCTCCAGTCTTACAAGTGGCGAAGTAGGTGGAATATACGACAACACCATGAAAGGTCTAATTAAAATACTAACAGATGGACAACAGCTGCAACAACTCTTCAGATACAGTCACAGCAGGTTGTTGCTGACCGACAAGCCTTCCAACAGGCCATACAATTACAGAGATCCCTGCAAATGACTGCACAATATAAACAACATGAGACCATCCTGCGCCTAACTGACGCTGTTGCAAGCTCCAGAAGCCAAATCCTGGTGCCCTCCTCCATCTTGCAAAAATATAAGGACAGGGAAGACCCAGATTTTTTTTTTAGTTTCGAGAGAATCGCTTGGAGCGCACAATGGTTTACAGAGAGTTGGGGCCAATATACAGCACCACTGCTATTGGGTGTATTGTATTGTATTGTATTTTATTTATTCAGGGCACCAAGCCCTGAGTCACTCGGCACATTTCTTAGGTACAGACAGATATGTAAATATACAGTTACA
Organism: Ambystoma mexicanum; assembly: GCF_040938575.1. NCBI lineage: Eukaryota > Metazoa > Chordata > Amphibia > Caudata > Ambystomatidae > Ambystoma > Ambystoma mexicanum. Next base: position 327,137,877 of record NC_090929.1, read on the forward strand.
GGAGTAAAAACAAGATGACAGGTAAGGATGGTAAACAGAATGCATAGCGCTTATTTACAGAAAATGTACATAGGAAGCATTGAGCAAAAAAGTATTTTCACGTAGTGCATGGGGTATGAAAGTATCTATAGAAAGATTGTGAGTGTTGAGGGTTCATTTTCATTCTGAATAATCCAAGATTTGGCCCCAGTGCGGAATTTATGAATGGAGGGTTCAAGCCTGATGTTATGCGGTATTGTGTTCCAAATTTTGGCTGCGAGGACTGGGAAGCTTCTACCCCCTGCTTTTTCCAGTTTGTACCTTGGTACGGTGAGGAGGTTGGAGTGGGAGGATCTGGTTTGTCTGACAAGTGTTAAGTTTGAATTTGTCAGAGAGGTATTTAGGTGCTTGGTTGTGTATACATTTATGCACAAGGGAGAGAGTCTTAATTCTTTGGTTGATACAGAGCCAGTGGATATTACGTTTTAGATCTGAGATGTGTAGTTTTCTGGGGAAGTTGGTGGCAGCTCTGAGCGCATTGTTTTGATATATTCGTAGTTTGTGTAGATTGTGTTGACTGGTGCCTAACTAGCGCATTGCAGTAGTCCAATTTGGTAAGTACCAGAGCTCTGGCCAAGGTGATAAAGTTTTCTGTCGTCAGGAAAGGTCTGCAGGCATTAATGAGCTTGCATGTGTAGGCCATAGTAGAGGCTGCAGTGTTGATTTGTTTTCCAAGCGAGAGGGTGGCATCAATGAGTCCTACCTATCCATTGCAATAGCTCATTACAGTTAGTGCTACTTGAGCTCCCTGTGATCATGTCCAAGTTGAGTTACAGGAAAGTGGCATTACTACAATTTGTCCCTGCAAAAGTAACCTTTTTTATGCACACCAATGGACAAGTTTCAGATTTCGAAATTTGCTGAAAGCTTGCCAGTTGCTTAACATTTAACTCCTCAGACTATATGGGAGGTTTTTTTTACCAGATCTCTGCTTTCCAAGCACAAAGTCTACTTCAGCTATGAAGTTGAAGTCCTGGGAAACAGGACTGTGCCATTCTGCAACAGATCATTTAATGCAGTTTTCGCAATCAGATAAAACCCACAATGAAGCAACGTGTGGCGTGTTAAGTTTGCAAATTTCAGGAGGGAATATAAGACTTGCTGATGCAAGACAAATATATGTTGCTGTCAGCTTGCAAACTACAAGACTTTCTGATAACCTTCGGAAAAACAATTCACAAGTTGGCACCACTTGCAAACGGATTGTCTTGATGGTTCTTGTTTAAAAAGGCGATGCATTTTGCACTTTATTCCATGTCCAAGAATAAATGCAACGTCGGCACAAATGCTCCGTTTTTTCACCCGACTCACAGCACCAGTCCGGTCTACTAGACTCTTCAACACTGAAGAACTGTTTGGGCTCCATCGAGAAAAAGGTCTCGTAATGGTAAATGTCTTGTAAAGGTGTAATGCAGGGAGTCTATCAGGCCGTTAAACCCCAATGGAAATGCACCATATGGAGAGATTAAAAAATGGCGGTCTTGGATAGACTTGGACTGGGTCTTATTGCATGCAACTACGAGAGACCAGACTGAGGGTTACTACTGGGTTAAAGATCTGGTAGAGAAGTGGTTACAACCTCCATCAGTTGCTAATCAGGAGGTACTAGATAAGGTGATATTGGAGCAATTCCTGGAGGGCCCTCCTTGGACCGATGCAGAGATTTATTTATTTATTTGCATTTATAAAGCATGCATATGGCCCTGAGGCATCGATGCGCGCTTACAATCGGGCTTACTTAGTTACAATGGTTGAAAAAGCATGACATACTGTAGGAGGCGTTGAGTACAGTGAAACAGATACAGTGCAAAACAATTATAATGACATTTACAAGATGTGCCGCTTCAGTACTAAAACAGGTTCCAAGGTTACAGGGGAACCAGCTGATGTTTTGTTTAGGAAGGCGTGACTAGTTGAAAAGCTTGGTTTTGAGTGCTTTACGTAAAGCTGTGAAGGAGGTCTTGCTCATTCCTAAGAGGGGTAGGTAGGGCTTTCCAGTTTTTAGGTGCTAGGAAAGGGAAGCTTGTGCCTCCGGCATTGGCCCTTTTAATTAAAGGGATGAGGAGCTGGGCTTGCTTGGGTCTGTCAGAAGTAGCACGGTAGATTTTCTCTGCCAAGTATGGGGGTGCTGTACAGAGGGACCTGTGTGTGATATCAAGTGTTTTAAAAAGTATACTCTTTGACTGGGAGCCAGTGGGCATCACGTCTAGCCTGGGAGATGTGCTCCCTTTTGGGAATGCTTAATGCTGCTCTAAGGGCATCATTTTGGATGATTTGTAATTTAAGGTTTTTTGCTGAGGTGCCTAAAAACAGAACGTTACAATAGTCTCGCTTAGCACCAATGGCAGTTTTTGGGTGAGAGGTAAGGTTTGACTGCGTTTATGATTTTGGTAGTAAGTGCTACTGCCGAAGAGATGGCACTAACTTGACGCTTCATAGAGAGGGTGGAGTCAAGGAAGGCTCCCAATGTTTTGACTGCTGCAGAGGCAGTGATGACTGTATTCTCAATGGTAAAGGATCTGTATTGACTGTCAAGTTTGTTGAGAATTTCCTTTGGGCCGACAAGAAGGATTTCTGTTTTGTCCCAATTGAGGCACAATCCATTGGCCGCCATCCAAGCCAGGATGATAGAATATGTTTTGCAGAGTCCTGTTCGTAGGAGCCAGAGAGGGGGAGGAGAACTTGAGTATCATCGGCATAGTTTGTATATGCTATGCTGTGATTGTACAATATTTTTACTCTACCACTTTTTAATGACATGGACAAAGTGGGCGAGGTGCAGGAGCCCTGTAGGACTCCACAGAGGATGATGGTCGGAGCAGCTCAAGCCTTGTCTGAAAACACTCTCATAATTCTTCCTTCAAGGAAGGAGGTGATCCAGGATGTGGCTTTGTGGAAGAATTGGTCAGCGTCCCCGAGATGTCTACAGAGGGTCTTATGATCTACAAGATCAAAAGCTGCAGACAAGTCAAGGAGCAAGAGCAGCGCAGGCTTGCCTTTATCCATAATTTCCCCTAATTGGTTCTTCAGATCGAGTAAGGCCGACTCTGTTCCGTGGCGTGGACAGAATCCTGATAGCCTCTTACCAAGGATATTGTTGACTTCCAGAAAATGTTGAATTTGTAAGTAGGCAGCTTTGTCTAATATTTTTAACAGAAATGGCACGGTAGTTATGGGTCTGTAGTTATTAAGTGAGTCCGGATTCAGGGAGTTTTCTTTCAGCAAAGGGCGAACCCACGCCTCTTTAAGAGTGGGGGGGATAATGCCTGAAGCAAACGAAGCATTGATGAAAGCTGTAAGAAATGCGGCTAGTGAGTCTGCGCAATAAGATTAGCGGGGCAGATATCCCCCCTTGCAGAAAGAAGGTTTGATTTGTTCGTTTCATGATGGCTAATACTTCAGCCTCAGAGTTCTACCAGTGCCCGGGGGTCATTGGAGAACGGAGGCTTCAGGGCTGAGACCTCTAGGAGAGATAGGATCCTATCTTTGGTGAGGAGCCGTGAGGATCTAGCTAATGCTGCGCAGGCGGGCGTGTTAGATTTGGTACTGTTACTGGTCGGGATATGGAAGAGTATAAGGTGATAGTCCGTCCAGGGGGTGTTAGAACTGATATCTGTTCCACAGTTGTGGTCAGCTATCCAGTCTAATACACGTCCTTTCGAGGGAGTCAGTTAGTGACTCTTTGAAGGAAACCCATGTCCTGGAGTGCTTTACCCAAGGACGTGCCTTGTCTATCTTTAGGATCATTGAAGCCGAGGTTAAGGTCGCCCATTAGGATGGCTTTGGTGGAGTTTTTTAGGTTATCTCCTGTCAAGTGGAGTAGATTACCTTGAAAGTCGAGTAGTGGGCCGGGGGGGGGGGGCGCGGTAGATGATGTGGAGAGTGATAGTACTATTTGGTGAGAGGGAGAGTTTTACAGTTAAGGCATCTGCATTCTCGCCTACTGGTGAGTTGATTTGTCTACTAGCAAGAGAATCCTTGGCTATAAGGGCCACACCCCCTCCTTTGGCAGTTGTTCTGTCCTGACGAAATATGATGTAGCCTGGTGGGAGGGCTAGACAGGTGGCTGATCCTCATAATACTTCATGAAGCCATGTTTCAGTAATGGCGAGTACATCAAGATCCAGATTGGTGAGGTGGACATGAATCTCTGTAGCATGTGCTGGAAGTGAACAAGCATTAATAAGGGCAAATTGCAGTCAAGTGGGAGCAGATGTTTCTATGTTCTTGTTTTTGGTAGGGACTGGAGTCCTGGTATTCTTGTTGGAGATGGGTGAGGCAATAAGCCTATGTTTAAGGGGGTGCTGGAGTTGTTGAGCTTCTGGCTTTAGTTTAGTAGCGGCTGTGGTATGAGAGGAGCGTGCTCCTAGTAGTTGGTTTCTTATTAGGGTAGGCCTAGGGCATGTGATTAAGTGGCAGGGTTCTGAATGACACTGCAACCTGGCTAGTCTATTAGCTAGAGGGTTGATGGGGTAATTAGTATCGGTAGGCGTCAGAACGTGTGGCGCAAGGGAGACACCGAGGAAGGGTGGTAGGAAGGGAGTGGGGGGAATGTTTTCCGAGTTTGGTGGCTTAAAATCCATGGTGGAGGTCCGGAGGAGCTAGGTTATTCAGCGATCCTGCTATGACAGCAGGATGATATACCTTTCTTATGTTACTAAGGGTAAGGTCAGCAGTGTGGGTGTTAGGCACTGATGTACATAGATGGTGTGGATACGTAAGGGCCTGGGTACTGTGACAGTGTACTGGGTGATGGTGAACTACCAAAATGTGCCAGCCAACAGATGCATAGTTTTAGGTACAGTGAGTGAAAAAACTCTGTGTACTTGATTTCACACAGCTAATGCAGCTAAGGAGGTTTTAGGCAATCGGACTATGGTTAGCATAGTAGAGCTTAGAGGAATAGTAACTGTATATATATTCATAGATGAACAGAACAGGGTGCGAGGTTAGGTATGTTTTTGGCTAAGCATAGCAGGACAGCCAATAGTTTAGACCAGTACATCTATGACAGTAAAAATACGAATAGTGTAACCATACAAAGAGCTCAGATATAGGTACTGTGTGCTAAAAACTCAATTTAGGCATCAAAATCAGTTGTTAACAAATGCATTATTTTGTGTAAAACATATCAACATGTTGGTAAAGTACTCGTAGCTGAAACATTGCAGTGCAATGAGATGGGCACATATATCGGCGCAAAACAGTTGATCACAATCACAATTTAAGCAATGCGGTCAGAATGCTTGAACGGAGTGGCAGCAAACAGACCCTATTGAGTGCCATGCGCACACAGATGGAATTAAGGCAAGGTAAGCAAGTGGAATAGTACATATCTTCGGGGATAACGGTCCTATTGGGAGGAAGATACAATGCCTGGGCTGGCAGTATGGGATAGGGCCTCAGGGGGCTAAGCGCCAAGCATATATCAATTTGGTATATGAGGGACAACAAAGTTGCAGTCAATATTGGGGGCCATGCTTCGGAACGCGTCGAGGCGAGTGATCGCAGGCACAACTTTAGCCAGGGCTTTTAGAGGTGGTCAGCATTGGATGCCATCAAGGCGTTTGATTCCATCTACTGGGAATGGCTCTTGGCAGTGCTCAAGGAATTTGGCTTTGGAGAAGAATTAATCAGATGGGTCAAGGTCCTATATACCAAACCTAAGGCAAGAGTGAAGTCCGCAGGGCTTATCTCCGCAGCGTGGGCCATACAAAGGGGCACCCGGCAGGGTTGCCCACTCTCCCCCATGCTTTACATCCTTGGACTGGAGCCCATAGCCATCTATTTCAGGAAGCAATTTTTCGATGCTGGCATTCGACTGGATGGAACCGACCACATAACATCTTTATATGCGGACGATGTCCTCCTCTACATTAGGGACCCTCACCTGAATGTCCCGACCATGATGGACGTCCTCAACAATTTTGCTAAAGTATCAGGCATACAATTTAGTAAATCCTGCCTCTCCTCAGGAACGAACACTTCGATGACTTACCACCACTGGATGTGACCTGGCACCCCACCACATTTCGCTATTTAGGAGTCAACATTTATCATACGCTGGAACTCATGCATGAGAACAACACAGCAGCGGCATTGCCTCCTCTACGCAAGTCAATAAGGTGATGGTCACGACTTCCCCTTTCCATGATGGGAAGAGCTTCCATCATTAAAATGATTGTGCTCCCCAGATTTCTCTATGGGTTTCAGAATGTTTTTTATTACATTAAGGCTTCCTTTTTCCGACTACTTGAGAGGCTGCTCAAAGACTTTTTATGGGGGAAAGGCAGACCTACACTAGCATTGTCCACGTTAGTCCTTCCATATTGCCAAGGCGGCATCCATCTTCCTGACCTTGAGAGGTACTGCTTGGCAGCCCAGCTTAGCTGCGTAGCTGGGTGGTTGGCTGACGATGTTACCCCTGAAACAAACCTGCTTCTGTACTCGATCACCCCAATCCGACTGAACAAATTCATTTGGACTTACTGGCATCTTGTAGGTAAGACCCCCTTTTTAGCCACCTTGGGAAGGCAGATATGGCACAGCGTAAAGTTGTTCCTCCGACTGCAGAATGTATATACCCCAGATATCCCACTCCTCTCTGACTTGTGTCAAGACACGGTTGATCTGGCAACTATTGGATAATGGGAGCGGCTGGGAGTATACACCTGGGGGAACTTGTATAAAGAGGGCTCATTTCATGATTTCTCCTCCTTGCAAGTGGAGGATGGTGTGCCCGCTGGCCAATTCCTTTGGTATCTGAAAATCCGGAAACTAGCGCGTGCCAAGTGGGACATGTGGCCTGAGGTGCCCGAAGCTAACCCCTTCGTGACACTTCTATATAACTTGGGTGGGGAACAGCGATTAGTGTCTCAAATCAACACCTTGCAGATAAACCTAATCCCCGCAGTCCAGACCTTAGTCTCAAATGGGACAATGATCTGGGCCAAGCGATGTCAGATGGAGAACGGGAGAGGGCACTGGCGTTCCCCAAGGAGGTCGCTGGGGACTCCAGATTCAGATTGATTCAGCTCAATGTACTGTACCACTCGTACTTAACACTGCATAGAATAGCACAGATCTACGAGCAGCCCCAAAGCCCCAACATAACTGCCCTTGCTGCAACCGAGACAATGCTGATATCATGCACATGTTCTGGGAGTGCACTAAGGCCCGACAACTCTGGGCCGCGGTCGAGCAGACCTGCAGGAGGGCTGGCATGACCAGATATGACTGGACTCCTGGAGAGTGCCTTTTGGGAACTTATCCTAGACTGGCTAAACTAAAGCACACTGTTAAACCTATGGACTTGGCCTGCATCCTCACCAAAATAACTATTGCCATGGCTTGGAAGCGACCTGATAGACCAAGTTTCCTCGTATGGCGTAACAAGCTGGAACGCTGGGTGGGGGCAGAGACTTCGGCCTGGGAAGAAGGCATTGCCAATTCCCCTGAGGATGCAAGCTTGGCTCTTGAAGCTTGGAAGGCACTCACATGGGAGCTACTCCACCCTTCCAACGATGACAAACCTCCTTGAACAAATCCCCCCTCCGGTTCGCCAACCTATTAATTGCTGAACTTTTATATATACTATCGCTTTGGGGTGCTTGGACCCCTCCCTCTTTTTCCTCATGGCCTCCCTCCTTTCTCTCCCATCTACCTCCTTACCTCCCCGTATTTACCCTCTCAGAGTAGTGCACTGCAGAACAATTGGAGACATTTGTTGTTTTTGTTGAAGCTTCATGTTGTAATTGTGTGTTTTTTTCTTTTTTTTTCTTTTCTTTTGTTTATTGCGACGACAGCATATTTAGTCAATATATTTTGTGATGCAGTGGGTGCCTGTTTGCCACACTGATGTTGTATTTATCATAAATGCCAATAAAGAAATTTAAAAATAAATAAATTAGAGGCGACCAGAACCGCACTGGCGATGAGAAAGGTGTTAGGGTCACCGTTTTGGACTAGGTGATAGGGCCGAGTTGCCTAATTGGGCGGTTGATGCCGGCGATGTAGGGGAGAAGCAAGATTGTCGGGTGGGAACAGCTTTCTTGTTAAACAGCACAATACTGGAACTCCCTTCCACCACCGTGCAGGGAGGACCTCCCCTACCGCCTATTCAGAACTAAGACCATCCGTTGGCTCAAGACTCACGACACATAACGACCTCTTGCTCTCTTGCTACCCTAATGCTCCACCACTGTGATTGTAAATATGTACATTTAGGTTGTCAACTGCTCAGTGGAGTCGAGACAACAGCTTTCATGAGACAACCGATTTACTGTATGTAGTATTACTTATATTGTATATTTCTGTAACCCATGCTTCATCGGCGTGCATTGTTTCTTTTTACGCATCCAGCACTGTAACTACGGCTGGACTTCATTCCTTGTATGTAACCAAGCTATGCATTCCTCTTGTTGCCTCTGCGCCTTGCTACCCCTCTAGGGGTTAGGTGCGCAATATAAATAAATAAATACAAATAGAAAATTACAGCTGGGAACGATGAAGACGCAAATAGCATGGTACTACTTACAGTTGGTGTGGTGCCGGTTCTCGAGCAAGTAGAGGCTTTGGTACAGTGGGAAACACTAGGAGGATTTAGGGATGGGGTACAGAGTGGCTGGCCGACGGCATGAACGGACTGGAACAGACAGGCCCTTAAAGTGCGGCCCTTCGGGTGTGCCACCGGCTTTCGGCTAAGCTGATTGGTTAAGGCAGGTGTATCGGGCAATCAGGATGCAGCATGTAAAGGACCAGGATGCCTCTAGAGAGGCACAGCGTATGACGCAGCCATTTTGGGCAATGCTGCACTATTTAAAAAGAGATGGGTCTGACAGCACCATCGGCCAACGTTGGCTGAAGCCGTAGACATAGCTTTGGTCTACCAGAAGGCCGGCTATAGCAGGCTACCTGTAATAGGTGTACCACCCAGACCGCACACTCCAATTGAAGAATTAAAACCACCTAAGAGGACAAGAACAGCTTTTCCAAGATGGAGGCAATCAAAGGATCGTCCTGCAAAGCTGAATACCTACCCTGCGAACAGGGTATCACCAAACCCAGTGCTTTGATTGTGGGGAATGGGGGCACATTGCACATTTCTGCCCGAGGAAAAAGGGTGTCAAGCCCATGCAGATTGGATACATGAGGGGCGATGTCAGGCCCATATGTGAGTGATTCTTTTTTTTTGGTATAATTAATTAATACCTATAAACTGCATACATTGGGATGTCAAGTCATATCCAGTAAATAAGGTTCATATAGAATTACAAAATCAAGCGGCAACCATTCAAGGCACCATTCTGTCCTTATTACCCACCCCAGTTGTAATTGGAACTGGCTTGCCTCTGTTCAACCATGCATTAAAAACGACTGATGACGATTGGTGGAGCGAAGCCCCCTATGTCCACGACATAATAAAAACAGGCGAGAGGAAACCCAAGAAAACCAGACGAGAATTAAGGGAGAACCGAAAAGCATGGAGCCGGGCTGTTTACGTAACCCGACCCATTGGATGAAACCCGGAGGACTACGCAGAATCTATCCGTGGAGAAACTCTTAGTGATCCAACCCTCAAGGTTGCCAGGGAAAAGGTCTTACAAGGAGGTGATCCTGATGTAGAAAAGGGGCCTGGATTCACCTATCGACGTGGGTTGTATCGTGCATATTAAGGCAGACGATGGGAGCAAAAATAAACAACTCATGTTACCAAAGGTGCATCACATGGTCGTAATACAGCTGGCCCACAATCACCCATGTGGAGGACGGATGGCCTCACTCAAAACCCAACAGAATCTGTTGAAGGGGTTATATTGGATATACAGAGATGTGGCCAAGTTCTGCAAGGATTGTGCAACGTGGCAGTTGACCAGCGGGACCATTCCAGCATGCTCACCACTACAACGTATGCCTTTGATAACTGTCCCCTTCCAAAGAAGAATCGGCATGGACATAGTGGGACCCCTTGAGCCGGCTTGCAGGGGACATAAGTATCTCATTGTAATCGTTGACTACGCAACAAGGTATCTGGAAGCCTTCCCTCTTAAGGGTATTTCAGCGCAACAAGTTTGTGATCAACTGATCCTGTTATTCGCCCGAGTGGGCCTGCTGTGTGAGATTCTCACAGACCAGGGAACCAATTTTATGTCAGCAGTGTTACACCAAGTATGTGAAAGGCTGCAAATCAAACAACTGAAAACATCTGTGTACCATCCTCAAATGGATGGCCTCATAGAAAGATGCAACAAGACCATAAAAAAGATGTTATGAAGAGTGGCGGGACCCAAGGGAAAGAATTGGGACAGGGTCCTCCCTTTGATTCTCATGGTGTTATGAGACACGCCACAGTCCTCTACAGGTTTCTCGCCTTTTGAATTGTTGTTTGGGAGACAACCACATACTCTTCTAGACCTCGTAAAAGAAGAGTGGCAGAACACTGAAGAAGTGACTCTAACCTGTCTGTCTGTCCAAGTCTGGTAGGAAGAAGTTCAAAAAGGATATCTTGGCCTCTAACCCTGGTCTTCCTATCGCCGACACCTACTCCAATGCTTCCTCCAGACAGACCCTCACTGACATCCTCTTTGTTGCTCCTTCGCCAGATCTATGGACTCCTCATATGATCTCTGTGTTCTGTCCTATCTCCTCCTCTCCCATTAATGGTGGTACTCGCTGGGAAGTTCTTATGGCTTCCTTCGACTCCTCTAAAGTCATCATTAATGTCTACCTAAATGGGACTGTCATGGTCCAAGGCCCTCAGGCCTCTTTGATAGGCGCTTCCCTTGCCTCATCAATTTCCTCTCATCTCCTGCTGTCCGCTCCCCCCCCCCCCCCCTTGGCTACCTTGCCTCTCTCTCTCCTCCTCCTCCTCCTCCTCCTCCTCCTAGGGCTCTTTCTCCTCCGCAGGGCATACCTCTGATCTGTACCCCTCCCCAGAAGGTCTTTAAGGCTTGCAACCTTCATATTGCCACTTTCAACTCTCGCTGTGCTGTCAAACACTCCTCTGACATCTGCCACCTCCTTGAAGATCTAGACTTTGATGTCCTTGGTCTTATTGAGACATGGTTCATGGCCAGCTCTGTCACAAGCTTTGACACTCTCCTCCCTGATGGCTACAAGATCCTCTCTGCACCCAGATCCTCCCGGTCCGGTGGGGGGAGTAGCCCTGATCTTTCCTGAGTGGATTCCTGCCTCTATCATTCCCACTCAGACCTACTCCTCTTTTGAATGCCTTGTCTATAGGCTTTGTCTCTTGCCTACTCATTCTCTTACTGTGGCTACCATCTACTGGCCTCCTGCTCAAGTCACCTCATTTCTCTCTGAGTGGGCGGACCTCTCCTCCTCCTTCCTGGCTTCTACCACTCAACTCCTCCTCCCCAGTGACCTCAATATACATTTAGACTCTCCTTGTTCCTCCTCTGTACTCTTCCGTGACCTCTGCGACTCCCTCTCCATCCTCCCCTCTGGCCCGACTCACTCTGCAGGGCACACACTCAATGTCTTAATCTCCTCTGACCTCCCCCTCTCCATCCCTCTGACCGCTCCTCTCTCCTGGAGCGATCACTCCCTCCTCTCATCTCTCCCTCTCTTCCCCCCAAGCCAGGCCTACCCAAACACTGCCACCTACCTTCTCGGACATCGGGCCCATGAAGCGTGTATCAGTTGAGGCTTTTGTTGCCACTTTCTCTCCCCCCGGCCCCCAGCTCTGGCTGTCTCACATCCTAACACAGCCCTGTCTCTGCTCTGCTCTTCAATTTCTGATACTCTTGATGCTCTTGCCCCTGTCATGAGGATCCGTTTGAAGTCCAAAGCCAAGTGCAATTCCTGGTATGACTCTGACCTAGCTACACTTAGATGTAAGTATAGGGCAGCTGAGAGGAAATGGAGGGCTTCCTGTTCATCCTCTGACAAACTGGCCTGTCGCCTGCTACAAAGGCAATGCCGACTCTCTGTCCTCACCAAGAAGAGAGTCCACATTCAAGCTCGTGTCTCTGCGGCATTTAACAACTCGGCCGACCTCTTTAAAATCTGCAAGGAGTTGGCCAACCCTACTGCAGTCTCTACCCCTCCTGTTGCCTCCCAGGCTCTTTGCAATGCCCATGCCTCTCACTTCATTAAAATACCCAGGACATCCTGTCCACCCTCTCCACCTCCACCCCTCCTCTCCCCTCTACATCTGTGCTTGCTGACCCTCCTTTAGCCACCCCCCACCATCCTTCTTGTCCTTTCCCCTTTTCTCCCCTGACGAGGTCGCTAGACAAGTCCAATCTATGAAAGCCTCGTCAAAGCATCCTTCCCCTCCCCTCTGAAGCACTCCCTTGTGCATCCTCTTCTCATGAAACCCACAGCTGATCCTTCTTGTCCCGCTAACTATCGCCCAATTTCCATTACTCCTTTTCTGGGCAAACTCCTGGAAAAGTTGGCCATCTCTCATCTTAACCTTCATTCCAATTCTGTTGGCTGTCTCCATGACCACCAGTCTGGCTTCAGAGCTGCCAGAAGCACGGAAACTGCTCTCCTGAACATCCGTGAAGATCTGCTCTCCAACCTTGACTCTTAACATTTCCTCTGTCCTCATCCTCCTCGATCTCTCTTCTGCCTTCGACACGGTCAACCATACCATCCTGCTCAACCGTCTCTGTGAAAACTCACTGACTCTGGCCTGGCTGACCTCTTTCCTCTCTGATCGACCCTCCCAGGTCCAACCTGGGTCCTTCCTTTCATCTATCTTCCTCTCTGCCTGTAGTGTTCCCAAGGGGTCTAACCTCTCGCCCTCCCTTTTCAACCAATACCTGGCAACTCTCACCCACTGCATTGCCATTTTCTGCTCAAATTTCCAGTGCTACGCTGATGACGCTCAACTCATTTTCAGGCTGCCCTCGCCAGCCTGCTCTCCTTCTCTCATCTCTGATTGCCTAACTGCCATTCAAGATTGGTGTGCCGCCAAAGATCTTTGTCGGAATGTCAGCAAGACTGAGATCCTCCTCATCGGCACATCTTCACCATCCGTTCACCTCACTCTCTGGCCGGCTTCCCTTGGCCCTCCTCCTACCCCCACCTGCAAGGCTAAGAACGTGGGATCATCTTTGACTCCTCCCTTTCCTTCTCCGCCCACATCTCTGAGGTCTCTAAAAAGTCAAACTTCCTACTGCACCTCCTCATAGGTACTCTGCCTTTCCTCTCCTTCCCCAGAAGCTCGTGGTATCCCAAGCTCTGGTTCTATCTAGATTGGACTATTGTAACAGCCTCTTTCTAAATCTACCTGCCTCTACTCTCCGCTCTCTGCAACTAATCCAGAACAGGACTGCAAGACTTCTCCTTGGCCTCAAGCCCTGGGATCGTATCTCTTCAGCTCTGAAATCTCTCCATTGGCTCCCAGTGGATGCAATGATTAAATTCAAAACCCTCTGCATTGTTCACAAGGCTTTCTGGGGGCTGGGTCCAAAATACCTTCAGCTATCCCTCCGCAAATACCTCCCCTCTCGAGCTCTTCACTCCTCTACCTCTAACTCCCTCAGGGTCAGTCATTTTTCAAAGAAACGAGCTGGGGTTAGATCCGTCTTTGGCTGGGGCCTCCCTCTGGAACAGCCTCCCTGCCACTCTAAAACTTGAGGAGAACCATCTCCGGTTTCCGGAAGCGCCTCAAGACCTTCCTCTTTTCTTCTGCCTTCGCTCCCCCTTTCCCCTGCTGATATGTTCTCTCTTGGCACCGTGCACCTGGCCAACCTCTGTCCTCCGGGCCCCCTCTTGCCGCCCCCCACTGCCTCCGGGCCACCCCTTGCACTGGGGTCTGTATCTGTACCCATACAGCTCCCCCTTTTTTATCCCGCACTTATCAGACCTACCCTGTCTGCTGCCTTAAATCTAGCACTTGCAAATTGCTGGCTGCACTACCAATGTTTGTTGCCTTGATTATGTATTTATTTATTATTATTGATCTGTTTTTCCTTTGCTTCGCACTTTCCACTTCTCCCCCTTCCATGCACTTTTCCCCTCCCCCTCTCCCATGCACTTGCGCGTTCCTAATGTCACTGAGCCTAGTAAGATCGCTGTTTTGTTCTCCCCTGTTCCCCTCCCTTGCCTTGTCGCACTCTGAAACACTTGTGCACGAGCGCGATAGAAATCAAAATATCAATATCAATAACAGAATACGTTGAGGAATTGAAGGAATACCTAGACAGCGTGCATACTATAGCCAAGGAAAATCTTGGACGAGCACAAAACTATCAAGAAAACTCCTATAACAAGAGACCGGATGAGAACCTTCCAACCCGGTGAGCAGGTACTGGTGTTGTTACCCACCAGCACCAACAAACTACTGGCCCGGTGGAGGGGCCCTTATGCAATAAAGGACGTTGTGGGTCTGGTCAACTATAGAGTACATCAACTCGACTGAACCCCTGCGGAAAACATTAACAACATAAATTTACTAAAGGGATGGTCGGGGCCGACCCCGATGGCACTAATGACCACTTCACAGCCAGACGAAGAAGAGCAACACATATGCAAGTCATCATCCAGTTTGCCAGATGTACAATGGGGAAGCTCTCTGCCTGGAAAAAAGAAAGAAGAATTAACCGAGAAGATGATCCGGTACACTGAAACCTTTTCAAACTTCCCCCAGCAGAACAAGATTGGTTTAGCATTGTATCAACACTAAACAAGGACAAATCATTAGGCTCAGGCCGTACCGGATCCCCGAGGCCCAACGATAAGTCATAAGGGACGAAATAGAGGAGATGTTGCGCATGGACAAGATTGAACCCTCCACCAGTCCTTGGTGCTCCACTATTGTTTTAGTGCCAAAGCCAGACTGGTCCACCCAATACCATATGGACTATAGGCAGCTAAACTTCATTTTATGTTATGAGGCATACCTAATGCCTAGAGTGGATGAGCTACTTGAAAGACTTGGTTCAGACAGTACCGCAGCACAATAGATCTCACCAAGGGCTACTGGCAAATCCCACTGAGACCGTCTGACCAAGAGAAGACAGCCGTTTCCAGCCCTCAGGGTTTATATCAATTCAAAGTGATCCCCTTCGGGTTGCATGGTGCCCCTGCAACCTTTCAAAGATTAATGGATGTCATACTGAGGCCACACAACGCGTATGCAGCAGCTTGCCTGGACGATATAGTGATCTATAACGACTCATGGGATACCGACGTAGTTCACTTGGAAAAGGTATTGGGTGCATTGGAACAGGGCGGGCTCCACATCAATCTGAGGAAAACGGTAATATGAGCCCGGGAGAACAAATATCTTGGTTATACCATTGGAGGCAGAACTATCCAATTACAACTCGCGAAGATTGAGGCCATCAGCACAATTCCGGTACTGACCACGAAGAAACAGATAAGAGGCTTCCTAGGTTTTGTCGGCTATTATCGCTGCTTCATTCTGGAGTTTTCGACAATTGCGAACCCTTGATTGATGCCTTGAAATCCACTGGGTCGCCTGATCTGTCACACAGTGAAGTGGCACTATGGGCTATGGCCCAATTGAAACAATGTATCACCTTCAATCCTGTGTTGAGTTGTCCCAACTTCCAGAAGCACTTCTTCCTTCAAACGGACACCTCCAGAATTGGCTTAGGGGCTGTCCTTTCCCAGGAGAGTGACGGTGGGTTACACCCTGTATGTTTCGTCAGCCACAGGAACATTCATATTTCACAATTGAAAAGGAATGCCTAGCCATAAAATGGGCCATCGACACCTTGCGCTACTACCTTCTGGGCAGACGTTTCATGTTGTACAGTGACCATGCTTCGCTGCAGTGGCTGGCGAGACATAATTACACAAATTGGCGAGTGTTGAGGTGGTTTCTCTCCCTCCAACCTTTTGACTTCCTTACGTTGTATTGTCCTGCCAAGTTTCCAGGTGGTGGCCGACTACCTGTCCATATGCTTGACCTTGTCTGATCGGCCTGGTGCTGCGGCGGGCGTGTGTGAGGTGCAGCTGACGGTGATGACAAGGGTGGACTAAAGAGGTGGGCCCTGGATCAGCCTGTTGCTTCTTTTGCACGCACACCCTCTTCCCACAGATGACTATCCTTGTACCATACAGCGATTTGGTGACTATTCTCTTCTTGCAGGACTCACGACTCATTCCGCCCGGTGAACCCCTCGGCATCTCGAGTGGCAGCACGAGTTAATACACACCCTTACCTGATGTGTTGCCGTTCATACTGACGGTCCATCGGCTACCGTTGCTGTGTTGGCAGAGGCCCGTCAAAGACTTCTTCAACCGGGGGAGGGTGTACTGTTGCTGGGTTACAGACAGCGGCTCTGACAGGGAGCGGGATACCACGATCAGGACCAATCAGGGGAGATCCCAACAAGAAGCTCGCTAATTGGAGATCCCGTAACCATGACAAGAGTAGCTTATATGAAGACACTGATGGTGGTTTGTTTGGTTGTTATTATAGAACGGCAGAACGCGAGTGGGAAAAGATGAAGACTGGTGGGCCTATCCGGGATCAAACGAGTAGGAGAAGACTAACCACCCTACAACCACCCGATTGGAATCAGAGAGACTGTTGAGACTGACAGAACCTTTAGGGGGTTATTTTGTTGTTCAAAACCCAATTAAATAAATCAAATACTGCCTAATAACCCGACGGCAGTCCTTCATTCTTACAATACAATATGGACCATAATCCATGGACCGTCATGATTATCCGAGGTCTCCGCATTGCATCTCAAGCCATACATTATTTTATTTTTTTAAACAGATTGCATTGCACAAGACAGCCCTTCTACCCTTTTTACTATTAAGTTTGTAACACTTCCTCATTCCCTGCTTTCAAACAGTCACACAGCTATCCGCCAATCATTCAGAAAACTCGACATATAAACCCATCACCATATTAAACTTCCACACACAAACTCCCACTTAAGAATATTCTAGAATTTTTTTGCATCTGCAGTTTCCCTTCTTAACCCCAAAAATTATACATGCTGCTGCTATAAATGCACATATGTATTTTGCAGTAAGAAAAGTGCATAAATGGAAAGGGGAGTAGGGATTTCCAAGTGCTGATAGGAGCCCAGAAGAAAGTGCCAACAGATGCCAAGGTGGGAGGTCACTGGTTAACTGTTGGGGCAGAGGATTCCCAAGGGTAGGGTACACAGCCGTCAGGCGGTAGGTCCGCAAGGGCAGTACTGAAGGGCAAAGGGGGGAGTGTACTGGTGTCGACTAGATATAGAGCCTGGAACCTGTGAGATTCATGAGGGACCCGGCCACCAGTCTCCGTGGCAGTGATATGATTTAGCATTGAAGGGATTAAATAAAACAGGAAAAGGAAAGCAGAGTTTTTTTAAAGTTTCCAAAAGTCCAGCTGAAGTATAAGTGGAGCAGGAAGGCTGTTCCAAACAGAGGCACCAGCCAAAGAGAGAGCATGTCTCCCGCTCTCTGTTTCAAAAAGCGTTTGACAAGCAGAAAATGGATTTTCAGGAGCAGTGCGCTCTAGAGGGCAGTATTTAGGGAGACAAAGTTGGCGATATTGTAGTCCCAGGCCCAGAAAGTCTTGTCAATGATAGAGGATCTTGAATTCCATCCTTGAAACCACTGGGAGCCAATGTACACATTTTAGGGCTGCAGCCATACGATTCCTGGGCTTGATGCCAAAGGTAAGTCTTGCAGCCCTATTTTAGATTAGCTGAAAAGGGGCATAGAGAACAAAGGGGGGAGGTTAAGTAAGAGGCTGCTGCAGTAGTTCATCCTACAGAGGACCTGGGCTCTAGAGACATTCAGCTTGTGGGGGGAAGGTGAGGACCGGTAGAATGCATATAAGGAGGTGAAGCTGAAAGTAGGCTTTCTTTACAAGCTTCAGTATGTAACGACTAAAGGAGAGAGAGAACTTAAAGATGACCTCAAGGTTTGTGGCCTGACAGGATGGTGAGAGTAGAGGGTTCAAAGACGGCAGCCAGAGGATAGGAGAAAAATAGGGCACAAGTGTCACAATAAAGCAGCACACAATGCCAAAATGGCGGTGAAAAAATCGGGGATAAGAAACGAGGAGAAGAAATTAGTTGGGAAGGTTAAGGAAAGCTGTGTGTCATTAACATAACACTGAAAATGGGAAAAGAAGGACATCAGGTGGGCCAGAGGAACAAAATAGATATTGAAGAGCCACAATCGTAGTATAGAATCTTGGGGTACTCTGCAGGTAGATCGTGAGGTGGTGGAGTAAAAACGGCCAAGTTGCAGCTGGGAAGGGCGGTTAGTGAGGATAAGAGGTCAGCCTATCCAGTGCCCAGTCCATGATGCTAAAGGTATCATGTAACCGTTTAATGAGGATACAATGGCTGACCGTGTGAAATGCAGAGGAGACATCAAGGAGCACTATCCTCAATTGTACTGTAATCATAAATACCATATAAACTTCAATTATATCATTCCACCTTATTACAAATACTGTATACTCCCCCTACAATACCTATAATTACTATTCACATATCACTGTAGTGTGTGTGGCCAGATTCCTTGGGGCATGGCCCACCACAATATAATTAAACCATAAAACAAGTATGTACAATACACCTTCAAATAACAAAACTCACCCAGAAGCCCCTGCCATCCAAATTATGTCCCCAGACACCAAGATTGACCGTAGACTCGGCAGCATCTGCATACCCTTTTTTCACCTAGAAAAACAGCTATACATCATCTTTATTGCACTCCCCCACCCTTTCCAGTCCCACTTTCAGCTGCAAAATAACCCCAAATGTGTTCTCCAAACTTTGTTCACAGCGTTGTCCGTGGACTACTGCGTTGTCCGTGGAATCGAAAGAACAGACCAGATATAGTAAGTAACTTGTTCTTCTCAATTATAACAACAGCTCCATATCATCTTTATTCCACTCTCCCACCCTTTCCAGGCCCTCTTTCTGCCACCAAATAACCCCAAATGTGTTTTCCGGACTTTTCCCTCACCGCGATATCCGGGGACACAGGCGGCTGTGCGCGTATTCAACATGGCGACCGTTTAAAAAAATATGACACACCTCACATTTTTCACCATCCAATCAGCAGGCGCGTATGATGTCCGTCGACATCACGCCGGACCCCGAATCGAGAAGTGAGTCCACAGACCGGAGCCAGATATCACTCATTTTGTTTTACCTACTTGTGGCAATTTTTAAAAAAACGACTAGATGGATAATATACTAAAGCATGCTTTCAGGACCAAGCCGCTGCTCCTGGTGTAAATCTGTCAATGTGAGATTGGGATAGCTTGCATTTAAGGACGACTGCCATCACCAGAAGTGACATGCAGGTTCCAAGTCACAATTATGTGTTTTGTATTTTGGAGACCTGGATTTCATTTCCACCGATCTTACAGGTGTTGCTTAGTTAGGTTTCTGCCAAATATCCATTGCCAGTTTTAGGATAGCCTTCTCCAGTTTTAGAAGCTGTGGTTCAAAATAATGACGAAGTCTAGTCAGCCGAAGAAAGCTCAGTGATGCCAAGTCTGGGCTTGCTGGTGAAGCCCCTGTGCATCACCCTTGACCCTCTTGTATTTGTGGGAAAGGGGTGGCCAGTGTACGAAGCACTGCATGGGAAGGCAGAAGACTGACAAGGCAGTCATTTGCAGGATATATATATATATATATATATATATATATATATATATATATATATTTATTACACACACACACACACACACACAGTGTAGTGAAGGCCTGTGTACACGGGCCAAAGTGCAGGTTTTCATTGACACAGTAGGACCACCACATATCGTAAAGCAGCAGCCCCCTCTAGCAGTAAGAGGCAAAGCTGCTGCACCAGACAAACATACATCTGGCCTTTTATTATATTGTTGGATATATATTTTCTCATTTTTTTTTCTTCCCTTCTTAGTACCAGTGATTGGATTGAAGAAGTAGCACGGTTCAACAGAGCATCTCGTCTTTTTTCCTTTTCTGGGAGTGATCACTGTGTATCCCATTATGATGATGCCTATCACAATGGCTAGTCCAGTCTGCGACGACCAGAGCAGTGGTGTGAGGTGTTGCTGTCCTCATAAGAATTTGAGGACCAGTTCTCAATGGAAGCTGTCACCTAGGCTTGAACATTTGCTCTCCAATGCAAGTGGTGCTTATCCTTGACTTAAACAGCGCCAAGGCCACAAATCCACAAGCAAAATTCACTGTATATTTCCATATAGCCTTCAACCCCTCTTCTATTCTCTCTTAGGGTGAGGAGGAATTATATTATCTCGTGTTACTTAGTGCAGTTGAGCAGCAGTGATTCTTGCGGAGGCTCCTACCACTGGTATTGGACATTTGAAAACCACTCAAACAGAATGGTTGGGCCCTCCTTCTTACTGTGTAGCCTTTAAAAACAAAAGCCACATGCACACATTGTAAGTGGTGAAGTGCAATCGAGCAGTCTGGCTGTTGACTGGTGAATTAACTCAGAAAGAGGCAAGTCCACCTTGTTCTTTGATTTACTGTACGCCTCACAGCT
The DNA here is from genome assembly GCF_040938575.1 of Ambystoma mexicanum. Classification (NCBI taxonomy): domain Eukaryota; kingdom Metazoa; phylum Chordata; class Amphibia; order Caudata; family Ambystomatidae; genus Ambystoma; species Ambystoma mexicanum. The sequence goes on from NC_090929.1 coordinate 327,158,388, forward strand.
TCTCTTTGTTGTGTCATACAAGGTATGCCAGGTTTACAGCAGCAGCATGCCATCTAAGAATCAAACAAAACAGCTTTGCAGTATGGCACGGAATAAACAAGCCACTAAGAACTCATCGGCTAGTTGGCAAAAAGGCGCAGTTGACAACCCGGATGATACTACTATGTCAGAGCAAGGGAAAATCAGTTTTTCCATGTCCCCTAATTCCTTTGGGCATTGCGGTCTCCGTAATCCATCATGAAGGTGCTAGAGTTAAGGCATCATTGCAAACTGATCGCTCTGTTACCACCTGTTGATAACAATTTGCTGTCGAACATGTTTTCCAGTTTACAGCATGAGTCCATTGGCTTTTCTTTGCCAAGCTCTATTCCCATAATACTGAAAGCACTATTTACTCTTGGTTCTGACATCTCAAAAGAGCAAAAGGAGCTCTGCAGTACTGTTGGGAAAATAGTGGATGTCAACTTAAACAATAGCACATGTGATGGAATTCACAAAGAACCTACTATTGAGCTTATTTCCATTCTTAATAATAATAACCCACAGTTAGTGGAAGTTGTATCGCATTTAGATTCCATACATGTGGAGATCACTGCAAGTGATGTCCTGCAACAGGCTACATTAACATCCGATCTATAACACCACAATGCCCCAGAAAACTATGATTATCAGAATGAAAATTCCATCGCTATAACTTACGGGATCCCAAAAAAAGATCTGGACGAAAGAATAAGAGAAATAGAACAAATCTGCAAAAGCAGCATGTAAGGCAAAAATGGCATTTGGGTGCCATAACAAGAATGATGCAGGATCTTTGGTTATTACATCTGCTCCTAACATATCCTGTGTTAAAACAGCCAATCATTTTGAGCTTATATATTACTGGCAATAAAAGAAAACCTAATTGCCATAGGGTGAAAAACAACTTGCAGGTCCTCTGGATACCTAGCTACATCAAACTAAAGCACCTGTTGGGATAGCTTCCCTGGTTTCTGATGGTGCTTCCTCCCCCACTTGTTCAGCCACCCAAGAAGATCACATTGCTGACTATGGCAAAGTAATAGGTGGTAGGGCAGAGAATTCCATGGGCGTTAAATCTTATCACCATACAGAAGCCTAGTGCCACGAAAAAGAGAGCTGGAATAAAATCGTGGCAGATCGGGGCTCAACAAAAATAATAAATGAAGCTATATCAATTAAGATAACTGAGCTATTCGCTACAGATGATCGCCTGTTCCTACATACAGAGAAAATGCTGCAACCTTTTCACTGCATATACCAACTTGATCAATCGGCATGAAGGATCTTGCCATGGGCAGAATCTCTGGCGCTTCACAGAACGCCTAACTGGTCATTGGTTCACTTATCCCTCCTGTGATTGTTAATACTTTTGTTGCTTTTGTCCCCAATATTTCGTAAAAATGGGTTATGAAATCTCTATGTTATCTCAATATAACACTCAAAATAAAACCTTGACGATATGGTCAAGACAAGCACTAATTAACATTAGAATCACTAAAGATTAACATGGAAGGACAGTGCACCAAACTGTAGACATTATGGAACAAGAACTATTGACGGGACCCAGGACCACTTGTTCCTGGTTACCCTTGGCTTAATCGAGCAAACAGCATTGACCTCTGAATAGTCATGATAACAACACTGATTTGAACTTTGTATCCTAGAATACCTTAGGTTTTTGGTCTTTTATGAGTAACCCTAAAGGATGTAGTATACTTGTTAGTGCTGACTTTGTTGTTTTGCAAGAACATGGCTATGTCATAAATGGCAATGAGATGGATTCAACGTAATTCAGAGGTTTTCTTTGAAAAAGGCTATTGGCAGACACCCTCATTGGTCTCTGTGCTCTGTAAAGCGCTTTGTATTAAGGCGCTATATAAATAACACATAATTATCATTATTATTGGAGCTAAATCCAGCCTGCACCTCACGGAATACTTGCTTCAGTTAAGCAATCCCTATTACTATCTGCTTTACTGTCCTTATTCCCCGAAATGTGGTCATCCTTTGTTTCTTATTGTTTATGATCCTCATGGCCGCCTTAAAACTATTTCCATCATGGATCATATAAAGCTGATCCTTACAGAATGGAATTGGCAGCACCCTCAATTTAAATTTATCATCCTGGGCGATTTCAATTCCTATTGTCAGGCTGCAAAAATAGCTGGATAGCGTTATTCCATCTGGGGATGCGTATTTCCTTGATTGTAATTTACCCTCCAAAGTTGAGTTGGTTAGGGCCGCTTCGCCATTGATGATTGATGGCTCCTTCTCCACAGATCATTCCAGGTGCTAGATGGCTTTCTTTCTTGGAGGGTTATGGTTTAGAATTCCTTAACCTGATTAATTCAGAATATCTCTAACATTTGCATAATTTGCAAATCAGTCTGGTCCCACCCATTTGAGCAGTCAAGCAGCAAAATGCTAGCCAATTTTCCTCTGAACAAGAGTACCAACAGCAACCCCAGAACTGTGTGTCGGCCTAGTCAGGCCTCATCAGTGAGGTGAAGCTGAGCCTCTCTACAACACAGTGAGCAAGGGGTCCATGTCTGGATTACCATGAGTAACTTGGGATAAACATTTTTTAAAAAAATCTGGGATCTCCTCTACCGAGAACCAACATGGCCAAATAACCTGTTCTCGTGCAAGGTGCCCACTCAGGAGGGTCTACTACCAGGTTTTAGCTCACGGTACCTTTCACAGAGGATAAATATCCATTTGCATTTCAGTCTCGTTCCACCCACTTTAACTCAAGCTTAGTCAAGGATCAAGTCCTTGTTACCACAATTATATTAGATCTTGGGGTTATGACATTTCTGCATTTGTCCCAAGATCTACAGTGAATAATTCATGCAAAACGTCTCTACTCTCAAATCAGCAGAATTGTTGCCCTGACGCTACCAATCAATATAGATGAAATGTTTTCAGGTGGGAGGCAGATAACGTGTGTGTCTTTGGGTGGTCAGAGAATGAACGAAAATGTTAACTGGAGTTGCCTTGGATATGAGGCCTTGGACAGTCCAATAGTAATGAACATGGACAACCATTTAGAGATTCAATTAATATCTTGGAATACTAGGGGCTTTGCCCATCTATTCCGAGAAGGGAGTGTGGACCTACTATCCATGGACTGCCTGTCCTCAGGAGACATGGCTCAAATCTACACCTGTACTGGACGGTTTTACTGTTTTTGTCACCGGCATATAAAGGTGACGCTGGGCCTTCAGCTTCTGGTTCACTGGCTCAACATAATGCACTTGTCCAGATGGTAGAGCTGAAGTGGCACCCTGTTGTTTAGCCCACCCCACCTCCTAGAGTGAACTTTGATAGTGTACCTATGTTGGATTCCATCGGAACTATTGTTTTTCTGTGGCATCCCAAAGGAATGCCGCGCCCTTTGTATTTCTCCACTAGGTGGCAAAGATTTGTCATCTTCTGAAACTTGTGGAGGCATGGGGGCTTTGTATTTTGAATGAAAATGCTGCGGGAGATGAAATTACTCACTATACATGTGTTGGATGTTCCCAGGTTAACGTCCTAGATTATTGTTTTGTGTCCGAGGAAATGTTTATGAATATTAAGTCTATGAAGATCGAACATACAGATGTTAGTGATCATCTTCCTCTGTGGGTCAAATGGAGTGTGAATACTCAGATAGCTGAGCATACATTTTATTATAATGTGTTGGATGTAAACCAAGGTTGTAATAGGGTTGCATGCAATTGGTATAATATACAAGCTTTTAATAACATAGCCATGCACCCGGAAGAGACATTCTATGAGCAGTTGGAATACTGCCCTTATCGGGAGTTACTTGAAGTCTATGAAGCAATGCTGAAGCCTAATAAATCCAGGATCCTGAATAAACATGTTTATGATCCTGAAGTGCAGTCCAAACAGAGCTGCAAAGGCCATTGAAAACATTCAGCCAGACGACAGTATTCAGAACTGCCACTTAAAGAATGGTAATAAAAACTGGCTGCGGCAGCACAAATACCAGCAGCTCCTAGTTGACGCACAAAATATGCTTACTACGTTAAAGGAATGGTTCGCCGAAAAATGTTTATTTCAAAAATAGATGGGCAATATAAAAAAAAAACAATTGGCATTTTTTTTTTGTTGAAGTCCCTATGTAAAATTTTGAGCAATTCAAGCTCAAAAATTGAAAAAGCAAGCACATGGGCGCATTTATTTTGTGAAATGGATGCCCGCCTGTGCTGGCTTTTGCTTTTGCGGCACTAATGAAGGAAAAGCCAGGGTGGCTTTTCCTTCATTGGGACCAGGACTCGGAGGACGCGGACCGGAGACTACAGGCAGAAAAGCTGCAGCTGCATCTCAGTAAGTGCTATTCATTTATTTTTAAAAATAAGCACTAGCTGCGTTTTTTTTTCCTAAGTTTTCTGGGCTGGAGGAGCCCGGAAAACTTAGAAATAAAACCGCAGCTTTAAAAACGTATTTATGTTTGCGGTAGCTTTTGAAGTGACCGCAAACATAATTACAACGCTATTGTGTTTGAAAACGCTGCGGTTTTTCTTTCTAAGTTTCTCAGGCTACTCCGCAGCGTTTTCAAACACAACCGCGTTGTGTTTTTGCCTAAATATGCTTTCCCATTTGGGGCTCTAGGGCTTCAGATTTAGGCAGAAACACAGCGGCATGTAAACACAACCGTGTTGTGTTTCTGCCTGCCTTGGCTTTCACTTTGGGTCTCCGGTGCTCCCATGGGGGAGCACCGGAGACCCAAAGTGATAGCCACGGCAGGAAGAAATACAACGCGGTTTTTCTTTCTGAGGTCTCAGGATCCTCCTAGACTCAGGAGTCTGAGAAACTCAAAGGAAAACCGCAGCATTTTCAAACACAATAACGTTGTATTTATGTTTGCGGTTGCTTCAAAAGCTACCGCAAAACATAAATACAACGTTTTTAAAGCTGTGGTTTTATTTCTAAGTTTTGTGGGCTCATCCAGCCCGGAAAACTTAGGCAAAAAAACGCAGCTAGTGTTTATTTTTATTTAAAGAAAATAGCACTTACTGAGATGCAGCTGCAGCTTTTCTGCCTGTAGTCTCCGTTCTCCGTCCTCCGCGTACAGCACCAATGAAGGAAAAGCCACCCAGTGGTAGCTTTTGTTTACTACAGCTGGCTGGCTTTTCCTTCATTAGTGCCGCAAAAGCCAAAGCGAGCACAGCGGCAGGCATCCATTTCTCAAAATTTTACATAGGGATTTCCCAAAAAAAAAATGCCAATCGTTTTTTTTTTTATATTGCCTATCTATTTTTGAAATAAATTTTTTTGGGCGAACCAATTCTTTAACACAAAACAATATGCGAGAGTTTTGGTCCACAATTAAATCAGATGTGGGCTATCAAACAAGCGTCCAGGTAAATCCTATTTCCGATGTGAAATCGATTTGCCATTTTAAGAACATATTTGCAAATAATAGTGGCAGCTGAACCCTGGCTTTTCAGTGCACTGATATGCCATGGTCTTTGGAAAGAGACCTGGGCTCTTTGTCTATTTTAATCTCGACAGCTTAACTTGAGGTGCCTCAGCCCCGATTGTCTAGGCACTGTGGTAATTAAGGGAAATATACATTTTTGGGCTAATGTACTACTAACTTTATTTAGTATTTGCACTGAACAAAGTTCCAGAGTCATGGCTATGTTCCATCATAGTGCCGATCTACAAAAAAGGGCCCTGTGCTGATCTGGCAAACTATAGGCCGATAGCGCTGCGAGACGTCCCATCAAAGATGTTCTCGGCCCTACTGCTTTGTGATTTTCAGGAATGGGCTAGAGCGGCCCGGAGATTGGACGTCTTTAAGACTGGCTTTTGTAAGGGAGTGGGGACAACTACCAACGGTTTCATCCTCGGCCTGTTCAAAAAGGAGTCTATGGAGGACTCTAAGCAGCTATATATTGCACTTATTGACTTCTCCATGGTCTTCGATAGTAGACTTTGGGTTAAGATACATCTTGGCATTGTCTGGCCCCTCTGTTAGATATGCTTATTGCCTTACTTTTATTTTGGCACCACTGTATTAATTCCAATAGCATGCGTCTGCTGACAACCTTGTATACCATCTGGCTGAGGGTGGAAGTTAGTTTGGGTATAACACTTTAAGCACTTGAAATGACTAAGCAATTGCATCTTAATATTGTATAGATTTGTGTGTTGTATATCTGATTTATGAAGATGATTTTTTAAATTTTTATGTTTTATTTTTGATATGACTTTTTATATATGTGTTATTTTTTTGTCTTGTGTAAAGTTTATATTTTAAACTATATCACAATAAATAAATAAATAAATATTGCCTTACATACAAATACCCTTGTTCGAGTGAGACTGAATAGGCAGGGCTGTCTCTCTGCCCCAATTCAAAGTGAGCATGGACTGAAACAAGGATGTTTACTGCTGTCCCTTTTGTTTAATTTGTTTATTTTAGACATTGTCACTGCCTTTGATGGCCCCCGCTGCTTCCCGCCCTCTCTAGATGGTACTCAATTGAACTAGTTAAATGCGCATAGGGCTATAGTGACAATTAGCAGACCTGGAGACATACACAAAGGCCAATGGTTTAAATATAAGTGTAACTAAAACGAACATTTTTTGTCTTACCGACTGGGGAGGAAAAAGCATTGTGTTCATTTCAACTGGTATCTGGGGAAACAAAGTATTAGAGTCTATAATTTTATGTATTTTGATTTTTATTTGTTTGAAACTTGAAGTGAAATTGAACTTTTAAACTACAACATGTCAAAGATCATGCTGGCCGTGCAAGCATTTTATATAAATAGGTTTGTTAACTTTTCACTTGTCCCAGCAATCGAATATTACAATAAGAAGTTAGTCCCTGTGATCACAAACGTAGCTGAAACCCTGTTTTTTGCTTTAAAAGTAAATTAAAGCTTGAGGGCCTCTTTTGGAGGAGAGTGTTAAAGCCACCACAGGTAGTCCGAGCCCAAGTGATAAGGTACGAACTGGGCCTACTTTCAATTGAAGATGGTATGATGTGAACAAATCTGCCGATGTTAGTAAAAATTGCTTTTGCGGAAGAGCTTTCAATTTGGTGGTACCTGAGGGAATTAATGAACAAACGGCTTAGCAAACCTTTGAACAACTGTTTTTTAAAGTGTGCAGATTACATGACATATGGATCAATTCTTGAATTGTTGCATGTGTCGCCGGATAAAACAACAACCGGGGGAAATTGACTGGATTAATACCAATGAGCAGGTCTGTGGGTACAGACTGTATTCTGGAATATTGCTCGATGTTGGGCCTCTGAGTCTACTCCCTTGTTACCTGCAAAGATTTCCAGGCCAATATTGGCATATGCAATATTTTCATTTGCGTTTCAATCTTTTTCCCACCAAAGAAACCTTGGGAGCAAGGGAGGCGATTGAACGCCCACTGAGGATCTGTAGGTATGGCAAAGAAGAGGGAAACATTGAAGCCATCTATAATCTTTTATTGGAATGCCATGTATTAACTCCCCGACGTGCAGTACACTTTAATCACTTAGTACAGGATTATAATAGTTTAGTTTGTCAGTATATTTTAACTAAAAAATAAAATGGTTGGGGGTGTGGCCTAACCGCCATGTAAGAAGGACGCACTGTCCGCGACCTCCACACGATGTGACCAGGATATGCTGAAAAGATAAGCTGTATTAATAACTAAAACATCTTAATGAATGTCTAAGCCATTGCAGATGACATGAAGTGGCTCCGGCTGAAATTCTGTTGTCCAGAGCGACCTACTCGGCGTGTAACGGCTAAAGACACTGTCCTGCGAAGCTCGGCTGAAAATGGCGGCGGTGCCTCAGGAGAACGAAGCAGTACAGTGGTGACTGTACGGGGCCGATGCACTGGGTACGGGCGGGTCCAGACGAGCAGAGGAGCAGATCGAGAACCCAGAGAGCAGCCAAACGTTCAGCCTAAGTGGGAAAACGCCGAGACAGGGGTACAGGAGCGAAGACGCCTAGCTGAGCTGCCCTGCACCAACGACCCAGGAGCCCCGTGAGGGGACTGCGGCTTGGAGAGACCGAGTGGACGGAGCCACCAGAAAAAGTGCAGCGAGTTGACTGCCGTGCGTGGCACAAGTGCCAGGGTGGTAGGACTTGGAGGAGCGGCGCCCAGATAGTGGGAGGCAGCAACCGGGCCCTGAGGAGAAGCAGCAGCGGAGCTGGGACCGTGGATCCCAAGCAACAGGAGGCCTGCGAAGGAGAACGGGGAGCGAGCACCATGGGAGCGGACCGAGGAGACCAGGCTGAGCCATTGACAAGTGGTGAGGAGCTAGTGGGGAAAGGAGACCCAGCTGGACCAGGACACCTTGCCGCCCTAAGGGTGAAGCGGGCTCCCCCCCCCTGCTGAACTCTGATTAACACAGAGGGTGCAAAGACTTTTACAATTGAATTGCGTGGGTGCTGGAGACTTCAGGCTGGGGCCGGCTAGTAGGGGAGCAGCCCCTGAGTAGCGCAGCGTAAGAAGAGAGGGAACGAACTGGCACAGGGATCGGAGCGGCTGCCCCGTGGCGCCGAACAAGCAGTAAGGCCCGCTGAAGCTGGAGCCAAGTCTCTGCCACGGAGGTGCGTATTTCCTCCCAAATAGCGACAGTACGAGTAGCGAGCACTGGAGCACTGGTAGACCAGCGCCATCCAGCCTGGGCGGGGTGCCCACACCCACTGGAGTGGGAGCCAAGTCTCTGCCACGGGGGGGCATATTTCCTCCCAGATAGCGACAGCACGTGTAGCGGGCACAAGAGCACTAGTAGACCAGCGCCATCCGGCCTGTGTGGGGTGCCCACAACCCTAGAAGAGACCACCCACGCTAAGAGATATAACATAAGGCACAATAAGACCTACAGATCACACTGGCCTGCGCTGGGTGTTGGAGAACGCGGATCGGTGGCCAGACTACCATGGGGACGAATTGATGCCAACTGCCTCGAGGTGACGGCCTGCAAGCTCAGAGGCGTCCTAGCACATTGAGCGCGGCTGACTTTTGGCACATGCTGCACTAGCGGAAGGACGTCTTCAGAAAGAGCACACTTGTCCCAACGCAACGAAAATACGTAAAAACCGCAATGGAGTTCCGCTGCACAAATAAGGCACAATCTTGGAGTGCTACATTGAACGTTATCCAGCATCCCAGAGCTATAAGGGAGTCAACACACAGCACCACACTAATGAGGCACCCACGACAGGTGAAGGGAAACAACGCTGGCCTCCAGCTGCGCCGATTCTGCAAGGAATGCACTGCCCGAATTGGAGACCCACATAACCCCTTGCCCTCGTCACAATATCCACAAAGGAGGCGAAAGCCAAACAAAAGCAGACCACCATGGAAACCTTTGCGACCGGAGGACCAACGAGACCTGACGCCATTCATACGGATGCGGAGATGGCGCTGCACGGAACTCCTGCGGCTGAACCGGGAAACGCACAGATACTAGAGGCTATCAAGATGCTCCAGACAACCATGGAGAATACAATTGATGCAGTGGCCATAGACTTGGGCCTCTTGAGACAAGATGTCCGCAGTATCACTGAAAGGACAGCGACGTGCTTGAAACCCAGGTTCGTGAAAACAAAGAGGCTAAAACCCAGCTTTTGAAAGATGTAGATGAACTGGTACGGAAAGTAAAGCTTCTAGAAGACAGAGCTGAAGAAGCGGAGGCACGGGCACGCCGGAATAACATTAGGATCTTGGGCCTGCCAGAGGGAATTGAGGGAACGGATCCTACTAACTATGTAGAGAACCTCTTGATATAAGAGATCGGAGCGCATAAACTTTCGCAAGGCTTCACCATTGAAAGAGCACACCACTCCCTCACTAAACGACCGCTGCCAGGAGCCCCGCCCAGGCCGGTGATAAATAAATTGCTTAATTATAAAGATAGAGAATTAATTTTGGCTTTTTCAAGAGCGGGAGGCCAGATCCAAAGAGACTCAGCAAAGATTGCCATATATCCCGATTACACCTCCCAAGTTCAAATGAAGAGGGTGCAATTTATGTACACAAAAGCAAGGTTGAAAAAGGCAGGACTACGCTACATGCTCTTATACCCAGCGACATTAAAAGTGCTGGACAATAATCGAGCGCTTCTCTTTGAGACACCTGCTGAGGCCAGAGAATGGATGGATGGAGAACAGATTCAGGACATTGAAACAAAAGGACGCAGAATACGCCAAGAACCGCCCAGTAAGGTCACATGCAAGACAAACTCAATAATTGCAGGGATCAGACCAAACTCACCCAAGCAACAGACTGAATCTATACCAATGCACAGCAAGATTAATCAGACACAGGAGCCACGCCAGAGGTGGTCTGCTCCCAATGAGTGAGTAGACAACAGCAGACCTCTTAGGCCCCGGAAGTTACTTGGGTATAGTTAACCTGCCCGTAGGGCACCAGGATACTAGTATAAGGTTGAATGGAGCGGAAACTGGATAGTCATAAGGGGGGAAACCCCTCTGGACAATGTTTGTTACACAGGAGTTCAAGGTTGGGGGAGGGAGGGAAAAAGGGAGTTGATAAACAAGTATGGAGAACAAAACAGACAAAGACAAGACCACCCAGAACTTCACAGATTGCCAAATCCGGACGGGACGACGCAGAATGCGCCACCCGCAAGAACACACGGGTTTCAAAATACTATGGCTGACAAGATAAGAATTATGGCGTGGAACGTCAGAGGAATGAACAGTTTTGTCAAGCAACACCGGATCCATGCACACATAAAGCAGAATAAGGTCGGAATCACCCTGCTACAGGAGACCCACCTAGATGCAAGTAAGCAAGCTGCATTAGCCAGAACTTGGAGAGGTACATTGATAGGCACCACATTCTCCACATACGGCAGGGGGGTCCTGATCTGGGTAGATCCTACCATTTCTCTTAAAACTATCACCACGAAAATTGACGATGAACGACGAATGGCCTTGTTACATGGCGCAATAGAAAGGAGAGAGGTCTGTTTAATCAATACCTACGCCCCCAATAACGACGCCACAGTTTTTTCCAGATCACTATATAAAAGGCTGAGTCAGTTCAGAGATGGTACCTTGATATGGGGTGGAGATCACAATTGCACTATGGAGCCCCGGAAAGATAGATCAGACAACAAACATTCACACCCATCCCCACCTGCTAAAATATTAGCGGCACTGACGCAACAGCTCAGGTTAAAAGATTTATGGAGGGAGCAGCATCCTGATAGCATGCGGTGGAGAAAATGAATACTCTCTGTTGTCTACACTAGGCTAGACTATATATTCATTAGTGAAGAGCAACAAGCTATGTTTGGAGATGCACAATATTTGGCTAGAGTACTATCCGATCATGCCCCACTACTGGCCACCTGGACGGTATTTGCAATCAGACCCCCCATGCCAACATGGAGGCTTAGACGTGAGGCCTTGCTAGATACAGCCTTTCGTGAACAGATAAAAAAAAACATGCTAGAATTCTGGCAAATAAATGAGAACAGCGTATGACACGTTGGCACGGTTTGGGAAGCATATAAGGTTGTCTTACGGGGAAAAATGATTGCTGCCATAGGGGGAGCCCAAAGGTCTATTGAAACCACCTTAGCACACACTGAAAGGGAACTGGAAGTGGGGGCCAAAACAAACTCTGAACATATGAAGAAAGAAGTCGAGCTTATACAAGCTTGATTAACTTGTTGGGAAAAACTGGGAAAACGTAGCTACACAAAACATATTGAATGGAGCCATGCCCTTGGTGATAAACCAGGTAAATTATTAGCTTGGCTATATAAGCGAGAAGCCCCTAGGGCACCCATATGCCGAGTCTGAAATTCAGAGGGCAAAGTAGCACATACACAAACCAAAATAGCCTTTTATCAGAACCTTTATGCCAATACCCCTTCGGCCACAGATGCTGAAATAGAAGATGTCCTTGACATCATTAAGCTACCCAAATTAGATGCGCAAATGGTGGATGCCCTGGACGAACCCATCACCCCGGACGAAGTCCTGGTCACCATAAGATCCCTTCCATCTGGGAAAGCCCCTGAAATTGACGGACTCCCAGGAGAGTTTTACAAGGCGTACAAATACGTTTTGGCACCACTCCTAGCTAAAGTATATAACGCAGCGGATGAGGCAGGTGCCCTCCCTGAATCCATGAAGGAGGCTGTAATAATCCCATTACCAAAACCTGGGAGGGGTGGAGAGGACTGCAGTTCATATCGGCCGTTGTCCATGTTAAATCAGATCCTGACGGCACTTCTGGCTGCGAGACTACGTAAAGCAATCCCTCGACTGATCCATCAAGATCAGACGGGTTATGTGCCAGGGCGGACTAAGTCTGAAAACTTGCATAGACTTCACCATGTCATATACAGCACTAGCAGCAGGCCTGAAAAATGCGCGGTGGCATCTCTAGACGCCACTAAAGCTTTCAATTCAGTTAGATGGAACTGGCTATATGCCACTATGATGAAAATGGGGATTGGGCCAAGCTAAAATGGACTAAACTCATATACATGGGCTCTATGGCCAGAGTGTGTACGGACAAAACATACTATGACAGATGGCAGCTGTACAGGGGCACACCAAAGGGTTGCCCACTCTCCCCCATGTTATATATCATAGCCACTGAACCGGTAGCTGCGTATTTACGACAGGAGTATGGCCCAATATCACAAAAAGGTATCTAGAAATGCCAGATTGCAGCTCATACAGTTCTACATCACCAATAGAGCATACCTCACACCTGAGGTGATCTCTAGGTTCAAGGGGGCAGGAGTCAAAGAATGCCCTAAATGCAACGAATCAAGTGCAGGAATGACTCTCATGTTTTGGGGGTGCCGGGAAATACAATCCTTTTGGACACAAATAGCGCAAAGGTGGCAGTGGCAGACATTGACCTGGACATACAAACCCCGGCCGCATGCATCTTGGGCAGATATAAGAAAAGCCGGAAGAACAAACCATTGAACAAACTAAAGGATTTGATATACATATTAGCAAAAAGACACATTGCCATGGGGTGGGAAAACACCAAGAGCCCAAATGTGGTATTGTGGTGGGAGGACCTTCGCAAGTGGGTGGCGGTGGAATCGGGGGTGTGGGAGAACGCACTTTGAGAACAGAAACTTGACATCAGCGAAGATTTGCAACAGTGGGTGGCGCTCAGTGCCATTATTCAACCCGAGGACGGACAAAGCTACCACGGACGAAGCAGGTAGCCCACAACCAGAGTCTGATTGACGGATTCCAGGGACAGAGTGTGGTCTTGGGCGGGAAAGGGGAGGAAGAGTTGGGGATAACACGCAAAAATGATGTATAACGTATCAATGGGTTACCAGACATTTGGTCGAAAAAAATTGGTCGACCAGACAAATGGTCGAACCAATTTGGTCGAAAACCAAATGGTCGAATATTATTTTTATTTTTATTTTCACCCCTTTTTTTTGGGGGGGGGGGTCCCCCCTACCCCCTTTTTTTCTAAAAACCCATTTTTGTAAAAAACGGAAACCCGAAAAATAAATATATAATAAAAAAAATAATTCGACCATTTGGTTTTCGACCAAATTGCGTCGACCAAATGTCATTCGGCCAGTTTTGGGTCGACCAAATGTCTGGACACCGTATCAATGATGATAACCAGTTAAGCTTGTGTTGTTCAAAACTTAATAAAAATAGGTTTTTTTTAAATGGTTGGAGGTTTGCAGTGTTGAGCTTTTTTAAAAGAGTTGTTCCCATTATCGTGCTTAGGTTTACTGATTGAAAGGGAATATATTTAGTATTATGAAGTGTTTTAGCGTATATTAGTTCACGATTGTACTATGATGGAAAAGTGGATATGAATTTGACGCTTTTAGATTATTTTGATCGTAATGAATTTCTCAGAATGTCTTTTCACCGTCTAATATGATGAACTGATATCAATGATTCATTATTGTATTTGTACCCATATGCTTAATAATGTTTTTACTCCTTAGTTTGGTGATTAGTTTGATACTAATTCATATTTATTGTATTTGTATGTATATGTGTGATTGCCTATTTATTTGATTGTTTGGAGAAAAATTCCTTGTTGAACTCATTCACTTAATTAACAATAACTAATTACAAAAACATACACAAACTATCATTTACTCCCCATGCAGTGAAAGGACCAAACTATACCCACTTGAAAATTGGAACTGGGCAGAGACTGGATACTAGGTCATCTGGGGTCTTTGGTAAGTATTAAAGCACCAGTATTGTACAGTCAAAGATGCATGACTGGCCTTTTCCTTCTTATTCCCTCTTATGTGCAACTACAGATTCTCTTGTCTTTGCTTGTCCTATCTTCTGTGCTATAATGTTGTGAGTCCAAATAACACCATGTTGTATTATTTATTAAAGTATGTTTTTGCTCATGAGTAGAGTACAGAGTTGATCTATAGGGAAAGATTGAGGTACATTTGAATAACTGTGTGCTGCCCACAGTCCTAAAGAACACTAATAGATGGCAAGGGGGCTGCTTTGGCAGAGCCGGAGGTGTGGGAGTATGCACCATGAGTTGAATATGTTGAATTCATTGCAGTGTTATTCTGTTTAAGATTATTCATTGTTTGCTTGTTATTTCAGTACTTGGAGTGGGTGATGGGGCCAAGAGACTAACTGAAATGTACAACGGCCATTTTACAAAGGTATGGAATCTTTGTTGCAGACAAGCGGTGTCTGTGTTCTTGAAAATGTTTGATCCTGGACTTGTGTGATTTGGTTAACTGTATGAAGGCGCCCAACCTAACCAATAAGGTCAGCATGGGTTTTTCAGGCCACCTCTCTAGATTTCCCTCCTCGCTTTCAAATGCACTCAAAACATTCTTGTCCTTGATCCACTTAACAATCTCTTCTTTTTCTTTAAGGATTACACAGTTTGTGGTGTATTTGGCAAAGCAACAGATGACTTTTCTGATACCGGCCGCCTTGTAGAGAAGACCACCTATGGTGCGCTCCCTTCTATATTTCTAGAGTTCAGGATAGTCATTGATCTAACATGAGCTCATGTCCCCCTTCCAATATCCTTTTTGTACACTGTAACCTTACTCTAGTGCCCCAAACAACAGAACTGCTCTGGGTTGAATTGTGTGGGCTACCAGGGTGATATTTCCAGTTCTTAAATGCCAATACACATCCATTTTGGGGTCATAATTGATAATACTGGCTTTATAAAATGTAGTCTGCAGAGAGCATGCTGATGTGGTTGCTGATGTGGTATCCTTAATAGTTATAGGCAGTCTATAGTTTATAGTCACAGGTATTGTAACTTGAATTTCTACAGTCAATATATCCTACCCAGAAATGTGAGTTGATGGTAAACCTATGACACCATTGAATAATTCTAAACCAAGACCTATTGCTATATTTTAACTCTTAAGAAAGATGTGAATACAGAATAAACTGTCAGTGAAACCGGTTTCTGTGTATGCACATTTATTTTTTTATTTTTCCATTTATAAAGCGCACCAAACCGGGGCACCCGGGCGCTAAAACCTAAAACCTGAAGTGCTACTCTTGGACCACATGATAGGATATGATATGATCGTTTATTTATATAGCGCCTATACACAATGTGTTTCAAAGCGCTTCAAGGCAAGGGAGGGAACAAGGGGAAATACAACCACATTCTTACAGGCCATGAACAGTAAGGATGTGAAATTAACTATCGTACTCGGCCTGACGACATTTCAGATAGTGCAAGAGCTAAGACATAGATAAGGAAGGGAGGGGGAGTGTGGGAAGGAAATGGAACAGACAGGCGACTACCGTACTAGGCCTGACGACATTTCTGGTTTAGCCGGAGAAAAACAAAAGGTGAGGGAGAGGGGTGCAGAAAGGGAGGGGAGGAACAAAACAAGCGACTATCATACTAGGCCTGACGACATTTCAGATAGTGCTGGAGGGGAGGAAAAAACAGTAATGGGAGGGTGGAGGAAACCAGTGGAGTAACGTTGCTGAAAATGTTGGGGGGACATGACATCTGAAGAAAGGGTGCCCAAGCCAAATGAATGGGGATAAAATGGTGTGCCATTAAAGTTGGGGGGGGACAAACACCCCTGTCCCCCCCCCTAAAATTACGCCCATGGCGGAAACAGACGAGGTTACTATCATATTCGGTCCAGGGACAATTCTGATAGAGTAAGTGCATAGAAGAAAGTAAGGGGAGGAGATAGGAAAAGGGAGAAGGGAGAGGAGGAGAGAAAAGAGTAAGCAGTCAAAAAGAGTGGAGAAGCAAGAGTGGAACCTTGAAACCTTTAACTATTTTTGTATCTCTGTGTTTAGAAAATATATTGATGGTGCGTGAATATAATAGGTCAAATTTCCAAATGTATATGGCAAGAGTTCAATCGAATAGTTTCAGCACAATGTAGAATTGAACATCGGCTGCAAGCAGGTTAAGTGGTGTGTACCAGTTTTCTTTAAAAAAAAAAAAAATAAAAAAACAAGCTCCGATTCCGTCTAGTGGTCACCCTAGAAACACATTTCCACCTTTATGGGTTAGTAATCTTAACTTTTAAAACTTTTGAAGTCCAATAGCTTATTGTCACCCACCCTTAAACTGGCTCTGCTTCCTAGAGAAAAAACATAAGACAGTACAACAATTGTGCAATCTTTAATTTGAACATTTTGAGGTTGTGTTGTGCAGAAACGCTTTTAAGCACCACCCAAACATCCCTCTTTAAGAGCAAACCATGTCGTTTTTTTAAGGGTGTATGTTTTTTCCATTGGGCAACAGCAGAACTTTTCTTCTTGACCTCATAATGGCAAGCCCCCTTTGAAATATTCAATGATGCGTGTGTTTGATTTATCCTCTTTTTTTGTTTGTCCTTTTGCTAAGACTTAAAATATGACCGAGGTTTACAAGGTTGTTAAACCATATGCTCCATGGCCCTGCGAAGATTGAGTTCCCTGGATTTCCTTTTATATTTCCAGATCACATTGTTCGAGACAAGTTGGAGCGCATTCTGGCCGTCATCCAAGGCACCCATCAGAAGGCACTACTTGCGTAAGATCCTGACACTATACCCTGCATGGGCACTCTAGTCAAATTCTGTTAAGCAACTAACGCACGTGTCCAACTGTCATATATGAAGCTTGGCTTGCGCAGCAAGGAAAGTGAACTAAACAAAACGTATCTGGTTGAGCTTTGTGAAGTCAGTGGTGTAATGAGATGCTAAAACACACAAAGACTTCGAGGTGTACCGGGTATCTGTAGCGCTTGGGCAAGTAGTAAATAATGCAATATTGGAGATTAATGTGCTAGCTGCCGCACCCTTGTGGGACTAGTAGGTACATCAACCCTACTACCACGTTGTATTAAAGAAAAGGTAGCTCCACATGAGAGATGCACTGCTAGTATAGAAGTTTGAAGTAATAGCAATGGAGTAATGTAAGGTCAGAACAGTGTTACAATTACAGAACCTGGAGAACAAGGGAATTGGTGTTCAAAATAATATATTATATCTTTGTAGGATGTATTAAATCTAGTCTGCCGACACGCGTTTCGACCCACACCGGTTCTTTCTCAAGGCAAGACGTGAGTATTATGTCGCTGTCAGATAGACGAGACCTTCAAATGGCTCATCCTATATCCTGGAATCAATTCCCAAAATCAGCTAGAGCTTCGATTCGAATCGAAGCTCTAATTGATTTTGGGAATGGATTCCAGGATATAGGCTTCCCAATGTGGGTGCGACTTAGATACAGGTAATACTCTCATTCAGGCAGTCAACCCCAGCCATCACCGGTTTTTCATTTGGATAATATACCAGGAATTATCACGCATTCTCGACCATAGATAATCATCCTTGCTGAGCCATTTGAAGGTCTTGTCTATCTGACAGTGACATATAATACTCACGTCTTGCCTTCAAAAAGACCTGGTGTGGGTCGAAACGCGTGTCGGCAGACTAGATTTAATACATCCTACAAGGATATAATATATTATTTTCAACACCAATTCCCTTGTTCTCCAGTTTCTGTAATTGTAACACTGTTCTGATCTTACATTACTCCATTGCTATTACTTCAAACTTCTACACTAGCAGTGCATCTCTCATGTGGAGCTACCTTTTCTTTAATACAGTGTAATGAGAGGCAATGATGCAAAGTGAGGATTGTTGTTTATTGACAAAGCTGTGTCCCTCCAATTTGGAATAGAAGATGCTCAAGTTGGTATTGAGTTACTTTGGCCAGGTCTTTTGGGTTTGCAGACGTGAGTCATCATGGGGCGCTTCTGGGGAAAGAAAAACTTCCAGTGGCATGTTGGTTCAGTCGTCATAAAAGGAGGATTGTTTGTGGTACATTGGCAGAACTGTGTCACATTTTCTGCAGTAAAGGGTGGAGGCACATTGAGAGCTGTAGGCAGAAGATATCTGCATGGTGCTGACCATAATAATTGAGGTATGCTGTCAAGTCTCCAGTTTCCATATACTGCAATATCAGGGTGTGAAGTGGGTGTAGTGGAGGGGGCTTTGTGGATCTCGTTTGAAGTGAACTACGAAAACAGCGGTTCTAAGTGCTGGAAAAGCATGAATGGGTTTTCCTGGATGTATATGCTTTTGGTAAACTAGGTTTAGGGATTACTGTTTCTATTTTTTATTTTGAGTTCTTGCTCCACACCCTTGACCCTCTCCCGCAAGAAAGATTACTGACAGTTGTATGTACATGGTAGGTTTATGGACGGACTCAATACTACCGAAAAGCTAAAACTGCAATGTGAGATGTCCAATAGCGCATGGCTAATTACTCTACAGCAGTACAGAAATGTTCCTTCTGTTGCACGGCAAGACAAGCAGTGTTCAAACCGTTTTATTTGTACTGTCATGATCCTTACTGCTGCTCTGTTAATTGATTTTACTTTGCTCATTTCCTGCAGGTACTCTCAGGTAGATCTGCAGAGCCAGAAGGCATATGAGCTTGCAGCAAAAGGGCTGTTGCGCCCCTTGGATAAATCCCCTCCACTAATCACTGGAATCCGTTGTTTGCGTTTTGCTCCTCCGGAGTTCACACTGGGTATGTGTAAGAATCGGGCTTTGTTTCTGTACACCGTAATGGGGGCTGTCTGCCTCCCTCCCCCATGTAGCTCTGTTAATTATATCTTCAGTCACCTCTTTCCAACAACCTCTCTCCGTTCTTATTTCTGAGTAAGTGCACAGAGACAGCTGTGTTTTCTGGTGTAACAGCAAATTTGGATGTTCTGCAACATCAGAAGCATTTGAGCTTGTATTGTGCACCACTGACTCCAAGCCGCTCTGAAGAGATAGTTATCATGATTACACAGTAGTGTACCATTTTAGAGCTGTTTCTGAGATGAAACTGTAGATTCTGTTGAAGTTCTGATCTCGAGAAAAAGGCAGCAATGCATTCTTTATTTGGATAGTGGGTGGGGGACGCATTCCTAGGGTTCCCTGTTTTCCAGGCATGCATCTTGACGTGTTCTGTGATTGACATGCCATGGGAGCTTCCTGAAAAGAGAACATGTTGTTCAAGGTGCTACTTATAATAATCTTTGGTACAGCACTCTGTTGCTTATTATTCAATCTTAAGAGCTTCTCTATTATTCTGTTTGGCTCCAGTGTAGGATTTTTAAATCCCTTGGCAATAGAGGGAGCTGAAACCAAAGAGGTCTCTCCTAAGCAGCGTGGAATAGTCCATTGTGCATCACTTAGACAATCACTCACAATATGTGAACCTTTTCTCTGTGGAGCGTCTTGGTAATGGCTTCCAGGCATTGTTTTCTATTTGTTATTTTTCCAATAAATAAACACGTCATGTCTGTAGACCCTCACCCCTCTCCCTCCAGATTTATGGAACGTCTTGGCCACAGGACAGAAAAGACGCCACCTCTGAGGGGGAAATTAGAACTTTAGTTACAGGGGATGGGGGAGGTAAGAAGGGTGACTAGGGAAAAATGATCCCAAGCAAGCAATTCTCTCACTCTTCCCTCGTTATCCCCCCACCGTCTATACACAGAACCTTCTGATTACTCGTCCCCTCTTTTTCAGCACAGTGGAAATGTGTACCCGGAGAGGCCAGAGTAAAATTCAATTAGAGGGAGATGTATTTATTTTATTTGTAACACGCTGGAACGAGACCCTTGGGCATAGAAGCACAGACAGGAACGTACAACCAAAAACACAAAGAGATGGAGTAGATGATTCAGTCAAACAAGGTCGTCTTAAGGCTGCGTTTGAAGGACACCAGTGAGGAACAGGACCTCCAATCCGGCGGCAGTGCATTCCAAAGGCGAGGAGCTGTTACTGGAAAACATCCTTCCAGTACAATAAAGAGTTTAGCCTTCGGAGTCAGAAGTAGGCCAGAATTGTTAGACCTTAATGTAAGTCTAACAGGGAGCCAACCCATCAAGGAGCAGTGGTAAGCAGGACTCTTCCCAAAGAGGCAGGAGTACATGATACAGAGAGTACAAAAGATGATTAGTTTCCCCAATCAATCTGAAGCCAATGCAGAGACTTCTCGGACTGCGTTGTTTTGAACCACCTGGAGTCAGTTCAGTTCCCCCTGACCCAAGCCTTGCAGTAGGCTTGAACAGTAATCTAAGCGTGACCCGATAATGGCACGAGCCAAAGTGGCACAGCTGCTCAGGTTAAGGAAAAAGGACGGATAAGAGCTAAGAGCTTAAGGTAGTAGGAAGAGCATGAAACGAGATGTCTAACATGAGCTTTCATACTCGGCTCTTGATCCAGCATAACAGCTAGGGTCTTGACCTTTGCAGCCACTTTGAAGGATTGGTAGGAAGGGTCCAGATTACAAGGCCTATATGTTGTCCGCAATCATGATTTCAGTTTTTGAGTTGTTCAGCGCTAATCCATTAAGTAGCATCCACCTGTAGATGTAGGGGAACTACCAGGTGCACACATCCCTTCATTTCCGCACATTGATGGTGGTCCTGAGAGAGCATGGGCACTAAACTGGCAAGAGAAAATGTTGCATAATCGATTTTATAACCGTTTTTGCGTATGTGACAAGCTTAGTGTTCTGCTGGGCTGAAAGTAATTTATCTAGCAGTTATGTTACATGCAAAATTATTTTATGGCCTTAACCCGAGTCATTCAAAACCGCACCTATTTGAGTGTTCTTTCAAAGGCTGCTCAACACATTTGGACAGGGGACAGACAACGGTTGTAGGTACATTTATCAATGGTTTAGTAGCACTCCATGTTCTGTATTTAATGAAATGTAATAGTTTTGAAGGATTACTTTTTCTACATCGTCGTCTGGTTTTCATTTTAAGAAAGTGTCTTTAAATAGGATGATGTGCTGAATGGCTGGGATGCAGGGCAAGTTATTTGAGGGATTACACTAAGAACTAGGAGTAAAGAGGCGATCTGCACATATGGAAGTGTTATGAAAGGTCTATGTTTTCATATCAAAATCGAAAAAACAGCAATCAGTCACACAGGGCTCTACAGCCTATTCTGTGCAACGGCCAGGCCATAAAATAGAACTTTAGCCCAATTGGGAGAGTAATATGACCTTTTTTGCTGTGCAACATTCTGAATTCCATTATTTTTCTGTACAGAGATCCAGTGCTTGAATGAAACCCAGCAGTACCTGCGCAAGATTGTGCATGAGATTGGCTTGGAGCTCAAGTCGTCAGCAGTCTGCACCCAAGTGCGCAGGACACGGGACAGCTTCTTCCGACTGGATGATGCCTTGTTAAGGACACAGTGGAACCTCGACAGCATCCTCAAGGCATTGGAGGACTCCAGACCCCGAGTGGAAATGGAGCTGCATAAATTGGACCAGCTCCTGGACCAAATCTCTAGTGGCAGTACTAGCAAAAGGAATGGGCCACACCCAAGTATAGTACATGGAGCTGATCCCCAGCAGGAGATCTAGGGAGCTTCAGATACCTTGGTTGAACGTGCTGGAGAGTTACCATGATCAGCAAGATTTATAATTACCCCCTACTATGCCCAAAGCAGCTGCCTCTAATTGAGTTCTGCCATTGGACTTCTCACGCTGCGCCTGCTTTGGCATCACTTTATGCAAGCAGCGCCACGTTCATTGACATCTCCACCACTGATGTCACCCACCATGTTACTCTTGATGTCACCACGTTACTTGCGCAATAGGTATGTGCACCCACCCCTTGGCAGTATTTTATCTGGACCTTTACAACATTGTGATAGTTCACTGTGATTGCCATGCAAGTAGTGTTGGGTACAATGTTGTACAGATGGGCTATGGCAAACTACAACATAGTGTTGCTTCCATTATCTTTGCTTTAAGCTATTATTGATCCTATATACCCCATACCACCACTTAAATGCCCTTACCCCCGAACCCCAACCATATTTTTCGATGTTTTTTCGGCAAAAAGTGCTGCGATGGATGAACATTGTACAAATCTGACAAGTGTCCTGCGAAAAATTGACAAAAATTGTACTACACTTCAAAGCTGATAGCTAAAAACAAAATTATTCAGGAAAACGTTCCAAAAAGATAATGTTTAAAGGAAAACAGTCCTAGGTTGTTTGGAAGTACTTTTGTTTGTCAATAATGCTACTGTTACTTTTTTTACATGTACTTAACTCTGCCTTTTACTCTGCCTAAAAACAGTAATAATATAAATGCTGTTTTTTCAAAGATCACTTGATGTAGCTTTGTATAACAGATCTGGTGTGCTATGGATCTTTTTCTCTACCGGATGCTTTTTGTTTTAAAGTTTGAGGGACCTTGTACCAAGGATGACACTAGCCGCTGGTACCCTTGGTTCTTCATCTGGTGGCAGCAGGCTACATTGCACCCCTATAGGGAACCTCTGCAACGGACACATTATTTCCAACAGTCTGCAATTGACCTGATGTGTAGTGTTTCTTATAGCATAGTTTTTCTTTTTCACAAATGTAAATGCACTACCCAGTAATACGTTTGGGCATTTGTTTGAGAATGGTCAGCCCTAGCTTTTGAGGTGGGAAAACATTTCTGGTGGGATATGAAGATACGTACGGTTATATGTAATTGAGGCATTGGGCGGTGAGTGCACGCGTGGGAACTCCGGCTAAGGGAGAAACTACACAGTTTGAGGACCCGTTTATAGGGGATCCTCCTGCTGGAAAAGTCTCTTCACTTTACAAAGTACTAAATACCAATAGGTTTAAGAATCCTCAGGCATATATGATAAAGAGGATATAGGCACAACGATTGATGACTTGGCTTGGTATAATATTTGGTCGATAGCTGGGAATCATCTAATGTATACAGTTGAAAGAGAATGGTTTTAAACTAATGTACAGATGGCATCAAACCCCTGAGAGATTGAATAAGATGAATCTTGCGTTTCCCCCCACTTTTTGGAGATGTAAATGGGCCCCAGGAACGCTTTTTCATATATGGTGGACATGTGCACTCATACAGGGTTACTGGAAAGAGATATTGGCATACATTAAATGTATTAGTGGAGTGAACTTATTGGCCGAGCCCAGAGTGGTGGTGTTGAGTGATGAAGATCTACAAGGTCAATATAATTTAGTGGCTAAGTCCTCTAGGTTGACTACTCAATTCTAGTAGCTGCAAAGATAATCGTAGCCAGGAACTGGAAATCCCCAGCTGCGCCATGAGTGGGTTACTTGGCAGCAACGTGGGAGATAGAAGCTGCCCTTAAAGGGAGATGTTGAGATTCTTGGAGGAATGGGGCCCTTTTATTACTTTTGTAAGCCAAAACAGCCATCCCAGTAGTCATCACACACCACATGAGATGCCATAACTTTCTTTGTTATAATATAGGCATAATTTGCTTTTTGCTTCACAGGTCCCAGCGCATTTACCCTTATTTTTCTTTGGTGTAAGATATTGTCAATTTTATTCTTTATTTGTATCACTTGCATTGAAGTACATTAGATGAAGGTATGTTGTTCATATACACAGAAATACTGTATTCATTCTCACGACATTCATCGTCTGTATGTTTTTGGCTTTTCTTAGTGAGTGCTGTTATGTTTTACGTTCCAATAAAATGTAATTGTACCCAAAAGGAGTACTACCAGCAGAAAGCGGGTACCCAACTCTGCGATTGCCCAAGCTTTTCCCCTGTACTTCTCCCTGGATTGTTGCCTTTGGACACAGTGACACCAAAATATTATTTGTATCCTTTTACTGAAACCCACTCTTCATACTGAAAGACTTGACTTCCTGCCATGAGACACTAAGTAGCGATAAATTGTCTAAGTACCAAGTTCTCTAAAAGGGAGGTCTACTTCCACAGCCATAATCTCACCTCTTTCATTCCCTACTGACAGCCCCAGCACAATAAACTAGGAACCTTGTGAATGTGTAATTTTTACATCTTTTAAAGGGCCATATACTTTTGAATGTTTCAACCCCTCTCAGCCCGTGAACCTCTTAACGTTTAACAGTAAAATGTAATATATATATATATATATATATCGTATTCTCTACACAGATTCTACATAAATAGGCGCATGCCGCAGACAAATCAATGCGGTCTACCTATGTCCGTGTTTTCACTTCAAATTCTGCCCATTCAAAAATACTGCATCTAAGTAGCTCTCCTGCATACCAGACCTGTTGGATCGCCTGCATGTGCAGCAGTCCAGGCTGTAAAACGGTCCAAAGATGTTTCACTATGCAGCAAATTAACTTGTAACCCCATGTATGAGAACCCTTCATTATATGCCCTGGTACAACGCTTGTTGCCTTACATAATCAGCCCTAGCGGCGCGGCGCAACTGCCAGTTCCTGCTTTTCCAGCTAGTATTCTGGTCTTAGAACCTGTTCCTCATTTCCTCTTTAGGTACAGTTTGTATCTCCATTTTCAGTCTGTTCGTGATTTTTCTGTTATAACTGAGAACTTGCCTTTTCTTTTCATGTGTGTGCCTTTTTGCACCCAACGCCTCTTGGAGGCAGGTTTTGCATGCTGTATGTCAATGGCTTCCTAGTCAGTATCTGCTACACATGCCCCTTCTCTGCTAACTGGCACAGAACGTATGCCACAAATCTAGGCAACCTAAATCCATTCTGGATGTTGGCACAGTTCTACATGGCAATCCACACCTGCGTAACACTGTATTGCACTGTCCTGGCCCACAAACAGCACTTCATCGTTTACATTGGTGTGCCACACTAACCCATTGTGTTCATGACACTGTTTCCATGTTGGCATTCCTGCAAAGCTCCACATCTTTGTTCATAAATTAGAGTGCCCTCTGCATTCTTTTTTTTCCATGTTACTCTGCAACTTGATATCCAAGATAAAGGCCACTGCATTGCTTTTTTTGGTTGATTTATATAGAAGCGCTCTAGACTTTAGACTGCATTTAGGTTTCCCCAAACAGGGGGGTTTCAGACAGAACTCACTGCAGTTTTTGTAATGCTTTATTTTCCTCTTTCTCAAATTAACAACCTTTGCAAATTAAGACAAACCAAAATGAGCATTAACCAAGTTAATTCTAGTACATTATAGCTATCACTCAGAGAATTGCAGACACAAGAAATTGATGATCTACCAGATCAATAGATCTAATAATTCAAATTCAGGTATAAAGTGTGAGGCATGATTTCCTGGGCCTGTGGCTACATGATTGTAATTCACATCCTTCTACAGCTTTGCCATCTCTAAACCCGGAGAGAAATTGTGAGTGATTCTGCCTTGGTAAGTGCTGTATCAATTAAGGTTACCAAAGCATGGGCTCTCTCTCTTTGACATATGGATAAACGGGTGCCAAGTTTGGATAAATGTAGCTGTGCACCAATGAGACACAGCGAAGATCTCGACAAAGCAAAGCAGCCACCACATTGGCATTTAGTGAAGACGAGGCCACTCACCTAATAGCACTCATATCAGATGTGGAAAGAGAGACCACTTCAACAGAGCACCCAGACAGGCTTGTCTTTAAACTAGAGCTTTTGATAAAAAGGGAGATATTACAAAAACACCACACCATTACATTAGCCCAATTCTATAAGGCAAAAAGGATTCCAAGAGGGCTTAGGGTTTATCTTAAACCCACACTGTGTAAGGGAAGCCAGGCATTTGTCAAAAGGTGGGACCAGATGCTGAACAAATGTTCACTTGACCTTATACTCCGTTTGAGGAACTATCTAAATCATTAACTACCATACATCAGGAAATTGACAAGATTAAGGAACAAATCCTTATACTCCAGTTTGAAGAAGAACTGAATGGGGACGTAAACCAAAAACTTGACAGTTACAAGAGAGATGTAGAACAAATAAAAATCTGGAAAATTAGGAGGGACACATTGGACTAAGCTAGGGATATTGTTTACACATGGCACAAATTGTATAAACCATCCAGAAAGGTAACCACAACAACCAGTGACACCCAATAGCGACACAACAGAGAGCAGTGAAGTCAATAGTAGCGAGGGGGGGAACCAGCCAACCGCTCCTACTGTCCCTTCCACCAACAATGGGGAAATTGGCCCGACACAACCTATCACCAGTATTACACGTACAGGCACACCTTTGGTTCCTTTTTTTAGAGGAAGCAAGACCAGAAGAGGGAAGAAGAAAGCAAAGAGTACGGAACCAGTTAGGGAATCCATAGTGGTCAACATTTCTTATAGGACACTCACCAAATCCCAGCTAGACACACTCAATTGAGGCTTATCATAAATCCCAGTAGGGAACAGCTCTAGCTTTGAAGAAGAGATTAATCTCTTCAGGTTGGTGAGAAAGATGGAACTTAAGATCTTCTTTGATCCTCTACCTACATTACAGGAACAACCAGACAGGATCGAGTATTTAGAAATGAAGCCCAAAAGCTCCTTTCATCCACAAGTTAACAATCCAATGTATCAATATGTTCAAACTGAAAACCACAGTAGGATAAAATACAACCCTCACATACATAGAAACTTAAGCAGACACCGCAAACACTACTATTGAAGGAACTTGCCGAAGACCTATCCATCACCATGAAACCCGCAGACAAAGGTGGAGCATTAGTGATAATGGACTCCATATTTCATAATCCAAGCTGTCTGGAACTTTTGCAGGACACAAGAACATATCTACAACTAGACCAAGACCCCACTGCAACCATAATTGCCCTAATTTCTAAGACCATCACAAAGGCAGAATAACTTGGGTGGATAACACCCCACACAGGAGAATACCTACTCCATAAACATCCCACTACTCCCAACTTCAATGCTCTCCCAAAAATCCAATAAATCCCATCAATCCACCATTTAGACCAATAGTGACTGGGAAGGATAGCGTGTTTGATCCTCTAGCAATATATCTGGATACTGCGTTACAACCATTGGTTCAACTAACCTACACCCATCTGCAGAACACCTCATTTCTTACAAGTCTATTTTCGCTAGATGTCACTAGTTTATACACTTCTATCACACATAGAGAGGGTATAGAAGCCCTAGAATGGTTTCTCTTCAACCACGAAAATGTGACCATAAACAAAGTACTTGCAATCGAATTCATCAATATCATCCTTTATAACAACTTTTTTAGATACAAGGGAAAATATTTCCTACAGATCGCAGGAACCTCAATGGAATCACCAGTAGCCCCAACATATGCTAACATCTATATGCATTTCTTTGAGACACCTTACATCCTCGAAAACCAGATTTGGGGTTCAAGGCTATATTTCTGGAAATGCTATATTGGCAATCTCTTTGCCATTTGGAAAGGCAGCAGAACAGAATTACAACAGTTCTATAAATACCTCAATCAATGCCATGAGCACATCAAGTTCACACTAGAAGTGGGAGAACCATTCTTACACTTCTTGGATGTCATGGTGACCTTTACTAACAATGAATTATGTACCACCATTTATTGAAAACCCTCAGACGTGAACACCTACACTTTGGGAGATTTCACCCTAAATATCTCAGAGAGCCTCCCATATAGTCAATTCCTCAGACTCGAGAGAATAGTGTCCAACGCGAACACACAGCAAGAGGAATATGAACTGATGTCTGACAGATTTGAGAATACGGGTTACCCACTTGATATCTTAGACAACGCCATCACACGAGTGGAAAGCCACTGTAGAACAGAACTCTTGAAAACAAACCTAAAAAGGAGAGCCATAGATTGATCCACACATTGACATTCTCTGCACAGAGCCATCAAGTAGCGAGAACCATTAAAAAGAATTGGAACTTTATGAAGTTAGACCCATTTCTTAATAAATTGTTCCCAGAATCACTGATGTTAGGCTACAAAAGAGGGAAGAACTTTGGGGATTCATTGTTAAAGCTGAAGAAGTGTAGAAACCCGCAGAAATGGTGCTACAGAGACACAAATGAGGCACATTCCTTTGCCTCAATTGCCAGCATTGCCTGCAATATCATTAAAGGAGACAACATTCCTCACCCCCACACGAGTAAAAAGATCAAGCTACTGCATTTTGCAACTTGCAACGCTAGAAATGTGATCTATGCTCTTAAATGTCCTTGTGGTGTATACTATGTAGGACAGACCATTAGACGAGCAAAAGACCGTTTGAACGAACACAAGTCCAATATCAGAACAGAAAACCTCAGATCACCTGTCTACAGATATTTCAAAGAAGCCAGACACACATTGGCACAGATAAGATGTGTGATTCTCAAAGTGATCCACCCCTTACCGCTGGGAGGGGATCTCTCAAAGAAACTGACGCAGCAAGAGATTTTTTTAATTTACCATTTGGACTCTATCAGTAACCTAGGAATGAATGAAGAGTACTATTTAGATCCTTACCTTTACAATTATATGACACATACAATAAGGTGGACTTTAGACAATACGGGACGGGCCTTAACATATATACCTCAAGAAATACCCACCATGATATATCCATGAGATTCACTGTAATTTGAACACCCAACATAATTGTTTTGTTGGCAATGAATTTAAATGTACATGTTGGATCTTTTATGTTGCATTAACCTTTAAATGTATGACATATCCATCTAAATTGTCTGATGGCGTTGTTACATCTTAGGCTTCATCAGTCAATTTTAATCTGTAGGGACATGCTTTTCTGAGCATATCTGTAGAGCGTCCACTTTTTGATAACCATGAGTTACACACTATGTAGTGGGAGGATGGCATCATAGACTTGTGTAATGAAAAATATCCACTACATCATTTACTTGAGCTACCCACTTATGGCTGATCAGACACACCTTATGGTGTTTACATCTTCACAGCCCATGACTAGAGAGATATCACACACTTGGTATAATACTTCAATTTTTTCGTCCCTTCTTTTCCCCAAAGCCCCGTCCCCCTCCACTAGGTCCATGACATGTATGACTCATATTGACACACCCTGTACTTCCCAATCATTATTTAGCTCTTCCCACAGATACCCACATTACGCGGCAACACTTTTTTTTGACAGACAGCCTTACGAAGTGATGACGTCACCACATCACACGCCAGTCTAGTGGATAGAAACGGCTAGCCCTAGCAATGCGGCCATCAGCTCCACTTGCCTTCCATACATTACGGCAGACAGAGGTATACATTGTTAGTTACTTTAGACTTCTCCATTATTATCTAGTTCTTCCCATAGTTAGTTACACCATAAAGCAACATTGTTTTGACAAGACAGTCTAACAAGCGTGATCACATCACCACATCACAAGCCCGTTTAGTTGATAGCAACGTTTAGCCCTAGCAACAAAGCTAACTGCTTTACTTGCATTTCGGGGCAAACTTTGTTATTTTGGACCCTTACCTTACTCGGACTCCACAATACATTAAACAGCAGACATCACTACAGTCTATTTCTCACATACTTTTCAGGTCGGACTGAGCCACGACTGGATGCCTACAACTCGCATTACACCTACCTCCCAAGTTTATTTGCTACTATGCACGAAAGGGTGAGGATTTATTCACATCTCCACAGCCAGTAACATAACTACGTGGTGTATGATTGCAATGTAATAGCATAGAAATTACATGAATACATTTTTTTACCTTCTAGTTTCTTGGGCAAATTTGATAAACAGACTTGGATCATGCACGCACGGTGCACACAAGAAGGGGACATTTCCAGTACTCTCTTACCAATAAGGTGACTAATCAAGCTTAAGATGCTTTTGTACTTTTGATTGTATGCAAACACAATTTAAACATGATTAGAAATTTTTATTGAAAGTTTTTTGTGACATTACAGTTAAACTTCACACATATTAACCCCTGATGAAGAGCATACAGCTCGAAACATGTTTCCCATTAAAGGAGATTTTTTGAAAAACAAAGGAATCTGTTGGAAATCTTTCTTTAACTATTAATTGATTTGTTCAAAATTAACTTTCTTTGCTTACGATTACATAAGTACTCACCAACTAAATCAAGATTGTCTTATATTTATATGTATGAACTTCTATCATAAACAGCTTGGCTGATTTTCAACCATAGAGAGTGTGCAGGGAACGGGAGTTCCCACACCTTGGGAACTTTTTATTTTTGCATTGCATACTTCCACGGTCCATGTGCCAGAATAGTCTTTTCTCCCCTTCACCTTACATTCCGAAAAACATTGATTAAGATGATTATTTTTGACTGACACCTACTCTACAAACCCAATTTAAAAGGTGTGCAGTGTAGATCCTCCTATCAGCTAATGTTGCCAGATATTGGGTAGCCATCATCAGCTTCAGATTAAAGGATCCCAGGGGATTGTGGTCCCAATTATGTTCTTTATCCTTGCCCAAATGTTTTTCTAGTAAATCTTAATAGTAGGGATCCCATTACGGATGACCGAGGGTACCAGTCATGCCACCCACCCTCCAACAGAGCTTTGCTGATAGCTCTTGTGTCGTTCTCCTGGGATAATTTGCCATCAAAATAGATCTTGCACATACGTTCTTAGATTGTGACGCCTTTAGAGCTTCTCTTAGCCCGCTCCCATATGTGCGACCATGATTCAGCTGGAATGTTCAATTCTAGGTCTCTTTCCCATACACCCATGTATGGGAACATCTCATACGAATTCCGCAACCGCCAACGAGTGGTAACATCTCAAAACGATCCGATTCAAAGGGACCTTCCGATAATGGGCTCTCACCCCATTTCAGGGCACGGGTGACTACCTCTTGTATTTCCCCGCTAGAGCGCCAGTGGTGTAGTTCAACATGATGGAACCTTTTGGTTCCATCATGGTAAATGGCATTTCTGTTAAGATTCGATAAAAGTGTAAGGGGAGTTCCCTTGATATAACTGGCCAATGCTTGAGTGGGTCACTTCTCACCTATTTGTGAAATGCACTTCCCTCACATTCTGGTGTAAATTCTGGGTTATGAGTAATGGGTGTGAGAGGGCATAGGCCCTGTTTTACCCCCCCAGCAGTCTATACGCTCTTTCCCAGTAGCTTATTGGGTACCTAGGGGATGATAAAAGGAATCCCTGTTAGTGATGTGATCTACGGGGCAGAAAGAGGAGATAAGAGAGAGGGACCCAGCTTGCACCCTTCTCTACTGCAGTCGCTTTATTCCGCTGGGATACCCCATCCAAGCTGCCATCACTTAATTGTGCCGCAATCAAGTAGCGCTTGGCAGGGGTGGCAGGGAGGGGCCAAGCCACCTAGGAATGTGCTTGTCGTTGGTATTTCCTGTGATATTCTTGGCAGTTTAACTGGCCATATAAAACTTGAAAATAGCCCCCTGCAGCTTTGGAGGCCTTTTGTATATGGTATCTGGATAAGACAGGGTTCTAAATAGATATAGAAGCCTGGGGATGAGGGTCATCTTGACCACTGTAATGCGTCCTATACATGAGATCTCTTGGAGATCCCATCTCTTTAATTGGTCTATGGCGGTTTTACAATAATTCTGGGATATTGGCCAGGTATAGTCTCATAACGTGGGGTGAGGTGGATTACTAGTTATTGGATCAGGTTTTCTGTCCATAGAGCTCACTGCATTTTTATTCTCCCAATATCCAAGTTTATTTGGTTTTCTTATTTTCAAAAGGAGAACAGTGCAGTTACAGTGCAGAGATATACAATGATGAATAACATTTAGTCAACTTCCCCATCGCTCCCCATTGGCACACTCTGCTTCCCTCCGTCCCAATCCCCCTCCTTTCCTGCCCTCTATTGAGGCAGTACAGTTACAACTGGCAAAGATTGATGTCTAGGGCAACGCAAATTATTTTCATGTCTCAGTGAAATATCTAAAAGGCTACTTCACATATTTATGAAATAAGGGAAGCCAAGTTCCCTCTATGTCCTTCTTAGACTCATCAAGGAGCTGTGTAAGATATTCCATATTATAAATGTCCCTCACCGCCTGAAACCATTCTCTTTTCATTGGGACTCTGGGTCTCTTACATATCTGCGTCACAGCTCCTGGCGGCCACTAGTAGGACTTTGTGATTAAGGGGTCTTTCTTCGTCCTCTTGATCACTTACCCCCAGTAATAGCATGACAATACTTCCTTCCAGAACGATTGCATGGGACCATATTTCCACCACATATGGTAGCAGGCCCCCCTCCCCCATCTTGCCTACACTTCCAACAGTTGAGGTTTACTCCTGGATACATTCTTGCCAATCCAATTTGTGGGAAGAGAAATGCCATCTATGCAGAAGCTTTACGGCCTGCATTCTGTATTGTAGGGGTACTGTGGAGTGCAACACCTTGCAACACATCTTGGACCAAAGCTTGTCTGAGATGTCCATTTCAAGATCCCTGGCCCATTGATCTCTAGCAGTTATATGGCCAATTGGTTCTGCAAATAACAGCTCCCTGTAGAGCCTTGCTATTAGACCTCTTGTATCCATCCCTAAGAGCAGTGTCCTTTCGGAGGACGTCAGTCCTCTGCAGAGATTGCCCCCCCTCCCATCTCTGATCGGAAAGAGCCCATTTCAGTTGTAAAAAACGAAATGTAGATAGTGTTCCAGTATGGAGACAGTCCCCTAATTGGTCAGAAAATAAACACTTGCTGACCTCCCAAAGCTGACTCGGCCTACATAATCCTGCTTCGTACGAGGTCTGGACGCTGAGTGGTTCTTCAATAATGCCCCTCAGCGGCGGTGCCCAGATGCAACTGAGGGGGGAAGACCATGACGTGAGTCTCCTGGTGGAACCCCCCTCCTTCCAGACGGACCACAACACACCCAAGACTGGATGTTCAATAACCAGTCTAGGTAGCTCACTGCATTTTCTTATTGGAGTATGACCTAGGTGGAGCGGGCTAAACCATTTTGTCATTCCTATACCATCTCGGGCCGACTGGCCCGTACCTAAATGTTCCCAAACAGTTGTTTGCATTGCCTATGCTGGATTCATCATTTAATTAGTCCTGACAAAATGTCTTCACATTATCATCTTATCTCTGCATTCACATAGCTCGGAGTCCCAGACCGAACCCCCAATCCAACATACAGGCACCCCAGGCATAAATCACTACATTGCTTTATACTATGGTCTCCATTTAATAATCCCAGTCTGTGAACACTTTACATTGCCTGCACTGTTTTTGCTGCATTTATATTGAGTGTATAGATTTCAAATAGCATAGAGTGAGTACATTTTCTTGCTAGACCACACCTGCATTTAAATATCCCAGACTTTGCGCAGTAAACAGTCTAGGTTGTCGTGCTGCAGTCATGCTATATTTTGTTTAAACAGCATAACGTAAACACATTACTTTATTTCTCTCTCAATTACATTGTGTTCTGTTTAAGTAGCATAGACTAAACGCTTTACCTTCCTTACATGGGGGTTTGCTCTGAATATCCTAGACTAAGCTTGTTTAGACATCCTATACTATGATTTGCTATATTTACATTATAGTCTCTATTTTACATTGGTTAGACTGAGCACAATACATTGCTTATACTATGCTATTTTCAGCTGCAGGCATTACCACCTATCTGGAGTGATCGACATAAGGTGTCATGACATCCCAATGTTTGCCGTCGGCCTCAACTAACTTTTTCATGATGTGCTTTAAAGTTGTATTGAACCGTTCCACTAGCCCATCAGTCTGTGGGTGAAACTGGAAGTTCTGAGGAATGTTTTTTTTTTTTAAACAATTTTTATTAATTTTCAACAAGAGAAAAAAAAACAAGACACCAATATTTAACAAGAAATTCTCA
Organism: Ambystoma mexicanum; assembly: GCF_040938575.1. Lineage (NCBI taxonomy): Eukaryota > Metazoa > Chordata > Amphibia > Caudata > Ambystomatidae > Ambystoma > Ambystoma mexicanum. The sequence goes on from NC_090929.1 coordinate 327,192,514, forward strand.
GTTAAAAATCTGGTGTCTTTTGTCGCTTCCCCCCGCCCCCTCCCACCCCTCCCCAAGACCACGGGTAGTTAATCAGCGACCTTGGCATCGGCTTACGAGCCAGGGCTATTGCTTCTGTCTGAGGTGCTGTCCGACACTTTGGGATGGAGCAACGGCACTCTCGGTGCAATCCAATGCTGTAGTTCTGCACTCGAGTCTAGTCTCTGTTCCTGAATAGCAGTTTTCCATGCTCCGGTCTCGGCAGTTATCCACCTGCTGAGATCTCCCCACCATTGTGCTTCGCTTGGGCTTTTTGGCTTTTCCAACCCATGGCTATGCATCTTTTCGCAGTGATATATATATCAGATCTTTGAGTCTATTGAGGGGTTTGTTTTTCCGGCTGCGTCTGTAGCTGCCCAATACACAAGCTGCAGGCCTATGGACGTCCACTTCGATGTCTGCAGTCGCAACTCTTTCTTTTATTTGTGTCCGGAATACTTGTATTGCCGGGCAGCTCCAGAACATGCAAGTCATTCCAGCCTTGGGCTTTTTGCATTTGGGGCACACCTGGATCCCTGCACCCCTGAAACTTGACACGGCTTCTGGTGTGAGGTAGGCTTGATAAGTGACGTACAGTTGGATGAGTTGCAAGCGGGCGTTCCTGGACATTTTCTTGTGGTAGTGGGTTATCTCTTCCCACTCTTTATCTTCGAATTCCAGGCCCAGTTCGCTTTCCCATTTGGCCCTGCATTTGAGCTCAGCTCTAGTCGTGCCTTGCAGTAAGGCCTCGTAGAGTCGTGAAGTTTCGTGGCCCCCCTCAGCCGCACTTAGCATTGTTTCAATAGTCTCATGTTCCGTTGCCGGGTTGGAAGCCTCCGGCCAACTGCGATTCATGGCTTGCATCACTGCTCCATGGACCAAGAACTGTCCCGTGGGTAGTCCTGTGGTCTCGCTGAGTTCAGAACAAGTTAGGGTCTCTTGCTCATGAACCAAGTCTCCCAACGTGGCTACCCCGTAGGGTTCCCATTGGATACACACTTCTAAATGTCCCCATGCACGTTTCGCCATGATTGCTGCTATGGGGATTTGCGGCGAGTATGGGTCCGTTGTATCAACCGCTTTGCAGGCCCGATTCCAGAGGTCGATCCCCAGCTTGGCCATGTATGGGTAGTGACGTGTAGTGCTCTCCTCAACCCAAAGTAAGTCTCTGAGGTAAAGTAGGTGGGGTAAAACAGGTTCGTTCTGTGGATTTTTATATTCAGAATTTCCTTCACTTCTGACACTCGACTCATGAAGATTGTTCCCTGGCCAGTTACAATTTCCTTCGGGAACCCAACTCTTGAAAAAAAGGGGATCAAATGTTTAAGTATCTGTTGGGTTGCATTTTTACACAAGGGGAATGCCTCTGGGTAACGAGTGGCAGTGTCTACAATTAGCAATATGTACCGATTCCCCAATTTCGATGCCTCAAGGAGTCCAACTGTGTCCATGCCTATGCGTGAAAAGGGCACATCAATGAACGGTTAGGTTGTAATGGAGCGGAGGGGGCTTCTGAGAACTAGTTTTCTGACATAGGGCCCAAGTAAGTACAAAGTTCTTCAGTTTGGCATAGACCCCTGGCCAATAGAACAGATTTAATATTTGGGCCTGTGCTTTAGCTGTTCCTAAATGGCCACCAGTCAATTGAGAATTAGTTATTTCTAACACTACCCTTTTGTGGCTTTTAGGTACCATGATTTGTGTCCTTGGAGAACCACCAGGACCTATATCCCCTCTATACAATAATCCAGCATAAAGCAAGAAAAATGGCCCTCCTTTCTCTCTGAACTCCTCTTCGGGTAATACCTGGAGAAAAGGTTCTCCTAGCAGGGGAAAATTTCTCTGGGCGAATGCCAGGTCTGGAATAATCTCCGGTTCGTTTCCCAGGGCTTTGGGTGGTATTACTTCAGCAGGCTCTGGGACGTATAAGTCTGCTGCTCCAAGGCCTTTGCTTCCTCTTTCTGTTTTGTCAGAATGCTTAATTTCTTTCACCTTGGGAAATAAAGCCCTTTTTAAGATTCCCTGGGCTATTCTTTCCCCTGCTGTGACCGGATATGCATCTCTCCCATTGTTTTGAACCAATATTTTTATATCGCCCCTGTAATCAGGATCTATGATGCCTACTAAGACATCTAAACCATGGCGCCATGCGAGACCGGATTTAGAGGCAAGTTTGACATAGGATCCTGGTGAGTGTATTAAGACCAAGTCAGTTGGTATCAATACTCGGTCTCCAGGTTGTATTAATTCCCACCTGTTCCTGCGTATGTCAAAGCCAATGGAGAGTTATGTAGCCATTGATGGAATGGATCGGAGGCTCTGTTGCTAAGTTTTTCAACCTTGAGGGTTCCGTCAACCGAGCCAGATCCCACTTGACACCATATGTAAAGGGTCAGGAATGACAGCCATACGTTAGACATGGTTTTTGCTAAAGAATATTATTGATGAAATAAAAAAGGGGTTGGGAAAATGCCTTGCTGACGCTGTACTAGGAGGCGTTTCACTACCTAAACTCAAAGCTTAGGATCTGTCTGTGTCAGAATGTCCAAAACAAAACTGTCCTGTGTCCAAAGTACTATTCTGGCCCTCACATTCTAATGAACTAAATCCTAAATTGAAAAGTAGAACGTCATTGGCCTTCAGTGTTTCAAAAGTGGCCAAAAAAGAATACATATCTCCAACAAAGTCTCTGAAGGATATTGCTGCTTAATCCATAGTGTGTCTCCCTTCCTCTGGATTCTTCTTCACAACAATAGTTCTCGTCTTTGTTGTTGTTGAAATATCAAAGTCTCATATATATTTATCTTTGGCCTTTAAGTTGTCAGGATACCTGGTTTAATCTGCCAAGTTTTCTCTGTTTCCCTATATTCACACACTTGTGTTTGCCTGGCACTTTCTCCTGCCAGGGTGTCTGGTTTTCACACATACTTGCAATTGGCGGGTATACTCTCCAGTGAGGGCTTCTTGTAGTTGTCTCTCTCTGCAATTCCACCTTTGATAGTTTACCACTTTATCCCTTTTGGCCAATTCATTTAGTACATTGCCGCATTGGTGTTTTCCTCATGCTTCCAATCATTCACCACCTTAGCATTGTGGGTTAATTTACATTGTCTGCTATAGATTCCCTTCTGAGGCCAATGTGCTTTTAACTTCTTACTTTCGTTATTAAGAAACTATTTTGCCTCTTTATCTGACTTGAATTGTTTAATGTTTAACATACGGTGTGTTTAACAATATGCCCTGGTGCTCCCTTCATCCCAGCGTGGACTCACCGGCTCTTTGTGGCATCTCCTGCTCTGTTTACAGCTCACTGAATACAGCTGCTGGATTCTCTCCTTCGTGCTGTTCGGCTTTCGCTTTCCACATCTCCCGTGGCTGGGCTTCTCCTCTCAGCTCTCCGGTAAGCTTAATGTATTTCCACTGGTGAACGAGCAGGAGCTAGTTGTCTCTAACATTCTCTTTTCGATTAATCGGCAACACAGAGAGCTGCAGTCCGCTCCCACCAACAGTCTGCCATTTCTTCTGGTAAACATCCTGGACACAGGTCTATGCTCACAACAACTAGAGTGTTGCCTGTGCTCAGGGATTCCTCCGATCTGCATTCCTCTTCCTCGTCACAGTGTTAAAGTGTTTCTTCTGGCAATAGTGGTTTCTTTTTACTAACTTGCATGGAAATATTGGAGGAATGACTTGAGAATTTTTCGGGAGATTTGACTGAGAAATACAGCACTCTCCCTTGGGGAAGCAGGGACGGAACAACAGTAGGCCATTAGGATATTGGGTATGGGAGATTCATTCTGTAAGGGGATAGTGGGGATACCATGTCTCATCCATGGACACCACCACTCCCTCCCGGAGTTTGTCTGCCCCCAACCCCCACATGTGATCCTCCCTCATATAGCCACCTCCAGGGTCAGGATCAGGTAACAGCTCCCATCCCCTGGCCACATGGGGGGAGGCCACCGCTGGAAAGGGAGTAATGATGCCATCAGATTAATTACACTGTTTTAGCCCCATTTAGGTCAATATTTATAGTGCCTTCAACAGAGGGTGGTACAAAAACTGCCTTAACACCCTGGCATCCCCTTCCTCATCACAGCCACTAACTACTGTGTCTCTTCTTCTCAAAACTACCTCCAGTATGTGAGTAAGCAGAACACTCACAATGTGTAAAATTCCAAGCAAGCACAAGCATACAAACTCAGTTTGTCATCAACATAAATGGGCAAAAGAATACACTAGTAATCTAATGTCATATATGAATCAACAGACTACCAAAATAGTGTCATTACCCTTACATTTGCATCCCTCCTCCTCGTATGTCGCATAGTATAACTCACGACCAGTAACCCCAGCATCCCCCATCCATCTCACAGGCCCTCATTACCCACTCGTCACTGTCCATACCCACCTGTGATTTTCCCATTGCGTCACAGTCCCTCATTACCACTGCATCCCACATCCTTATCACAGCCTCCAATTACTCCATATCCTTTCATAGACCCTTGTATGCACCAACCTCATCCCAGTCATCAGTCGCTCATTACTCTTTCAATGGTATCCCATATCCTCTTCACAGTCACTTAGTGCCCTTACCCCCAGCGTCCCGCATCCTCATCAGTCCTTCCTTATCGCCGGCAGAACACTCATAAGGATGAATATCCTATATGAACATACAAAGCATATCTAAAAACAGGAAGTCCTGTCTGCACATAGAAATAGGCGTAGCTTCCTTTTGCAGAACATAACTTGTGCAGTGAATATGTGTAATATTAAGATCTACCACAAGCAGATGAATAAGTGGAACACTGGTATTCTGTAATATTATGAACTTAAATTGTGTAATATTAGGAGCAAGCATACACAAGCTGAAATTTCATAATGTTTAATATTATGAAAATAAATGGGAAAACTAATAAGATCATGCATTGAGCCTCAAGTTCGGCTGTGTGGGAAAAAGTGGTGATCATTCCATTACTACCACTTTTTCAGGATGAACATACTGGGCCTCATTAGGACTGTTGCAGTAAGGCAACAATGGCGCCGGTAGTGCTTTCCCTAAGGGGGCTAAAATGGGGATGTACCGGGTCCGGGTCCCATGAATGGGAATTACCGGGCCCTCCAAGGTCGGAATGGCCTGGTAAATCCCCTTTTGCGGGACCCTGACCTGAGTTTGGGGGTAGCCATGCCCTTATTAAGGGCATGGCTAAAACTCGTAATGAGGCCCACTGTCATTTTTTTTCCACACGGCTGAATTCTACATTTTTGGAGGTAAGATAATCCGACACTTTACCTCCAAAAATCAGCAGATATACTGTGTGATAAATCGGCCAGCAGTAAATCAAAACCACCAAGAAATGCCCAAAATACGTCCATGGAGTTCCATGAACACCGGAAATGGGGAATTACCACCACTTTAAATCCTGTGGTTACCCCATGGGACCAAGTGGCAGGAATGTTAATCAAGTTGGGCAGTAATTCAGCACATTTACCACTGAATTAACAATATTACACACAAGCACAATCATATCAATAAGAACACCACTCGTAATTACAAAAAAATTAAAAGCACACCAATAAGCATAATATGTGTAATGTCATTTACAAACATACAAAGGTTACCAAAAAGGAACATCCTTACTCCAGCGCGTCTCCTTGTCCCGGTACCCAATTCTGCATATCCCGACATCCCCCATCCTGTCCCTTATTACCAGTGCATCCCCTAAACTTGTCACAGTCCCTCATAACATATGCAACACCACTACTTGTCACAGTCTCATAACCCTTTCCCCACAATCTTTCCTCATCTTCAAACTCCCACAGTAAGTAGCGGCCCGGTCATGTCTCAACTTTTGTGCAAGCCGTACAAAGGCAATACTTCAAAGACAACAGAGGTGGTGAGAAAACCATTCTTTTTTTAAAAAAACAAACAAAAAGAAAATACAATTAATTGAAAAAGCAGTTAAGATATCAACCTATATAATGTTATAACATACACAATGGAAACACCAACGCTCAAGCTTAAAGAAACTTCCCACATGTATAACAGGATACCAGCACATATACAATTCTCTAGCATTGGATCTTTCATGGATTCACATGCTTAGAATATTCCCCGTTGTCAGGCTGGGAACCCTCGGTATATTTATGAAGACCTTTCCTATAGGAAAAATGTCGACACTTCTGTGTCCTATCTATGTCGTTTTTGGGCTGCGTACGCTTGACCCAATAGGACCTAGGGATATAAATAGCCCCGCCCCCCACGGCTCCCTTCAGATTTCAACCATCTCCAAAGTAGCGGGAGCACCTCGTGTTTGTTTCTACTTCGGTACAAGGTTGAGTTCTACTCTGGTCAGTTGCAAATGTCCGGAAAGGCGTTATTCCATCCGTGTGTCACCTTTGGACTGAAACAAGTTTATGAAGGAGATGAGCACATGAATTGTTTGTACTGTCTGCACCCTCACCACTCAGTGGACAGTTGTGAGATCTGCAAAGGCTCCTCACAGAAGACGCTAAAGGATAGGAATAGACGCCTGGTGACGTGGCTAAATGAAGGAACCTATCCTTCATCGGAGGTAGGATCGGCGCGCAGCCTGGCATCCAGGCCCAAGTCATCTAAGGCGGAATCCCATTACCGGTCGGTGTCGGCGGAGCCTCCTACAAAGAAGCCGCGTTCAATGGAGCACCCTTCAGAAAAACATCAGGCGAAAGAATCCTCGTCGAAACATGGACAAGATCACCATCAAGGAAAGTCTTCATCTTCATCGAAAAAAGGCAAGAACCCTTCGAGGACCTCCTCCTCAGGCGACCATCACCGGTCGTTCTCGAGTAGAGAATTGACGAGGCATAAATCTGGCCCAAAAAAAGCAGGATCACCAAAGGAGTCTGCGTCACAGCCTATACCATCGTCTACAGAGACTCCGTCGCTGACGAGAGTGTTACCGTCGATACAGGCAACGCCTGTAGTGGCCTCAGTGAATACGATGGCGACGATAGACGTATCCACGTTGACATCGTCAACGGTGGAGCCTCCAAGGGCGTGGCAGCCAGAGGTGTATGATGCGGTTCTACCGGAGACCTTACTACAGCCGGAGGCGGTCTTCTCAGTATCATCCATGGAGGAGGATCGAGAACAGATCGCTGGTCCAGCAGATCTGGGGCTGCAGGGAGTGGTATCGTCGACGATTGCGGGGGGGGGGCAAAATGTCCCTGCTTCGTCATCGTCTTTATTAAATCCTCAATCTATATTATCCTTGCAAGTGCTGTCCACTCTACAGTCTCTCCTGAAGCGGCTGGATGAGAAGTTACCCCTCATAGACGCACCTTCGGGGATGTCGACGAGAGCTGCCGACGACGAACCGGGTCCTTCGACACGAGTTACGGAAAATCCAGCCTCCCGACCAGTGAGCGAAGAACCACCACGCTCATACCTGGAAGAAGGGGAGTTACACGATTCAGAGTCGAAACCTACAGACTCTTTTTCAGAGGTATCCTCATCCCCTTCGAGGGATCCTACATGGGAGTCGGAAGCGGAGATGGAAGCACCTAGGAGCCCGGCTCAACCATCACCACCGGACGACATCAGCGCTTTTCACGCGATGATGGGCAAAGCCTGTATTGAATTTGGTCTGAGCCCAGAGGAAGAAAAGGAGTGCTTCTTGTTCGACCATATGGGGAAAAGAAGGAAGTCAGTCTTCTCAGTTCCCATTCTAGACCACATCTGGCAGGAAGGTCTGAGGACTATGCGCCATCCATTTTCAGAACCAGTGATAAAGGGCAGGTTGGAGAAGAAATTCAAGGCTCCAGACTCTACGCCTAAATGCTTGACTGCTCAACCATCTCCAGAGTCAGTGGTGTCGGCTGCAGCAGCTAGGAAAACCGGATCGCAGCACAAATGTTCTACCCCTCCGGATAACGAGGCTAGAAGACAGGACGCGTTTGGCAAAAAGGTTCTGTCCATAGGAGCGACGACAGTTAAAGCAGCTAACTCGCTGGCAATTATGGTAAGATATGACAGAGAGATGTGGCATTGTTTGGCCCCTATCCTAGAACACCTTCCTGAAGAACATAGAAAGTCGGCCATGTTACTGGTCCGGGAAGGGGAAGAAGCGTCAAACCACTCGATTAACATTGCCGTGGATTTGGCGGAGTCCGGGTTTAAGCAAATAAACAACAGAGTAGTTTTGAGAAGGCAAGCCTGGCTGAAATGTACTAACTTCAGACCGGAAGTTCAGTACAAGGTACTCGATATGCCGTGTGAGGGTGATCAACAGTTCGGAGAGAAAGTCGACGAGGCCTTGAAAGGTATGAAAGAGGATACGGATACGGCCAGGTCACTAGGAGCCCTACAAAGTGGAAGAGCCTTTCGATTTTTTCGTCCCTTCCGCGGAGAATCAGGAAATTCCCGTTTTACTGCATCGAGAGACCGAAACTTCAGCAGGCCATCATACGCCTCCCAATGTTATAGACTGGCGGGCCAGGCAACCCGAAGAGGCTGAAACTACCAGGCTTCGAGAAGAAGAGGATATTTATCGTCAACAAAGGACAGGCAGTCAAAGACGTAACAATGACATGTTACAGGACATCATGAGAAGAAGGGTGGCCCGTCGCATCGACGAATGGAAAAGTATAACAGACCGCTGGGTATTAGACACAATAAAACTAGGCCACTGTGCAGTTCAAGGAAACGCGGTCACCGATTCCACCCGTGTATTCGGCGCAACCCCATCTTTGCATATTACATCAAGAAGTGGAGTTTATGCTGCAGAAAGGGGCTACAGAATTCGTTCCAGTGGCCGAGAGGGGTCAGGGAGTTTACTCTCGTTACTTCGTGGTCAAAAAACCCAACGGCAAATGGCGACCTATTCTGGACCTTCGGAACCTCAACAAGACGAAAAAGTTTAAAGTTCAAGATGCTTACACTTAAGGAGGTCATCCGGTCAGTACAGCCGGGAGATTTTCTGGCGTCATTAGATCTACAGGATGCATATTTTCATATACCAGTACGTCGACGACACAGAACATTTCTCAGGTTTGTAGTGGGTCGAAACCATTGCCAGTTCAAAGTACTCCCTTTCGGACTAAAGTCATCTCCCAGGACGTTCACAAAGTGTTTGGCTCCAGTGGCAGCATGGCTGCGAAAAAGAGGTCATCATGTTTACCCGTATCTGGATGATTGGCTGATAAGAGGCTCGTCTCCAAGCATAACTCAAGCAAGCCTAAAGGCCACCATGCAACTTCTGAAACACTTGGGGTTTGCGATAAACTTCTGAGCACGGGGTTCCAAACCCAATCAGGGCTAGTGAGGCCCTCAGTGGAAAGAATTCAGAAACGGACTCAAAAGGCAAAGGAATGGAGAGTGAGCACCAGGGTGTCGGTCAGAAAATACATGTCGCTGCTAGGAGCCTTAGCATCTTGTATTCCATTGGTGAACAATTGCCGTCTCTTCATGAGGCCGATACAAGAGTTTCTGGCAGACCGGTTGTCCCAGAGTCGGGGCCTTTGGTCGGACAAGCTGAGCATCAACCACGATCTTTGGCAGGCTCTTCAGTGGTGGCAGCTCTCCAAAAACCTGACAAAGGGTATGCCCCTGCAGGAGCCGGAGTTCCAAGCAACGGTAGTGACGGATGCATCGCTGAAAGGATGGGGACCTCATCTAGACCCCCTGCAAGTTCAAGGTCAATGGTCCCCAGCGGAGTCTACTCTTCACATAAACGTGCTAGAGTTAAGAGCGGTACGTTGGGCGCTGAAGTCCTTTCTGCCGCACATACGAGCGTTGGTTTTCAGACTACTAACAGACAATACAACAACGATGTTCTATCTCAGGAAGCAAGGGGGCACACAGTCCAGAACGCTCTCGAGCGAAGTTCAGAAAATATGCATTGGGCCCTCAAACAGAATATCACCATAATGGCTTACCATCTTCCAGGGGTAAAGAATATACAGGCAGACTCAATCAGCAGGGAACTGAACCAACTGCACGAGTGGGAGCTGGACGACAGTCAGCTAGCGAAAGTCTTCAGAAAATGGGGTCATTCACCCTTGGATCTGTTTGCAATCCGAGAGAACAAGAAGTGTGCACGGATCGTAAGCAGGAGGCCACAGGCCGAATCGATGGGGGAGGCGTTCTCCTTCCTGTGGACGAACAAGTTTGCTTACGTGTTTCCTCCATTTCCACTCATCCGACAGACACTCCAGTGGATTCACAGGTACCTGTGCCGGGTGATTGTGGTGGCTCCTTATTGGGCAAGACAGTCGTGGTTCTCAGATATACTGCAACTGTTGATAGCGGAGCCAGTGAGGTTCCAGAAGATTCTGAACCTTCTATCTCAAGACAAAGGAGCGGTTTGGCATCACAATCCAGACTCCCTCAACCCGACGGCTTGGCTCCTGACTTCTCAGAGTTCGGGGATTTGAACATTCCCTCAGAGTGTCGACGAATTTTACAGGCAGCACGAGCTTCAATCACGAACGCTTCGTATGCAGGTAAATGGAAAAGATTCTGTATATGGTGCAGGGATCCTGTGTTTTTTCAAAGACAAGGTAGTGATAGCAACCAATCCTGACTTTATTCCTAAAGTGCCGACGACATTCCACAAACATTCTTCTATTGTTCTTCCAACATTCTTTGCAACGTCTTCTTCTGCGGTGGAGAAAACTCTCCACACGTTGGATGTAAAAAGAGGTTTGAAGTTCTATCTCAGTTGTACTCAAGGTTTTAGACGTTCAAAGCGAATGTTTGTAGCTTATGGACCTTCGGTGAAGGGGAAACAGATCTCTAGGCAAGGACTGGCCCGCTGGGTGTCGTCGACTATTGCTTTTTGTCACTTTAAAGCAGGAAAACCATTGGAAAGACACACAAAAGCTCATTCAACAAGATCCACCTCGTTATCAGCGGTGTTATGGTCTGGAATTCCATTGGTGGACATCTGTCAAGCGGCATCATGGTCGATGCCTCACACATTTACTCGGCATTATTGCCTAGAGCAACAACATGCGGCAGATATGCAGATGGGGCGAGCGGTCCTTCGGCATCTGTTTCAGTAAGGTAAGCCTCATATAGGGGTATACATACTCTTGTCATTATGCCATATGTTTAGTTATTGTCAATGTACCTTAATGGGGGGTTTTCGTATACCCAACTGCATATGTGGCTTGGATAGTTTTGGTTTGCATTGCACACTTCCTTGTTAGGGGTACTGCTGTATAATCTATTCTAAGCATGTGAATCCATAAAAGATCCAATGCTGGAGAAGGGAGTAGTTTCTTACCTGTAACTCCATTTCTCCAGCGTTGGTATCTTTCATGGATTCACATGCACCCGCCGGCCTCCCCTGAATGCAAACTCTATATGTTCCCTCTACTTTGGGGGTTAAAATCTGAAGGGAGCCGCGGGGGCGGGCTATTTATTCCCCTATGTCCTATTGGGTCAAGCGTACGCAGCCCAAAAACGATGTAGATAGGACACAGAAGTGTCGAAATTTTTCCTATAGGAAAGGTCTTTATAAATATACCGAGGGTCCCCAGCCTGACGACGGGGAATATTCCAAGCATGTGAATACATGAAATATAACAACGCTGGACAAATGGAGTTACAGGTAAGAAACCCTTCTACTGTAAAACCACCTTGTCAGCCTAGAAAAAGTGTTGCAAAATACAGAAAAGAGAATAAAAGTTCACCATCTGTACGATAAATCTGGTAAATTGTGCTATCCTTCATATTCATACTCTCTACTGTACAGGCCATCCAGTAAAATGAATGTAACATGTATGTTAAAAAATACACATGAGTTGTTGATTATAGCGTCCATTCAGTTAACCATCCTGTCTATGTTGAACATTACAACCCTCAATAAAAGATTCACACTATCTGCAATAAGGATAGAAGCATCAATACTTTCACAAATATAGAACATTAAATGACAAATTTGACATAATAAATATAAGCATTAAAAACACACACAAATTAAATCAAAATAGGCAATGAAATTGACATACTTCTAAACAACAAAAACAATTAATAAAGCAATATTAATGTAATTAGGATGATTTATGGTTACATCCAAATATATTTATCGGGGTGACAGATGTTTTTCTATCGTGTGTCCACAAGCATGGAACATGTTACCTTTGTGAAATTGAGTCTGTTCTGCAATTTAGGACGAGATTGAACACTTTTTTTCCCAATAATTGGTGCATGATTACTGTACTTGGCTTGTTCGATCTTCGATTTAACATCTGCACCCAGACGCAGTCTCTGCCCGGTTCTTTGTGAAAATGCGCTATATACATTTTAAAAATCAAACATCATTGTGGCTTTCAAGTAAAAATAAATGTTTTTGTTGTTATCCCGTTATACTTGTGAGAAGCTTCTTTAAACCTTAACCTTGGTATTTCCATTGTTAGTAGTACAACATAATACATATACAACACATTCTCTGTTGCATGTGATCATGGATTTCACTTCTACATTATGACCTAGTATCAGATGTACAAAATTGTTCTTATTTAGAGCATATTGACATGCTTTACACTTTTTACACTTATGAAAGCCTGTATTTTTACTTCCTAGCCATGAAGAGATGCCAAAGTTTTCCACTTTAGGGGTTAAAAAACTACTGACAAGCAAGTCTTTGATGGAGGTTGATTTTCTGAAGGTTATATTTGCTCGTTCCTCAAGGTATGGTTGTAGAGCTTCATCTGATTTTAAGATATGCCAGTGTTTGTGCAGTATTCTTCTTATTGAACTGGCTTCGGTACCGTATTTGAGAATTAACCTTATTTCATCTGTTTTTGTTTCTTCTTCAGATGTTCGATTGGTCAATAATAAGGCAGTTCGGTCTAATTTGCGCACCTGGCAGTAAGCTCTTTCAATAACTGCTTTTGGATATCTCCGATTTGCAAAAATATTTGCAGTGATCTTACATTCTTTATCAAAGCACTCCAATTTTCTGCAATTACGCCGAATTCTGACAAATTCTTCATACGGTATACTCAATTTTAATGGAGTTGGGTGATTACTGCTAGCAAACAGAGGCATGTCGGAACTAGTAGGTTTCTGATGAAGCTCTGTACTGATTTCTTTTTGATCTGTCTTGACTAGTACATCAAGAAAAATGAGTGACTCTCGACTATGTGTCTCAGTGATTTTTAAGTTTAAGTTGTTAGTATTCAAAATTTCAACCAAGTTGAGCCACTCTTGTTCCTTGCCATTCCAGAGGATAAATAGATCTATGAACCGTAGCCAAAGGACTACTTGTTGGTGTGCTGGCTGTTGGCTTCTGTCCATACAATGAATTTTTCCCACCAACCCATATTAAGATTGGCGTATGATGGAGCAAAGCTCGTACCCATTGCTGTGCCTCTCAATTGGTTGTAGTAAACATTATCAAATAGAAAAACATTATTACATAGATCTATCATTTCTATGATCATTTCACCATGAGTGCGATAATTTACTGTCTAAAAAATGTTTGCACGCCCTCATTCCATCCTGCTGCTCTATGGAGGTATAGATAGATACCACATCTAGTGTTGCAAACATAGTCTTTTTCCCAAACGACTCCTTCAATCCTACTCAGAAAATCTTTTGTGTCCCGTAAATATGATGGTAAGGACTAAAGGCAGTAGCGTTTGGTCAACATATTTCAACATGTTTTCAAGAGAGGCTCCATTTAAGGTAACAATGGGTCTACCTGGAGGGCGGGTGGGATGTTTATGGACCTTAGGTAGAAAGTAAATAGTAGGAATAATGTGGAACTTATTGTAAAGGTATTTGTAGTCATCGTCGTTCAAATTATCTAGGTCTGTCATTTTTTCAGAAAACTTTCTACTTTGTTCTTTATGATTTCAGTAGGGTTCTCAATCAATTTCTCATAGCAACTGGTATCAAGCAATTGCCTTTCTGCTTCTTTGATGTAATCTTTTCTGTTTTGGATTACTATATTGCTGCCCTTGTCCGAAGCTTTTATGACGACATTATGTAAGTCCTGCAAGTCATTGAGAATGTTCTTTTCTTTTTCTGAGAAGTTCGGTTTAATTTTCTTTTTTGGAAGTCTGGCTTTTTCCAGGTCCTGGATGACTAAGTCCTGGAAGGCTTCAATTTTTCATTTGGGTTGGAACATTGGGTTAAATATATATAAAACAAACCTCTTGACTCCAAAATCAGCCAGTTAGCCTTCTTTTAAGCTGGTGCCTTGAGAGAATTAGGCGAGCCACTCCAACTATTGTATGAAACCACTTTCTTTTGGATATGCTGAGATGTCCTGGTTAGTCAGTTCGAAAAAATAACTCTAGGCACACCACTGATCTTGGAAAAGATTATGGTTTAATGAATTCTTGACATAAGTCACACAACCATGGCATGATTACAAGAACTCCTGAAACAAAAACCACCATGCGTCCTACCCATGCCGGGGCTTCGTTAAGCTGATATCTATTAAGAATTATCAAGCGTTTATTTAAAAAGAAATGTTGTGATGTCTGGGTGCATCATAGTTAAACAGATACAGAAAGAGGACTGTTTCTTCCTACTGGTTTAGACACTGATACAGATGTAAAGAAATGAGTGCCATTTTGAACTTGTGTTGCTAACAGATAAGTACTTCCCAGTACATAAACTAGTGATATATTAGACAGGAAATCAAGTCCAATGTGAGGCACCTAGATTTTCAAATCTCATAATCATCACATTACGCTTTAATATGCAATATATTGTGAAAATTGTTAAGATCAAAGTTAGGTCTTGTAGAATAGGGAACAAATCAACTCCTATATTTCAGGTAATTCTTAAGAACAGGGAATAGGCAAAGAAAACAGCAACCAATACAGTGCTATATTGTCGTAGTCAAATGCCAAGGCAAGTGTGCAAAAAGCAATATTAGCAGCAGATCCATATCAAAATATAATATGATAGCACAAGTGTGCAAGAAGCAGTACTAGCAGGAGGTATATATACACAGCAATACAAATGGATAGCTTGTCATTTGAAAAGTCCAATGTGCAAAATAGCAATGATAGCAGCAAGTTCATATTATGAAGTAATATGATAGCAAAGTGTGCAAGGAGCAATAATAGCAGCAGGTATGTGTCCACAGAAAAAAACAAATAGTTGTAATAAATAAACCCCACAATGCAAGATAGCAAATTTATCAGTTCATTTTTCAATATTCTAAAGCCCAAGTTTGCAAATAGCAGCTGTTTTTAGTGAGAAGTATATATGTCAATGTGCTAAATATGCAAATATGTGCAAAATAGCAATCGTAGCATTAAGTATCAAAATGTGCAAATATGCAATATAGCAGCTTTAAAGGGGATACAATACCAGATATACTTCTCAATATGTGGTGCAACTCGTACAAATATAGTCCAATACTTCAAATCACACGAGGGAACTTATCTGGGATATGAACCCCAGACAGTACAGGAATATAACCATGCCCTATTCAAAATTGGGAAAAACCGACTGTTAAAGTTCCAGAGCTCTTAACTCATAAAATATCCAACCTACTGAACACAATAGTCCAACAATTAATACATTGCAGTTAGGAAAAGAAAAATATATACAATAGTCATAACAGTAGAAAAACTGGGAAAAACGGATCATAAGAAAACATTGAATTCATTGTCTACATTATGACCATTGGGCTGCAACGTATCGAAAATAATGTGTTTACATTCTAGCTGACGTAACATCAACCCTCCATTACCTTTTCTAATATCCTCTGCTACATAAGCCAAACCCAAAAATTTCATCTTTTCGGGGTCACCATTGTGTTTCTCAAGAAAATGTTTGGCTAAAGGCTAAGCCTCTTCCTGCTTCTTTGTAGCCTGATAGTGTTGTAATATCCTAATTTTCAAACTACATATGGTAGATTCAATGTATGATTGTTTAAAAGGACAAAATATTTGATATACAACAAATTTGGTCAAACATGTGATTTCATGCTTAATTTTCCATTTGACTTCTTCATTGTATTGTAATTGAACATAGTTTAAATTTGCCACACCTACAGAAACCATGGGGTATATGTTGTCATGCAAGCCAGTTAGGTTCATTCAGAGAAAAGCTCTTGATCATACTGGGAGCCACCACATTCTTAATATTCATTCCTTTAGAGAAGGTCACCAAACAAACAGACTTGCCAGGAAATCTCATTATATCCGGAAGAAAGTGGTTTCACACACACACAAAATAAAAAGATACAAAGGTGTCTGCGTCGCATGGCTAGGCAGCAGAGAATCACAGAAACACAAAGTAATCTGTTAGAGAAGCATTTTTAACAACAAACAAATGTTCCAAGAGTGCAGCCAGCTACACATTTCATACCCAACCAGGCCCTTGTTCTTACTGAAAAATCCCAGTGCAGAGTGAGTAGATACACATAAAGCACCACTCTATGGTTTGCATATAAATGTAGTAATCATATTAAGTGAGTCAGCCATGTTGGAATGGAGTTTGTATTACTTATACAGCGAGCTAAGTAATAAGTTACCTATCTGCAACTCCTGTTCTCCCTTATTGGTATCTTTCATAGATTCACATGCTGTGATTATCCCCCATTGCCAGGCTGGGAACCCTCGGTAACGGAGCAGTTTACACTTTTATGCTCTATCATAGTCATTTGTGGGTCATACTGCCGACAGCCAATAGGAACACCTCCCTTAGCTCCTCCTCTGTTGGCCATCTTCAGATTTCACAGCGCAGTGGCAGTAAAAGACCAGAGAAATGGGGGGAAACGCATAAAGAAACTTGCCCTCCCATGGAATTTTAAAGGCGTCTCCCATGCTCTCCGGAAGGGGAAAGCGGCTGGCAAAAGTGGGTGGCAAAGAGGTCGATCTCTGAGTGCCCCACATCTAAAACAGGTGCAGCTGGTCGTTGTGCAGTTCTACTCGTGGCAGGAGTGTAATTCTCTGCTGAAAGAGTCTGCCAGAGTGTTCTGAATCCCCGGTATGTGGAGGGGAATGAGAAACATGCTCTGCTACAGCATGCCATGGTGCTTGGGCCTCCTTGGAAGGCTGTGGGGACCTTGTTCCGCCTTGCTTGTGGACATAAAACATCGACATTGAGGGGGAGGCGCTGTTGCGCGGCATCGAAAATGGCCGCAGCCTGAGAGCACTCTGCTGGAGGCTATAGATCCTTCTCCCACCGGAGCTGTCTAACACGCTGCTGAAGTTTGGATTTTGTTCCTAACTGTGGTGAAATACCTGGGGAACACCAGGATGGTAGCTTGAGGGCTGCGAACGGCGGATTACAGTGTCTGGCCTCGGGGCCTTGAGCGGCTTTGGCCACGTGGAGCTGGTGTGCCCCTCCCCCCCGCCTCGTGGAGCCCTGTGCACCGGGCGTCCTCGGCGGTTGCTGGGGGTGCTGTGGCCGTGGCATTGAAGCGGACGGCGCTTGGTGCTAGTGTGCGCGCCCCGCGGTGCCTGTATGTGCCGTCCCGAGGCCGGGGGTGGCTTTGCTATTTGTTCTGTGGCGCTGGTGCCCCGGCTCGGCGCCGCGGGCCCCCCTTTCGGCAGATCGTCACTGGGCTCCCGCACCACTGCTCGGAGCTTTGGAGGTAGTGGGGGTGGGGGGGGCCGCGGCCCCCATGGAGGTAAGTGGAACGCCTACTTCATGATTGCTTACATCAGTGCTTCGGGGAATTCCTCGGCAAGTGACTTTGGGCACCTTTGTCCATTTGGTTGTGGCTTCCTGAGAACTGTGGTGGAGGGTGGGGGCATTTGAGACCTGGGGCAAGTGGCATTTACTTGCGAAACAGTGACACTGTGGAAGACATGGTGGGATAACCCCGCAGCCCCCCTTTTAGAAGTGGAGTGAGGTGCCCCCCTTTCCGTGGAAGCCCCCACCTTTTTTTTTTTCTTTTTCCCTGCATTTTGGCCTCTGTACTCCTTGGGGCACCTCTGAATTGGACTCCTGATGGGATGGTCCGTGGGCTGGTCGTTGGTACCCTCCCCCCACCTGTCTGGGCTAAATAACGGTGGAGTGGGGCGCAGCTCGTGATTGTCCTTGTGGCTGCAGGGGGAACCTGGATCTTTGCCCTCATCTTGTGCCTATACGCCCCTCAAGCCCGGCAAAATCTGGATTTAAAGAATTTCACCTTCCTGTGTCTGGAGCTGGAACGACCTGAGCGTAGCCACCGTTTGTGGTTCCCTGTATCCCCCTAGAATGGGTAACCCAAAGAAACAATCCAAGATGTCCCCTTGATTGGGAGTGGACTGGCGTGGTCGTGGGGCTGCTCAATGATGCACGGCAGGTCCCGCGTGATGGCCATGTAAGATCACTTAGCGATGTGACCGTACCAAGTAACACTGTCCCCTGGTGGGTGATTGAAATGTGACATGTAACCATGGTATTGAGCCTCCAAGCTTAATTAGCCGCAGATGGCGCCAGCTTCCCCACGAGCCCAGCGGCCACTTAGCTTGGACTTATGTAATGTTTGTGGGGTTTAGGGTGGTGGGTGGGATGATGGGGCCAGTAGATTGGGGTTTCTGGCGTGGGTGGAGGGAGGGGTCTGGTTTGTTATTTTGTTAGAATTGATTGGGTGTTGTTGGGGGCGGGGGTTTCCCAGGTTACTGTATGCACAGACGGAGAATTAAGCAGGATTATATCTGGTGGAATTACTTGTCCTGTAAATTACTTTGACCTGCCTTCGCACCCGTTAGAGTTCTCTCCTAGTCTCGGGTGTGGTCATCCTGATTATACTCGTATCCAAGGGATGGGCGGGGTGAGCTTTCTTGTTGGTGAAGGCAACGCTCTGGGTGCGCCCGGTCAGGTTGGGTTCTCCCATGGCTGCGCACTGGTCGATATTTTGGCGACTGCAGCTCCTTGAACATATACCCATAGAACGGTGACATGAGTTCTCCCTTGGGGCCAGGTTCCACTGTCCCTTTGGACATAACTTTGCTTACATGGAATATTTGGGGCCTCACTAACGCAAAAAAGGTGTGACTCATATCTAATTATACAAGGAATCATAAGATTAATGTGTTATGTTTACAAGAGACGCACCTTGGAAGAGGTTACAAGCTCCCTGCCCTTTCTGGCTGGGGAATACATAGGTATGGATCTTCTTACTCTACACATTCCCGGGGTATTGCAACATACATTCATCACTCCTTAGGATTTAAACTTCACAAACAGGTGGCGGACGAGGAGGGATGATTTCTGTTGGTGGCTGGGGAGATTGTGACCCAATCTGTTCTATTTGTTAACATCTATGGCCCTAATTATGATTCTCGCGATTTCTTTCAAACATGCTCGGAGCATCTACGACTGTTCCCGGGTTACGAGATAGTGTGGGCAGGGGATTTTAAAGTAGCCCTTTCTTACACGTGGGACAGGTCGGCATCGACTCAACGATCGATTCCTCACGCAGTGCAAAAATGGCAATCCATTATAGTCGATTACCCCTTGTTTGATGTTTGGCGACGGTGTCATCCTGACGTCTGGGAATTTATGTTTCACTCTAGTGTACACAGGAGTTTGTCCAGGATTGACTACGTGTTTGTCCCCAAGCTTGGCCCGCGGGGTGGTCAAGGCGGATATTCTCTCGCCTACCCTTTCGGACCATTCCCCAGTTCTGGTAAAATTCAAGGGACCCCCATCTTATCCTAGGCAGCTTCGTTGGAGGTTTCGCGCCCGAGCGTTGGAAGACTTGGTGTTTTGGGAGGGGCTACGCCAGGCCATCACAGAGTTTTTTCAATTTATCGCGGAGTCGGTTCCCAGTCCAGGGGTGGTTTGGGAAACTTTTAAGGTGTTCCTGTGAGGCTGGTGCATGTCGCAGGAAGGGGGGGGGGGTGCTTAAGAGTATTTGCAGAGTGATTGCACGTAAGGAGAGGGAAATTAGAGATCTGGAACTCCTTCAGGGAAGTGCAGATTCTCCAGATCTGCAAACTACTCTTGCAGCGAGGAGGCGGGAGGTCTGGGCTCTGATGGACGACAAGGAACGGTTCCTGGGCGACCCAGTGGCTGCAGCAAGATATGGGGAGGGGGATCATCCAAGTAGGACCCTTGCCTGGGCTGTCCGACAGGAGAACCGTTTGGAGCCTATATTAGAGGTGGAATCTCAGGGTGGTGCGCTTGTCAGGGATGTGCTAGAGATAAACAAGGTATTTCGCCAATATTATGAACAGTTGTACACTGCAAACGGTTCGGCTGGACATGATGATATTACCAACTTTCTTGATAAGATCGCCTTGGGTTGGCTTGATTCTGAGGTGGGTGGGCTTCTTAATGAACCCCCCACGACGGAGGAATTCCATAGGGTGATTATGTCACTTTCGAATGGGAAAGCCCCGGGAACGGACGGGATATCAGCTGAATTATACAAAGCATACCCTGATTTGCTTATCCCCCACTTATGTAAAATGTTTGAGGAGGCGGCGTCCTCCGGGGTACTCCCGGAGTCCACGCAAACTGCCCTGGTTACGGTATTACTCAAGCCCAATAAAGATCCTAAACGTTGCTCCTCCTATCGCCCCCTTTCATTGATAAACACCGATAATAAAATCATTGCCAAAGTACTTTCGGATCGGCTTCTCCCACACATGCCAGCACTAATCCTTCCCGATCAGGCGGGTTTTATTCTGGGGCGATCCACTCAGAATAATCTGCGCAGATTATTTACTATGATGCATAATGTGAATCCGGAGGTCCCGATTGCGGTGGTAGCCTTGGACGCGGAGAAGGCGTTTGATTCTGTGGAATGGCCTTTCCTGTTCGAGGTCCTGCGCTGCTCGGGCATCGGCTCTACGTATCTTGATTGGATACACCTTCTATATACGTCTCCACGGGCGAGGGTTTATACGAATGGGGTCCAATCCGCTCCCATCTATCCAAATCGTGGCACTAGGCAGGGTTGTCCCTTTTCCCCTCTCCTATTCGCCCTGGCTATTGAGCCGGTGGCTTGTGTACTGAGAGAATTCCACTCTCATTGCGGAGTGATAATCCGGTCACATGTATCTATCATTTCACTCTAGGCGGAGGACTTGCTTTTATACATAAAGCATCCTCGAATAAACTTGCAAGCTGTGATGGGGGAGATAGCTGCATTTGGTGCTTTGTCTGGGCTACAGATAAACTGGTCTAAGTCAGAGGTACTTCTGCTTACAACGGGAGTTACCCCGCAGGATGTGGGAGAGGCCTTTGCTTGGTGTCCACAGGGAATCCGGTATTAGGGTGTCCGCTTCCCCGCACTTTTGTATCAGGAAAACTATGTCACCACTCTGCAACATTTGGAACATCGGGTGGATTCTTGGGAGCGGCTTCTTATCTCCCTGGCGGCCCGCATTTCCCTAGCTAAAATGATTGTCTTACCGAAACTATAGTACGTTTTCAACAACGTCCCGGTGTCGCCCCCGGTATCATTCTGGAACCGTATAGAGTCTATGTTGATTAGACTGATCTGCGCTCAATTTGCAGCTCATATGCCCAGGGGGGTTTTTAGGTTCCCAACCTGTTTCTTTACTTTCTAGTGGCACAGATTCAGTACTCGATTTGGTGGTGGTCACCAACGAACGATCTGCCGCACTCGCAGCTGGAGAGGGCAATTGCACAAACGGAGGACCTTAGAGGCTTCCTTTGGGCCTTACAGGAGCGCCATTTAAAGACGGAGGTTCAGCCATTAGAGATCACGCTCAAGGCCTGGGACAGCTTGGCAAAGCGGGTGGGGGATTGGCTCGTGGTATTCACCCAGGATGGCAATATATAGGGTCTGTGGGATCCCTCTTACATTTGAGAACATCTGCCTTCAGCATTTCCAGAGTCTACACATCCACACCCTGGGCGATGTGGCACCACAAGGGAAATTCATAACTTGGGAAAATCTTAAGGCGAGAGGCGACTGGACTCCGCTCACCCAGTGGTTATATTTCCGCCTCCGCGAGGTACTGAAATCGAGATGGCCTGACTTTCCAGATGCCCCAGAGGCCTCCCTGATTTTAGAGTATATTGTAGCCCCGCCTTCTTCTAGAAAAGTGATCTCTTCCCTGTATTGTCTGGCTCGAGGGCTTGGGGTTTCTCCTTCCTATAAGGTCAAATGGGAAGTTAGTATGGCTCGCTCATTACCTGAGGATCAATGGAAAGCATACTTACTCAGACTAAATGGATTTCCAGCAATAACAGATTTCGCCTGATTCATTATACATGTTTGCATCAACTGTATTATTCTCCTCTGTCTTTGCATAAACTGTTTCCCCTTCGGTCACCGGAGTATAAGAGATGTCATCAGTCCCCCGGCTGATTTTTACCATGTAGCATGGTCCTGTTCCCATGTCCAGATTTTCTGGGGAGCTGTTGCTGAGGTGATGGGGCAGGTGTTAGAGGCCTTGATCCCTTTCACTCCGGAAACGTGGGTGCTGTTGTGGGTAGATCTACATGTAAGCAGCGATAGAAAGCCGTTTGGTATGGCTTCAGGGGTCGCCAAGTCTCTGGTGGCACGTGCATGGGGGTCATCTATGGTACCCTCAATACATCAATGGGTGAACTGCATGTAGATGTATGAGCGTAGAGAGACGCAATACAACCAAACGCTCCCCCTTAACAGTAGACCCAAGGACTATTGGCACTCTTTCAGAAGCTACATGGCTCGTGAGTCGGACTCTGAGAGTGCCCTCTCGCCGCAGGACAGTGTGGAAGGTACCCCAGGACGGGATTGAAGATTATTGACTTTACAATTTGTTCAGTGTCTTTGTTAGGCTGCGGGCCTATTAGTATCTGGCTCATTGTTTTATTAAGATAGTCTAGGTCAATGTATCCTAGGTGGAGTTCTTGTCATTTGGATGCGTTCTTCTGCATGTACTCATAACCTGGTGGGGGTTTGGGGGGGGGGGGGGTTGGTCCCAAGCGGGAAGTTATTGATGGTCTTTTTTTCTGATTGAAAGGTTGTATTAGCATGGTCTGATGTGTTATTTGTTATGCAACTGGAAAACTAATAAAGGAAGGTTAAAAAAAAAAACATCGACATTGCGATGTCGGTGGAAATGCGTACCACCATTCCGTTCAGGAGGAGGAGAAAAGACTTCAGAACCCAGAAGATGCCTCGTAGCTCCAGCAGATTGATATGCTGGTTCTTTTCCTCCTCTGACCAAAGCCCTGTGGTTTGTTGGCATTGACAGTGGGCGCTCCAGCCCTCCAGAGAAGCATCCGTTGTGACGGTTGCCTGGTGGTCTGGCAGTCTGAAGGGGGAGCCCTGCACAAGGTGTTTACTTACTGACCACCAGCGAAGGCTTTGTCTCAAAACTTGTGTTAGGGTAATGTGGTAGTCAGAGGACCCCGAGGACTGGACCCAGCGGGCATCAAGGAATTCCTGAACCGGTCTCATATATAAAATCAGCAGTTGGAGACTAACGGGATGCATGATGAAAACATCCCCAGCAGGGATTTGTAGTTGTGGAGACTGGTGTCACTCGGGCGCAGTTGAGATAGCGTACTTTGTGTAAAAGAGCTGCCACCCTTTCGTCCGAGGGTCTGGCATTGCAGGTCTGGGTGTCGAGTGTTGCTCCGAGATAGAGCACCTGCTGCGATGGAACCAGGCATGACTTTGGGAAGTTGATGGAAAACCTGAGTTGCTGTAGACACTGGATGGTGACGGCGGTGTTGGTGTCTGCCAGTGGACAGGAGAGGGGCCCTTACCAGCCAGTCATCCAGGTACGGGTAGATGTGGACGCCCCTCCACCACATGTGAGCCACCACTGGTGCAAGGCACTTGGTAAATACTTGTGGCGCAGACCGAATGGAAGAGCTTTGAACTGATTATGTACTCCTGACACCACAAAGCGTAGGTATCAACGGTGTGAGAGATGAATGGGGATGTGGAAGTAGGCGTCCTCGAGGTTGAGGGACACCATGCAGAATGTTTGTGACTTTAGGAACTTGTTGAGCACCCTTAGGCCTAAGATGGGTCTCCAACCCCCTGGATTGTTGTGCAGTGTCTTTTAGCTTACCAGGTGGTAGCAGGAGTAAACTCCTGTGCCCTGCTCACTTTTCAGAACCTTCTCCACTGCGCCCTTTTGCTGCAGAGCTTGCACTTCTTGACGCAAGAGGTGCCAGAGTCTTTCTGGTTTGTGCTTGGGAGGAACGTCTGGTGGATAGTCCACAAATTCCAGCTAGTGGTCCTGCTGGAGGAGGGATAGCACCCATTTGTCGGTTGTGTCCATTCGTTGACTAACTTTGACAGGCGTCCTCCCAGTGGGGTGCTGAAGTGGGAGGGCCTGGGCTGGTCATGCTTGCTTTCCGGACTGGCCTCTTGACTGGTCTAAGCCACGGCATAGCTGTGAATCCCTGTAAGACTGGGATCGTTTCCTGTACTGGGCCCCTGATGAATATGGGGTCCTGTAAGAGGAGGAAGACTGGTGCGTGGTATGATTATCCCACAAAGTCCTGC
The DNA here is from genome assembly GCF_040938575.1 of Ambystoma mexicanum. NCBI lineage: Eukaryota > Metazoa > Chordata > Amphibia > Caudata > Ambystomatidae > Ambystoma > Ambystoma mexicanum. The sequence goes on from NC_090929.1 coordinate 327,216,915, forward strand.
CATAGGGACCTTTTCCTGAATGAAAGGACTGGCACTTTAGCGTGCCCAACGAGCGAGCAGTTTCTGTGTCTGTTTTTATGGACTGGGGCAGATCTAGCGAAGGGCAGATCTATGACCCTGAACTGGATGTCTGGTCAACAATCTGTCGCCTTGACCCAACCTTGCCCGCGCAGGACCACTCCGTTCCCTAGCTGGCGAAAACCAGTGTCTGCGATAACCACATTGAACGCAATGTCATGGTCGGAAGCCAACTCACCTTCCTGGAACTTGTCTAAGGCTTCTAGCTTCTTTGTTGGTAGGGACTCCAGCAAGGGACCCAATTTGTACCACAGCTCGCCATCGTAGCATGCGAGTATGGCCATTGCATTTGCCGCCCAACAGTCGTAGCTGCGGTGGTGATAATGTTCTTACCAAAGGTGGCAAGGCGTTTTCCTTTGTTGTCTGGGGGGCACAGAGCAAGATGAGGATGGATTAGCCAGCCTTTTCCTGGCTGCAGCCGACGGTGTGGGTGAAGTACGTAGGCCAGAGGCCACGCTCTCCGAGGCTCTGTATTTCTTGTCGAACCAGTCCTTTTTAGCTGGTGCAGTTGCAGGATGTGCTAAGGTGATTAGGCCATCGTCCCAGACATCTTCCAACAGCAGGCTAGACATGATGGATTTCCTGCGATGTTCTCTACCCTGGTACACTTTCCTTTTGCTGTTCCTCCGGTGCAAGGCCGAACATAGTGGGCCCCCTGGACATGGGAGCATGGTAGGCTCCTACTTCATCCGGGAGTGAGTCTGAATGGAAACTCATCTGGCTCCGCATCGGCTGCAATGAAGTCATCAAATTCATCTGTCTGGGTTGTGAGTAGGCCAGTCATTGGAGTATGTGTCCATCCCAATATCAGCCTCTCTGGCGTTAACTGGTGCTTACCCTCCCACCCCCCTGGGGTCTATCCCTCCTTGGCAGGATGTTGTCCATCTCCCTGGAAGGTGTTGTAACCGGGGCTAGTGCAGGCAGATGTGGCTGCAGGGTTGCCACTAGAGTGGTGAGAGTAGATAAAATGTCAAAAGACATGTCTCTGTGTAGGAGGAGTGATGGCTTGATCTGAATGCGGAGGGGGTAAAGGTGGTAGCTGAATTTGGCTTGCCTCCCCCGCCTTCTGGGAGGCGAGGACCTCTACTCTGAGGACAGTAATGATATGATGGCCCCTTCATCCGATTGAGAGGGCGCTGGCTCTGACACAACTATGCTACCCAGCAGCAAGGCTACCCAAAGGTTAGGATACAATGCTCTCGGACATGCAGTCAATGCAGACACTGTACTGGTGACTGAAACGCCAGTGACGATGGCCATGGTGACAATGGCCTGGTGGTAATTTTTGTCTGTGAGTCGTCAGCAAGGTTTTCATTGACGAGTGTGTGACCGCCGTTGGCAAAGAAGCTGTCAACGTGATCCTCGTGGTAGACGTAGCCAGCTAGGCTGATGAGGTAGTCGTGGTCGTTGACTGTTGTGATGAGGTAGTCATGGTCGTCGATGGTTTAGTTGACGGTTGTTGCCATCATCAGTCATCATCGTGGACAGTGTTGAAGGCTACTGGGTATACGACCTGGAGTGAGTACGAGGAGCTAGTCTTCGACCTTGAAGTTGAAGAGTGGCCTCCAGATTTGGATGTGGACTTGGGGGATGATACGTCCTTGGGGCGATGGAAGGAGCTTCGCCTCTCATCCCGTTGGACACTGACCTTTGTCCACGACCTGTCCTTGTGCGAAGATCTGGGCTCGTCACTTGAGGAATCCTTGCTTCTCTTCTTGGAGGCCTGGACTTCGTGCGACTTAGACCTCTTGCTAGAGGTGGTTCATTAGGCCGACTTGCCCCGGCCTAACGAAGCATGACTCTGTGCTGAAGCAGAGTCAGGAGGCCCCACAGGTGTCCTCGATCCAAGCAATGAGACGAGAGTGACGATCCATCAGAGTCCTGTTGGCGACCGACTGGCAAATTTCGCAGTCCTGGATGACATGGTGTGGATGAAGGCAGTAGAGGCAGTCAATGTGGTGATCCTCTATGTAAACATTCTCCAGTTCACAGCAGGCACAGGCCTTGAAAATACTTTTCCTTGTGGATTCTGCCATGAGGTAGGCCCAACTACACAGGTGAAGCTTCATCAACGAATACTGGCAGTTGAGCGGTCAACAGTAGCTGTCGCTGCTAAAGGTCAGCGAGTCGACGTCAACAAAAGATCTATTTTTCGTGAAAAACGTTAATTTTATCGTAGAAAAGTTGAAGAGATGATTTTTGAGGACTGACAACAATGTGCAGTAACTCTGAAGATAGCTGACAGGGGAGGAGCTAAGGGAAGTTATCCTATTGGCTGAGGGCAGTATGACCCGACAATGATGGAGCATAAAAGTGACTGAAAATTTCAGTTTAAAGGGATGGTCTAGTAAAAAATGTTATTTAAAAAAATAGATAGGCAAGATAAAAAAAAAATACTAGCATTCTGCGTTTTAAAACTTCCTATGTAAATTTTTGAGCTATTCAAGCTCAAAATTCGCAAAAGCAAGCACATTTATTTTTAAAAAATAAATAAATAGCACTTACCGAGATTCAGCTGCAGCTTTCCTGCTCTGGTCTCCGGTCCCCGTCCTCCGCCTACAGCACTAATGAAGGGAAAGCCACCCAGCGGTAGCCTTTGTTTACTACAGCTGGCTGGCATTTCCTTCATTAGTGCCGCAAAAGCAAAAGCCAGCACAGGAGGGCCTCCATTTCACAAAATGGATGCGCCCATGTGCTTGCTTTTGTGAATTTTTAGCTTGAATAGCTCAAAATTTTACATAGGAAGTTTTAAAACTGAGAATGCTAGTATTTTTTCTTTTATCTTGCCTATCTATTTTTTAAATACAAATTTTTACTAGACCATCCCTTTAAGTCTAAACTGCTCTGTGTTACCGAGGAGTCCCAGCCTGACGACTGGGAATATTCAAAGCATCTGAATCTGTGAAAGATCCAATGCTGGAGAATAGCAGTACTATTTAAAAATGACAAAATTGATTTAAAAACACCAACGAAAATTACCACATTAATGAAAGGAATGGGGCCAACGTGCCAGCAAGCATGGTATCAACAAATGGGGCGCTCACCAAAAGGCGTATATATACAAACAAAAGTGGGGTTAGGTGGCACTCTGGTTTCCAGCTCAATCAGCCTCACACAGACCAGATGATTGTTTCCTCCAAGCGCTTTCGTGCCTCTCGCACTCATCAGGGAGGCAGTCTGTTCAGGTGTTGCCCTTTAGAAAAAGATTTTGGCCTCAGAATACTGTTCGCTGTAGTTCATTTAGGTGTGTATGTATGTATATATATATATATATATACACACATACAGTAAAAAACTTTAAGGGGCCGTTATGGTTAAGTTGCGCTACTAAAAACCTGTGAAATTCACTAAATAAACTTTAGAAACGTGACATTATGGTTCAAAGTAAAACCAAAAAAAACCCTGAAATTCGCCAGTTATCGTAGGCTAAGCAACCATACCTGCCCGCACCACTGTGCACTGCTAACACTAACACCCAGGGCATGAAAGATGGCAACATAAATGTCATTGATGACATCACTAATAATAATATCACATCTGTAGCCCCTTTTTTATGTTCACTGCCATATATATATAATTCAGTAAAAAAAAACTTAGTTAAAGCGACGTTATGGTTCAAAGTAAAACCGATAAAACCCTTGACATGTGCTAGTTATGGTAAGCTAAGCAACCATAACTCGCACCACCTACGTGCATTGCTAAGACTAACACTCAGGACATGAAAGATGAAATCACAAATGTCATTGATGACATCACATGTGCATGTACGTTTCATGAAAAGTCTGCACAAGAGAGTCTTATAATGTTGATAAAAGAAACTGAGGGCTTATTGGAATAGATGACATGAGCTATGTGGTGCATTAAGCAATGCATTGACATAAATAGCATTCTATTATGAAGTTATTTACAGTATAATAATCTACTCATGTATAAACATAAGCTGTGTGCAGCATACAGGATGGAGGTGCAATATTCATAATCTTCCCATGTTAAATAGTGAAATGGTAAATGCTTTCTTATTAGAGTTTTGTGTACTGTGCAACATGTTATAAGTAGGTAATGAACCCACTTCCTATATAATTTAATTATTACATACAAAACACACAAACATAACAACACATACAACTATGCGTATATACAGGGAAAGTGAAGTACGCAAAAAAAGCAGCAGTAGAACCAGAAATTGTTCATAACCTTTCTTTAGGGACAGAAATGATTGTTCTGCTTCAAACCTACTACTTCCCTATGAATAACTATCACTTGTGGTGACTGCACCCTAAAGAGAGTAATGCGAATACAAATATGAGCATAGCCACAGAAAGTACAGAAATAAAATAAACAGCAGACCACTAAGAAAGTGTCGATAACCTTACTGATTGTCTTCATACACAAAAAGCATTGGTATCTTTCAAGTGCGTATTCTCCCTATGTATATGTTTCATATGCTAAGAGTGAACCCCAAATGAATTACTGTAAGAACATATTTGAAGTGTAAGTCTACATATATAGTACTTTTCCATTTTTTTGTTCCTAAGTATTACTGGCTAAGATATATCACTGAAGGAAAAAAGAGCGCCACACGTGATGTCATCAGTGATGTCATCAATGACATTTGTGATTTCATCTTTCATGTCCTGGGTTTTAGTCTTAGCAATGCACGTAGGTGGTGCAAGTTATGGTTGCTTAGCTTACCATAACTAGCAAATGTCAAGGGTTTTATCGGTTTTACTTAACGTCCCTTTAACAACGTTTTTTTACTGAATTTTATATATATATATATATATATAGCAGCAAACAAAAACAAAGGGGCTACACATGTGATATCATCAGTGATGTCATCAATGAGATTTATGATGCCATCTTTCATGTCCTGGGTGTTAGCAGTGCACAGTGGTGCGGGCAGGTATGGTTGCTTAGCCTACCATAACTGGCGAATTTCAGGGGGTTTTTGGTTTTACTTTGAACCATAATGTCACGTTTCTAAAGTTTATTTAGTGAATTTCACAGGTTTTTAGTAGCGCAGCTTAACCATAATGTCCCCTTAACAACTTTTTTTTAGTGAATTTTACAGGTTTTTAGTAGGGCAACTTAACCATACCATCCCTTTTGCAAAGTTTTTTTGCTAAAGATGATGGGTTTATAGTAGTGCCACGTAACCATAATGAAATGCAACTTCTGACTTATTTAAACACCTTACAGAGAATACCACTTGACAGTATGCTTGTGTACAGCACGGTAACGTGTCCCAGAATCCGTAAACACTTAACAGTAAGATGTTTGCCGTGGACACAATGTGGAAACAGATTTTATATTGATGTAGGAACGTCCACCAGCAACATTTGCCTTGCACAGCGCCAACACGTATTGGTAGTCAGCCATTAACAATGTAGTACACATTACATACTTTTAGCAAAAGTTTTAGTTATGTGAAAATGACATCAGCTAAGGCCATCCTTCCTCCCCAAGAAACAGCAGCACTACTGTAATGAAGGAGCATGACAAACATTGCCCCAACCTTATAAATAACAGTATTTTAGCAAACACAATATTTTAGCACCGGCCACCCACCCCCCCGTATCACTATTTGATGCGTCTTTCCTCATTTCCGTTCGCAAAAGGCCTTATTAGCTGTCATACCAAAAAACAAACCCATCAGTTAGCAAAGTAAATGTTGTGTTAAAAAATACCTTTCGCAATGTAAATGTATTTTTAAAAAACACAAATCGCATTCACTCCATGTACTTTAAATTTCTCAGCAAAGGATATAGACGCTATAAGATTTATCACTAATAGTATAGATGCGCAAAGAAGTAACTTATACTACGGAAAAATAGGATTTCTGGTTATAATCCGGCCTGCCAGAGGCGGGCCGGATCATAAAACAAAATCCTTTTTCAAGATTGCCATCATCGAAAGGAAA